>NC_133549.1:81026571-81365678 GCF_048773025.1 Camelus bactrianus | reverse complement strand
ACTGGGACATGGCCTGTAGCTGCAGAAGGCCCCAGCTGCAGCCCACAGAGGGTTCTCGGGAGTCATTCTGACTCCAGAACCAGGGAGAGCAGGAGAGCCCCAGGCCCCACATCTGCAACTGATAGCTACTGATAAAAAAAAAAAAAAAAAAAAAAAATAGGCATATCCAGAGCGGCCCAGGGCCAGAGTATCGTTCTTGAAGGCAGAAGGTGAGTCAGCTGGCCTCCTTCTTGCCAGGGTGGGTGGGATCCTGGTCCTCAGCCCCTGACACAGCACTGGTGCATTTGGGGGACCCCGCAGCCCTTAAAACAAGCTCCTGGACCCCCTTGCCAGTCACTTGGCATACCTTCTCCCTTCTGGCTGCCAGGATTTCTTCA
Source organism: Camelus bactrianus (assembly GCF_048773025.1). Lineage (NCBI taxonomy): Eukaryota > Metazoa > Chordata > Mammalia > Artiodactyla > Camelidae > Camelus > Camelus bactrianus. Next base: position 81,365,301 of record NC_133549.1, on the reverse strand, counting down.
ATATTCCTCTTCCCATCCAGGTCCGAGAACCACCCCAGGTTGTCGAGGGTGGTGTGGTGGGTCTGGCAGCCAGGACAGGTCACAATGACCACACCCTGGTGATAGGCAAGCTTGGAGATATGCTTGGAGTACCTAGTCCCACAGCCAATGCAGGTGAAGACTAGCTGGTAGTGCGCGGGCGCGGGTCCCTTGTCGGAGCTGGAGGGACGCCAGCCCCAGCCCCAGCCCCAGGCCCGCCTTCTCCCTGCAGCCTCCAGGCAGGCACCGAGCCCCCAGTAGCCACCTCAGGCCAAGCCTCCAGTAGTCGCGCGCCTCTCAACAGTCTCGGCAGGCGGCTCAGCGCTGTCCACAGCAGCCCGCCCGCAGGCCCCACCCGCCACGATCTGCGCAGCGGAGACCGACCCCCGCCCCTGCTCTCCCCGCGCGGCAGAGGCCGCCTCCGGACCAGACTGTCCAGCCGCAGCCGAAATCGCCCCCCGCCCCATGCCCCGGCTCGACGGCGCGGCCGAGAACGACCCCAGACCCGGCTCTCCCCGCGCCCCGGCTCTCCCCGCGCGGCAGAGGCCGCCTATGGACCACACTGTGCAGACAAAGCCGAGATCGCCCCTCGCCCCACAAGCCCCGGCTTTCCCGGCACGGCCGAGAATGACCCCCGCCCAGGCTCTCCCCGCCCCAGCTCTCACCGCCCGGCCGAGGACGCCCCCCCACCCCGGCTGTCCCGCCGCAGCCGAGATCACCCCCCGCCCCATGCCCCGGCTCGACGGCGCGGCAGAGAACGACCCCCGACCCGGCTCTCCCCGCCACACCTCTCCCCGCCTGGCTGAGGCCGCCCCGGCCCCGGCTCTCCCCGCCCCAGATCTCCCCGCCCAGCCGAGGCCGTCCCCCGCCCCAGCTCACCCCGCACAGCCGTGACCGCCCCAACCGGGCTCTCTGCTCCTGGCCCAGCCCTTCCCCTGCCCCTGCTCCGCAGATTTCTCCCCTCCTCTTCTGGCCCTCCCCGCAGGGCCCATACCGCCCCTCCCACCCGACCCAAGCTCCGAGCTCGGCCCAGGCCACGCCTTCGACCCCTTGGAAGCAGGCTTCCCTAGGCTGTTGCTTTAAAGATGGTTTTGAAGGAAAAAAAAGGAAAAACAGAAAAGAACATAAATACAAAACAGAAACAGACTCATACAAATAGAAAACAAACTTGTGGTTGCCAACGGGGAGGGGCGTGGGACGGGACAGACTGGGAGTTGGAAATGTGCACACACTGACAGGCAGATGCAGAATAGATGAACAACGTTATACTGTATAGCACAGGGAAATACATACAAGATCTTGTGGTAGCTCACAGCCAAAGGCATTGTTCCAATGAATAGGTGTATGTTCATGTATCACTGAAAAATTGTGCTCTCCACGGGAAATTGACAAAATTATAAAGAAAGATTCATTAATTGCCCAAATACCTGTCTATATAAATCAACCTTTTGAAATAAAATACCAAAAAGTGGAGGGGGAAATAAAAGCTGCGGATTATTTCCATAGCATCCCGGTGTGTTTGACGACGTGGAATGACCCTATTTGTTCCTTCAGCGAGCATTCGTTGAACGCCTCCTATGCGCCTGATACTGTGCCTGGTGCCCAAGAAATCTTCCCTGTCCTGAAAAAGCGTACAGTCGGACATGGAAATGAGCAGCTACAGCAGCGTATGAGCAGTTCTGTCATACTCACCCGGGCCCCGCTAGTTCAGACATGATCACAATTTGGGGAAGGACTGAGATAAGGACTGCATTCGTGGTAGTCTAGAAAGCATGTCGTCTAAGCAAGCTGAAAGACAGAGCATTAAGCATTCCTCCACCTAAAAGTACAAATGGCTTCAAGGGCCCTAAGAGCATCCATTGACATGCTACAGCAGTGAAGGCAGAATCCACTTTAAGGAGCAGAGAACACACAAAACACTCACCTTACAAGGGCAAACCTCTGACTGCCCCGTTGCCATCCCACTTGAGGGAGTGGGACCTATAGGAAGGAAAAGTGACCTGAAAGTAAAAAGGTAAGTGGTAATATGATAAGGCTGAGAAAGGGCCAAATGAGCAGCCGTGGCAATGACACAGTGGCTTCAGTGAATCAGTGTCATGTGAGCTGCCTGAACATGTAAACCGCAATATCTCAGTGGCTTAATACAATCCCGGGCTTTTCTTCACTTGCGTAACGTCCAAAATGGGTTTATCTTCCTTGGTGGGTAGCTCTTCTCCTAGCCAGAGTTCGGGTTCCAGGTTCTTTTTATCCGCTGAATCGATCATCTTCGACATATGGCTTCTCAGCTCTCAAGGACGTGAAGGAGTACGTATGGGAGATCTTTATGGGCTGCGCTGAAGTTCACATGCCACCGTTAGACCTCAACACCTGACCAAGCCCGACTGCGAGGGAGGCCGGGAAATGGAGTCCAGCTGCATCTGTGCCCACGAACAGGAGGCAGTGACCTTGGTAAGCAGCTAGGCCAGAGCGCCACACGGAGCTAGAGGTAGAGGCCAGCTCCCTGTGGGTGGGCACCCTCTCTCAGCCTCACCTTGCTATCTCTGATGCCGAGTTGAGAATCGTGGGCCCCCTGGTCATGAGGTCCCTACTGTCATTTGCTCCATGCCATGCTGCCCGTGGCCTTGCTCTCTCTCACGTCCCCAGTGTATTCCATCAGAGCACTTATTACTTCCTGATTACATCCTTCCTTGTCATTCAGTTTACTCGCTGGCCTTCCTCCTACCTGGACGGAACCTCCATGAAGGCAAGGAAGCAGCCAACGAGATGGTCACGCCACTCTAGTGATGTCAGCCACCATCTGCCCATCTGTCCCTGGGTCACTGCATATCCAGCTGGAGAAGTTCAGCGTGCCAGACTGTGTAATCAGAGAAGTGGACAGTTTTCCTGCTCCCAGGACTGTGCTACTGAGTGTGCACAGTGGACACAGGCTGTCTATAATCCCAGTTCCAGCCCTGCTACCTGCATGGCCTTGACTCATGAGCTCTAAACTTCCAGCAAGGGCCTCAGACTTTCTCATTCGGTTTGCTTTAGAAAACTGAAACCCTCAGACCTCAGGATGCTCTTGCCCATTTCTCCTGTGTGGGGACAGTTTCCTACGGGCGACACAGAGTGTGACCACTGGTTTACACACACACACACACACACACACACACACAAAGACACACACAAAGACACCCGTGTAAAATGACATTGAATAAGAATTATCACGTCACATCATAAGAGGAACAGCCGTGGAGGAGGAAGTCAGAGGAAGATAACTTGGGTCGCAGGCAACACCTCCAGGTGACATCACTCTCCACTTTTTTAGGCCTTATTCCACTTGCACCTGAGGACGTCCCTAGAAGTACTTGCTAGAATCATTCCCACTGTGCAGCTGGGGAGACACACCGGCCTGGACACACACCAGGACTTCCCCAGGATGGAGAACAGGTAAGAATGAGGAGTGGAGTCTGGAAGCCAGGGCGTCTCCTCAAAGCTGCATGCAGACCCTCCCCGGCAGCTCTAGAGACGGCGGGGCTGCTATAACTGTGCAAGATGCGGGTTTGCGTGGAGGAGGGCGTGAGCAGGCAAGCGGCCCAGAGGGCAGTGTGTGGAGGTGTTGTCTGAGGAGGGGGTTCCAGGAAGTGGACCCCAGGAAGTGACATCACATCCTTCACAGACCCCAACCGAATTGGAACCTGGTTACCAGGCACCCACATTCTAACGACAGCTCCAGAGCCAGCGCACTTGGCTGGAGACAGTTGAAGACACAGGATGTTCTCCTCTTGTTTCCCGGTCTCCCGGGGCTTCTCCGCCAGGAAGCCCTGGACTGCGAGGTTCTTCGGTGGCTGTAGGCGTCTGTGGAACCCTCCACCCAGGCGCCTGTGGCCTATTTTGAGGAGGTCACCTAAGGTAACACAGGGTGGCCTGGAGAAGGCCAGTCTGGGACCGGCCTCCGTTGGGGGCCCTCCCTGGGCAGGCCCACTTTCCCTCATCTCCATGTCGCTGAAGAGGGACTTGAGAGGAGGTGTCCCCTCTGGGCAGGAATGGCTTGTTGAACACTTGGTAACCTGGTGGTCCTGTCATGGCCGCACCCAAGGACAGGGCTGAGAAGGGGGAAAGAGGACTCCTGAGGGGCATCTTCTCTGTGTCAATGGGAATACAAGGCTCCCACTTTGTCAGCTTTTCTGCCCCTGAAGGAGGTCTGTGCAGACAGTGGTGGATGTGTGTCACGACTGGAGATGACTTATGGGTCGGAGAACCAGACAGGGCTCTGAGGCTCCTGCCTGGCCTCTGGGCACTGTATTTACAGGACTCAACACACGGGACGGGACAGGACCTGGTCCATGGAGATCCCCGCTCCACCTCCCTGCAGGAGGCGCAGGTGCCCCACGACAGCAGCAGAGCCCAGGACGCGCTGAGGGTGAGTGCGAGCGAGGAGACTCCACACCCAGGAAGCCCCGGGCCCCACTGCTGCCCCGCTTCTCCCCTGGGCTGCCTCTTAAGGGAGCTGCTGGCAAAGGGTTCTGATGCCCCGTCTCCACCATCTGCCGTCACAACCCAGGCCCTGCCTTGGCCAGATGCAAAGTCAGTGCCCAAATATGAGTCCGAATCTCAGAAAGAGACTCGGACAGAACTTCAGTATATGTAAAGTCACGGGTGTTTCTGCATTTTTCTTCATGTTGTCCTGTTTCTTCTCCATCCCAACGTGTCCACATTAACCTGAAGATCCTGAGCCCTCCCACCCCAGGCTCAGCCGCTGTGTTCTCATCCCTAGAATGGGATGTTGTGACCCGCAGGCACAGGGATGAAGTGGTGCGTGCAGGGAGGGGCCGGCACTGCGGTGCTGACACAGGGATCTGAGACACTGATGCATTTCACCATCGCCCTTCGCCCCTGGTACTGGTGGTGCTGAGAATCTTGGATCTGCTCAGGGCTCCCCTGTTCCACCTCAGGCACAAGAGCTTGAGGCTTGAGGATTCGGTCTAACCTCCAGCCCCAAGTGCCTGGGGGTCCCCGGTGCTGCCTCTGACTCACGTCTCTCCTCTTTCCACCCCAGGGGGGAGCTGGACCATCAGGGAGCAGGGATGAGGCCTACAGGGCGTGGAGCCTCCAGCGACACAGGCTGGAGAAGCTGGTGGCAAAGCTGGTGCCTGCCGTCCTGGGCGGCCACCCCTCCTATGTGAACACATTTCTGGGCAGTTATCGAACATTTGCCACCGCCCAGCAGGTGCTGGACCATCTGTTCCGAAGGTGAGCACTCTGTCTTCATGGGACATTGGGGACCTGGCCACCTACCAGCAGTGCCATGAGGCATTGTTCCTCTACCTCTTTAAGCCTCAGTTTCCCCTCTGCACACTGGGGTCAAGAGAGGATCAGGCCCTAGGAGGGTAGGAACAGAGGGAGACCTTCATGGAAGGTGCTCTCCGGGGACCTGGCTCACGGAAAGGGCAGCTGGCAGGGCTGTGGTTGTGCGAATTTGTCGTTGTCCTCCTGCCCAAGAGCTAGCGTCTGCCTCCTGTGTCACTGGGACTTTGGCCTTGGGTGGAACTGTTTTCCCATTTCAAAGGGGATCTGTGACGCCATTAGCTGTCCCTGTCCTGGGAGAGTGAGAGCAGGGATCCCTGGGAGGGACAAGTGGGGTCCCAGGCCCACTCAGATGTGCGCTGTGGGGCCGGGTGGGCTCACTCACTCATTCCCCCAATGTATAGGAAGGGCCCCCAGGGACAGGGGCTTTTCTAGGAACAACCATCATTTAATGCATCGAGCAGACATCAGCCCTGCCCTCCAGGGCTTCCATTCTCTCGGGTGTCACACTGTCACACTAGACAGCACATCCAGCTCGTGTGCTCGGGACAGTCCATGTGATGCCTTCCTGCTCTCCTCTAGATACGGATGCATCCTCCCTTTTACTGAGGAGGACGGGGGACCCCTGCACCAGCTGAAACAGTGAGTCTCTTGGATTGAAGCGGGAAGGACTCCTTCCCCAAACAGTGTGTGAAGCTCTGGGCTCTCTGGTTGGGCAGAGGTGGGCGGAATCCTGGATCCCACATATCCTGCGAGTCTGGCTTGAGAGCAGAAGTCCTAGGGCTTCCCCTGGCAAAGAGGAGACGAGACCCAGAGAGCTGTGGGTGGGACTGTGGCACTGTGAGGGGCATCTGGGAGGTCAGAGGACAGAGTCAAAACTGAAGAAAACCCACAACCATCCCCTATCCATCCCATCCCTGCCCTCATGCACTTTGGGAGGCACAGAACACAAGGGGTGGAGAGCATCCTGCCCACCATCAAGTGGAGCCTCAATGATGGGGACTCAGCTGCTGCTCAGGGGACCCAGTGAGCCTCAGGGGACAGCTGAGCCCATCCTGATGATGCTGAGTGGCAGGGGCAGAAGGAGACCCAGGCGGGGTCCCTGGAGGATTCTGCAGCCAGCAGGTGCAGGAGCTAAAGTCTGAGGAGTGTGCAGGCCCGTGGGCAGCCTGGAAGGCCGACACAGCCTGTCTGTTCCCTCCTGGCTCAGGCACTCATAGAGCAGCTCCCGTGTCCCTTAGAGGGCAGTGCCCAGAGCGCACAGCCTGCCTGTCCTCTCAGAGGTGCCATCCAGTGGGGAGGGGCAGGGAGAGGGACATAGCAGTGTGACAGGTGTCCCTGAAGCGGTGGACAGGTGGTCACACCATTGAGCCAGGGCTGTCCCTTCAGAAGGCTGGTAGCAGCGCGTCCTCTGTGTCCAAGCCCGCCTCTGCCCACACTGCCAGCTGAGATGGGACATGGAGCAGAGCCGGCCTCTGGATGGGCAGGAGCCAAAGGCAAAAAGGCCCAGGTCCCCGCAGAGCTACCCTGGGAGCCCAACGTGGTAGGAAAGGCCAAGCCTCTGACTCTGGTGTCCCCCTGACTAACCCCAGGGCCATGGCCTCCATCCTGGGCACCTGGCTGCTCCAATTCCCAGACGATTTCCACCAGCCTCCAGAATTCCCATGCCTTAAGACCATTGTCACTTACATAGAGCTCAGCATGGCTGGCTCAGACCTGGAGCAGCAGGCCCACCTCCTCCTGACACAGCTGGAGCAACTGGAGCTCCCAGAGGCAGACAGTGATGGTGAGGAGGATGCAGGGTGGGGGATCTGTTGGGTGGGCGGGGGGAAGGCACTGGACCACACAGAGCAGAGTCTGGGAAGACTCCCTGGGGGTGGAATCATGGAGTGAGATTTGATTGAGTAGCAGTGAGGGCTCCCCTGGCTTTGGGAGACACGTGGGAAAGCAGTCCTATTGATAAGAGTTTCCCTTCTTGGAGCTACAGCACCAGCTCCAGAACCCGCTGGGGAAACCCCTCTGCATGGAGAGCCAGCTCCAGCTCTCCTGCCTGCGACAGCGCCAGAGCCAGAGTCAGACACAGAGCCAGAGCAGAGGGACGTGCTGTAAGTATCAGTCAGGCTCTGCTGCCTCCCGTCACCTTCAGGGCCGGGACGCCCACTGTTCTTGAGGTGTCTGTGATTTACAATTCCGGATGATTCTTAGAGGTGATAACATATTCCTTGCGGCCTGTTGTGTCTGTGTTTTATTCTTAATATAAACATCAAAGTGCCCTACATGCCTCTGTTTGGATAGACTCACTCCTCTGCACCAGACACACAGGGCGGGGATGTGGACAAGTGACCCCAGCACGTTCCCACTCTCTCCCTGCAGGTCCTGTGAGGCAGCGGCCTCCTCTCTCTTGTCTGCTGTGGACCCAGGGCCCAGCTCAGGGCCTCCATCAACACTCCCTGAGACCCCACCCTTGGTAAGTGGCCGGTCATGTCATGATCAAGACAAGGACTTAGAAGGCAACCCCAAATTTTGATCTTAGAGGATTGGTTTTTGTCCAGCAGTAAGACTGATGTTGTGTTTGTGTGAATGTTGCCTGTTTGTCCGACATCCATGGAGCCAGCAGCTCACATGCCATTCCCCATACGGCCACCAGAGGGAGGGGTGTCACTGCTTCTGAGAAACACTGTTCCATTCCAAAGTGCTCCTTCCCAATTTAGCCCTCCTCAGAACATGTTTTAGAGAGTGAGGATTTCTTTAAGCTATAGAGGTTTGGTTTTTTTCTTCAATCTCGTTTCAGGTCTAAGCTCAAACAGAAGTTGGCCACTGAGTGGAAGTTGTCCCTTGGGATACACAGACATGTGTTATTCTGTGTCCAGCCCCCATCTGCGTCCACCTCTGTCCCTTCCTCTCTCCCTACAGCCGTCTGTGTTTGTAAATATCTATTTAAATAAAAGACTTTGACAATCAGTGCAATGTAGTAGAGATATTTTAATTCATGTTGCCTTGTGTGTGTGTGATGTAGATTTGGGTAGAAAGAGGTCTGCTCACAGGACACTGGGGTTGTCCCTGAATCCCTAGGAGACAATTAAAGTGGGGCAGCAGGTCTCAGTGGGAGTCACTCACCGGGGAAGATCTCCTGCTCAGCACAGCCAAGGTGGGTCCTCATGGACTTCTATCCCCAGAGCACTGAGTCTGCTTTCGCCTGGGGCGCTTTGCTACAATCCTGTGTATCCTAAAGTGTCAGAAGAAAGAACAGTGATGATAAGAACTGTGGGAGAGGGACAGGTTTTGATTTCAATTACCTGCTCCTCTACCTACAACGGCTTTCCTTGGATTGTATTATAACGAACGCTCAGCCACGTGGGAGCAGAGTCTATGCATGGTTTTGAGTATATTACAGGTCTCCAGCCCAGCACTTGGCCAAGAAGATGGACGTGTATTGCTGAATGAATACAGTTGCGAGGGAAGATAGGACAGGTTCGGGAATGTATTTGAAATGGGGGCTCTCCTGGAGCTGTCCCGACAGGAGGTCATCATACATAGGCACCTTCCTCACCTGCCAGGCCCTTTACTCCTGAAGACCTTCCCACAGAGCCCCTCAGCCAGGACCCACCTGATCCCAGGGCTCTCCCACGTCACATCTCAGCAGCTGCTCTCACTTCTTTTCTCATTTTGGCCCCTTTGACTGTCCTAATGTGTGGCTCTGCACTCTCGGTCTCAGGGGACACCTCGGATTCCCTCAGGGATCCAAAGTCAGAATATTAGATCCTATGGACCTGAAGTTTCACGATGGGACTGAATTTAGGAATCAGTCACCACATGGAGAAACACCGCTCTGCATGACTGTCATAATGGGGGAGGGGGTTTCCCTTGAACAATCTATGTTAAAATCCATGGCATAAAAGCAGCATGTTTTCCTTGCAATGAGCATCCCTACTAAATTGAGCCATTTCTCTCATGAGGTTCTATAAGGCCTGACGCACAGCATGAGGAACAGAGGGAAGTGATACTGTGCTATAATGCGATATATAATGGTGTGATACTTCTAAACATTGTTATTAGCCAGTTGGGCTAGAATTATTTTTAAAAGAACATTGTTTGAATATGACCCTTTAAATTAGTCGTGTTTCCATGAAATTCAGAAGATGGTGGTGAATGCATCCATTTCCTTCTCGGCATTCATTGAGATGCTCCTGTTTTTTCTCCTCACACTCTTAATGGAATGGAGTACAGTCATGCATTTTTCTAGGGTGAAGCCATCGTGCATTCCAGGAATCTTTCCCACTTGTTCATGGTGGGCAATTCTTCTTACACAGATGGATATGAGTGGCTAGTATATAGGTACATTTCTGCCCTTTCTGCCTCAGCTCAGCCTTCCTGAGCCCTGGTAGGGTGGCCGGTGATGGCCAGGACACAACACTGAACCACAGAGGTTTCTGCCTTCTCATTAGCCATGATCATTGTTCTTACTAACCCCTGATGCTTGATTTACACAGTCATGACTGTCAGACAGACTTGCACTCACCCGTTCCCCACCTCGTGTCTCACTCTCCACTCGTTCCTTCTGGGAGTCATTCACTTCTTCCTTCATTCCACCCGTCCTCACTCTCAGTGACAGCCTGACAGCGGCAAACTGTCTGAGTCTCTTGGATCTGAACACAATGTTATTTTGCTTTTACTCCTCAGTCATGGCTGAGAAGGAAAAATATATGGACATTCCTGTGATGTGTCCCTTCACATCTGAGATGTCTTTCTGAAGTCATGAAGTCAGTGGCAGCCTGGCCTCGCACAAAGGTGGCTCACTTGGACCACTGGGCCCTGGCTGGGCTGAGAAGCATCCGTGCAGATGGGGCACTGCCCTTGGAGGGGCATCAGCAGGGCCCTCGCGGGTCAGGGGGCAGGGGAGGGGAAAAAGTGGCAAGAGCCTCTCCTGTGGTTTCCATGGGGAGCAACAGGGAGGCAGGACTAGCAGGTGGGAGGAATCGGCATCTCTGGGTGGAGGGGCTGCCCCTACTTGTCTGTCCCGGCCCTGGGTGTGCTCACTGGCATCTTCTACTGTCTCTAGGAACTGACTAGCCCTGGGAGGGGCAGCCCCTCCAGGGTCAGTGGACCCAGAAGTCAAAGTGCCAGAAAACACACAATAAAAAACGGCTAGCACTCATGTCCAAACCACAGGCCTCCTCCGTTTCCGCATCCATGGAGTGTGGGATTGGTCTCAGTGGCACTCCAAGGCCCAGCCCTGCACTCTCAGAGTCCAGCCAGCTCCCAGGACCTCCCCAGATTCTGGTCCTAACCGTCTGGGGTCAGCAAGGCAGCCATGCCAATACCCAGCCCTGCAGCTCAGGCATTTCAAGGCCAGCGGGTCACCTGGGGCCTCTGTGGCACATGAGAGCAGGCCGTGGTGGGGCTGCTGGCTCAGCCTCCAGGACGGACTTCACAAAATGGCCAGGGGGCTCTGGGCTGGAATAATGCAGGCTTGTTTGCCAAGGGGAAGGACGGGGGTAACCGAGTCAGAGCACAGACTGCCAGTGCCTGGAGAACCATGCTGAGGCCCAGCGCCGACGGGGTCGGCAACTGGGAGGGCGCATCCTGCCGGGATCCTGTGAGATGGTGGCTGGTGATTAATGCTGAAGCTCACACTGCCCAGAAGGCTTCTGGAAATAAACATGCTCTCATAAACACAGGAACATCCTGAGAAGACAGTCAAACGAGGCTGCGAGACAAACGCGGGGCACGCGGCCCACCGCCCATCAGAAAGCACCCCTCACACCCACTCCCCTTGTCACCACGGCTGCCTGGCCTGTCAGTGGTGACAGCGAGTGGCCTGCTTTCCTGACCGCTTGGCCAGTGGCCAAAAGTCAGGGCTGAGGTTGGCACTTGTTCACCAGTGCTGTCCAGGGGACAGCAGGTGCCACAGAAGGATCTGCGGGGCCTCCTTGTGTCTGGCCAGAGGGACAAGATCTGCAGAGGGGTGTGGGGGTGCTGATCCTGCACCCAGGAAGTACACTGGCTAACTGGCCATCCTTTCCTGGAATCCCTGAGAACCAGCAAGATGGGGACCTTGACATTGGGGGCCGGACTGAGCCACCCCATGTCTCTTCTGAGTCTTGTCTTTCTGCCTGTCCTCCTGACAAGGTGGCGCTCTGAGCATTTTCATCTGGAGACAGGAAGACAGAGGCTCACAGGGGCAAAGTGACCTGCCCAAGGCCACACAGCCACAGCCAGGAGGGGCTCAGACTCCATGTCCAGCCCCTTCCCACTGGGACATGGCCTGTAGCTGCAGAAGGCCCCAGCTGCAGCCCACAGAGGGTTCTCGGGAGTCATTCTGACTCCAGAACCAGGGAGAGCAGGAGAGCCCCAGGCCCCACATCTGCAACTGATAGCTACTGATAAAAAAAAAAAAAAAAAAAAAAATAGGCATATCCAGAGCGGCCCAGGGCCAGAGTATCGTTCTTGAAGGCAGAAGGTGAGTCAGCTGGCCTCCTTCTTGCCAGGGTGGGTGGGATCCTGGTCCTCAGCCCCTGACACAGCACTGGTGCATTTGGGGGACCCCGCAGCCCTTAAAACAAGCTCCTGGACCCCCTTGCCAGTCACTTGGCATACCTTCTCCCTTCTGGCTGCCAGGATTTCTTCAATATTCCTCTTCCCATCCAGGTCCGAGAACCACCCCAGGTTGTCGAGGGTGGTGTGGTGGGTCTGGCAGCCAGGACAGGTCACAATGACCACACCCTGGTGATAGGCAAGCTTGGAGATATGCTTGGAGTACCTAGTCCCACAGCCAATGCAGGTGAAGACTAGCTGGTAGTGCGCGGGCGCGGGTCCCTTGTCGGAGCTGGAGGGACGCCAGCCCCAGCCCCAGCCCCAGGCCCGCCTTCTCCCTGCAGCCTCCAGGCAGGCACCGAGCCCCCAGTAGCCACCTCAGGCCAAGCCTCCAGTAGTCGCGCGCCTCTCAACAGTCTCGGCAGGCGGCTCAGCGCTGTCCACAGCAGCCCGCCCGCAGGCCCCACCCGCCACGATCTGCGCAGCGGAGACCGACCCCCGCCCCTGCTCTCCCCGCGCGGCAGAGGCCGCCTCCGGACCAGACTGTCCAGCCGCAGCCGAAATCGCCCCCCGCCCCATGCCCCGGCTCGACGGCGCGGCCGAGAACGACCCCAGACCCGGCTCTCCCCGCGCCCCGGCTCTCCCCGCGCGGCAGAGGCCGCCTATGGACCACACTGTGCAGACAAAGCCGAGATCGCCCCTCGCCCCACAAGCCCCGGCTTTCCCGGCACGGCCGAGAATGACCCCCGCCCAGGCTCTCCCCGCCCCAGCTCTCACCGCCCGGCCGAGGACGCCCCCCCACCCCGGCTGTCCCGCCGCAGCCGAGATCACCCCCCGCCCCATGCCCCGGCTCGACGGCGCGGCAGAGAACGACCCCTGACCCGGCTCTCCCCGCCACACCTCTCCCCGCCTGGCTGAGGCCGCCCCGGCCCCGGCTCTCCCCGCCCCAGATCTCCCCGCCCAGCCGAGGCCGTCCCCCGCCCCAGCTCACCCCGCACAGCCGTGACCGCCCCAACCGGGCTCTCTGCTCCTGGCCCAGCCCTTCCCCTGCCCCTGCTCCGCAGATTTCTCCCCTCCTCTTCTGGCCCTCCCCGCAGGGCCCATACCGCCCCTCCCACCCGACCCAAGCTCCGAGCTCGGCCCAGGCCACGCCTTCGACCCCTTGGAAGCAGGCTTCCCTAGGCTGTTGCTTTAAAGATGGTTTTGAAGGAAAAAAAAGGAAAAACAGAAAAGAACATAAATACAAAACAGAAACAGACTCATACAAATAGAAAACAAACTTGTGGTTGCCAACGGGGAGGGGCGTGGGACGGGACAGACTGGGAGTTGGAAATGTGCACACACTGACAGGCAGATGCAGAATAGATGAACAACGTTATACTGTATAGCACAGGGAAATACATACAAGATCTTGTGGTAGCTCACAGCCAAAGGCATTGTTCCAATGAATAGGTGTATGTTCATGTATCACTGAAAAATTGTGCTCTCCACGGGAAATTGACAAAATTATAAAGAAAGATTCATTAATTGCCCAAATACCTGTCTATATAAATCAACCTTTTGAAATAAAATACCAAAAAGTGGAGGGGGAAATAAAAGCTGCGGATTATTTCCATAGCATCCCGGTGTGTTTGACGACGTGGAATGACCCTATTTGTTCCTTCAGCGAGCATTCGTTGAACGCCTCCTATGCGCCTGATACTGTGCCTGGTGCCCAAGAAATCTTCCCTGTCCTGAAAAAGCGTACAGTCGGACATGGAAATGAGCAGCTACAGCAGCGTATGAGCAGTTCTGTCATACTCACCCGGGCCCCGCTAGTTCAGACATGATCACAATTTGGGGAAGGACTGAGATAAGGACTGCATTCGTGGTAGTCTAGAAAGCATGTCGTCTAAGCAAGCTGAAAGACAGAGCATTAAGCATTCCTCCACCTAAAAGTACAAATGGCTTCAAGGGCCCTAAGAGCATCCATTGACATGCTACAGCAGTGAAGGCAGAATCCACTTTAAGGAGCAGAGAACACACAAAACACTCACCTTACAAGGGCAAACCTCTGACTGCCCCGTTGCCATCCCACTTGAGGGAGTGGGACCTATAGGAAGGAAAAGTGACCTGAAAGTAAAAAGGTAAGTGGTAATATGATAAGGCTGAGAAAGGGCCAAATGAGCAGCCGTGGCAATGACACAGTGGCTTCAGTGAATCAGTGTCATGTGAGCTGCCTGAACATGTAAACCGCAATATCTCAGTGGCTTAATACAATCCCGGGCTTTTCTTCACTTGCGTAACGTCCAAAATGGGTTTATCTTCCTTGGTGGGTAGCTATTCTCCTAGCCAGAGTTCGGGTTCCAGGTTCTTTTTATCCGCTGAATCGATCATCTTCGACATATGGCTTCTCAGCTCTCAAGGACGTGAAGGAGTACGTATGGGAGATCTTTATGGGCTGCGCTGAAGTTCACATGCCACCGTTAGACCTCAACACCTGACCAAGCCCGACTGCGAGGGAGGCCGGGAAATGGAGTCCAGCTGCATCTGTGCCCACGAACAGGAGGCAGTGACCTTGGTAAGCAGCTAGGCCAGAGCGCCACACGGAGCTAGAGGTAGAGGCCAGCTCCCTGTGGGTGGGCACCCTCTCTCGGCCTCACCTTGCTATCTCTGATGCCGAGTTGAGAATCGTGGGCCCCCTGGTCATGAGGTCCCTACTGTCATTTGCTCCATGCCATGCTGCCCGTGGCCTTGCTCTCTCTCACGTCCCCAGTGTATTCCATCAGAGCACTTATTACTTCCTGATTACATCCTTCCTTGTCATTCAGTTTACTCGCTGGCCTTCCTCCTACCTGGACGGAACCTCCATGAAGGCAAGGAAGCAGCCAACGAGATGGTCACGCCACTCTAGTGATGTCAGCCACCATCTGCCCATCTGTCCCTGGGTCACTGCATATCCAGCTGGAGAAGTTCAGCGTGCCAGACTGTGTAATCAGAGAAGTGGACAGTTTTCCTGCTCCCAGGACTGTGCTACTGAGTGTGCACAGTGGACACAGGCTGTCTATAATCCCAGTTCCAGCCCTGCTACCTGCATGGCCTTGACTCATGAGCTCTAAACTTCCAGCAAGGGCCTCAGACTTTCTCATTCGGTTTGCTTTAGAAAACTGAAACCCTCAGACCTCAGGATGCTCTTGCCCATTTCTCCTGTGTGGGGACAGTTTCCTACGGGCGACACAGAGTGTGACCACTGGTTTACACACACACACACACACACACACACACACACACACAAAGACACACACAAAGACACCCGTGTAAAATGACATTGAATAAGAATTATCACGTCACATCATAAGAGGAACAGCCGTGGAGGAGGAAGTCAGAGGAAGATAACTTGGGTCGCAGGCAACACCTCCAGGTGACATCACTCTCCACTTTTTTAGGCCTTATTCCACTTGCACCTGAGGACGTCCCTAGAAGTACTTGCTAGAATCATTCCCACTGTGCAGCTGGGGAGACACACCGGCCTGGACACACACCAGGACTTCCCCAGGATGGAGAACAGGTAAGAATGAGGAGTGGAGTCTGGAAGCCAGGGCGTCTCCTCAAAGCTGCATGCAGACCCTCCCCGGCAGCTCTAGAGACGGCGGGGCTGCTATAACTGTGCAAGATGCGGGTTTGCGTGGAGGAGGGCGTGAGCAGGCAAGCGGCCCAGAGGGCAGTGTGTGGAGGTGTTGTCTGAGGAGGGGGTTCCAGGAAGTGGACCCCAGGAAGTGACATCACATCCTTCACAGACCCCAACCGAATTGGAACCTGGTTACCAGGCACCCACATTCTAACGACAGCTCCAGAGCCAGCGCACTTGGCTGGAGACAGTTGAAGACACAGGATGTTCTCCTCTTGTTTCCCGGTCTCCCGGGGCTTCTCCGCCAGGAAGCCCTGGACTGCGAGGTTCTTCGGTGGCTGTAGGCGTCTGTGGAACCCTCCACCCAGGCGCCTGTGGCCTATTTTGAGGAGGTCACCTAAGGTAACACAGGGTGGCCTGGAGAAGGCCAGTCTGGGACCGGCCTCCGTTGGGGGCCCTCCCTGGGCAGGCCCACTTTCCCTCATCTCCATGTCGCTGAAGAGGGACTTGAGAGGAGGTGTCCCCTCTGGGCAGGAATGGCTTGTTGAACACTTGGTAACCTGGTGGTCCTGTCATGGCCGCACCCAAGGACAGGGCTGAGAAGGGGGAAAGAGGACTCCTGAGGGGCATCTTCTCTGTGTCAATGGGAATACAAGGCTCCCACTTTGTCAGCTTTTCTGCCCCTGAAGGAGGTCTGTGCAGACAGTGGTGGATGTGTGTCACGACTGGAGATGACTTATGGGTCGGAGAACCAGACAGGGCTCTGAGGCTCCTGCCTGGCCTCTGGGCACTGTATTTACAGGACTCAACACACGGGACGGGACAGGACCTGGTCCATGGAGATCCCCGCTCCACCTCCCTGCAGGAGGCGCAGGTGCCCCACGACAGCAGCAGAGCCCAGGACGCGCTGAGGGTGAGTGCGAGCGAGGAGACTCCACACCCAGGAAGCCCCGGGCCCCACTGCTGCCCCGCTTCTCCCCTGGGCTGCCTCTTAAGGGAGCTGCTGGCAAAGGGTTCTGATGCCCCGTCTCCACCATCTGCCGTCACAACCCAGGCCCTGCCTTGGCCAGATGCAAAGTCAGTGCCCAAATATGAGTCCGAATCTCAGAAAGAGACTCGGACAGAACTTCAGTATATGTAAAGTCACGGGTGTTTCTGCATTTTTCTTCATGTTGTCCTGTTTCTTCTCCATCCCAACGTGTCCACATTAACCTGAAGATCCTGAGCCCTCCCACCCCAGGCTCAGCCGCTGTGTTCTCATCCCTAGAATGGGATGTTGTGACCCGCAGGCACAGGGATGAAGTGGTGCGTGCAGGGAGGGGCCGGCACTGCGGTGCTGACACAGGGATCTGAGACACTGATGCATTTCACCATCGCCCTTCGCCCCTGGTACTGGTGGTGCTGAGAATCTTGGATCTGCTCAGGGCTCCCCTGTTCCACCTCAGGCACAAGAGCTTGAGGCTTGAGGATTCGGTCTAACCTCCAGCCCCAAGTGCCTGGGGGTCCCCGGTGCTGCCTCTGACTCACGTCTCTCCTCTTTCCACCCCAGGGGGGAGCTGGACCATCAGGGAGCAGGGATGAGGCCTACAGGGCGTGGAGCCTCCAGCGACACAGGCTGGAGAAGCTGGTGGCAAAGCTGGTGCCTGCCGTCCTGGGCGGCCACCCCTCCTATGTGAACACATTTCTGGGCAGTTATCGAACATTTGCCACCGCCCAGCAGGTGCTGGACCATCTGTTCCGAAGGTGAGCACTCTGTCTTCATGGGACATTGGGGACCTGGCCACCTACCAGCAGTGCCATGAGGCATTGTTCCTCTACCTCTTTAAGCCTCAGTTTCCCCTCTGCACACTGGGGTCAAGAGAGGATCAGGCCCTAGGAGGGTAGGAACAGAGGGAGACCTTCATGGAAGGTGCTCTCCGGGGACCTGGCTCACGGAAAGGGCAGCTGGCAGGGCTGTGGTTGTGCGAATTTGTCGTTGTCCTCCTGCCCAAGAGCTAGCGTCTGCCTCCTGTGTCACTGGGACTTTGGCCTTGGGTGGAACTGTTTTCCCATTTCAAAGGGGATCTGTGACGCCATTAGCTGTCCCTGTCCTGGGAGAGTGAGAGCAGGGATCCCTGGGAGGGACAAGTGGGGTCCCAGGCCCACTCAGATGTGCGCTGTGGGGCCGGGTGGGCTCACTCACTCATTCCCCCAATGTATAGGAAGGGCCCCCAGGGACAGGGGCTTTTCTAGGAACAACCATCATTTAATGCATCGAGCAGACATCAGCCCTGCCCTCCAGGGCTTCCATTCTCTCGGGTGTCACACTGTCACACTAGACAGCACATCCAGCTCGTGTGCTCGGGACAGTCCATGTGATGCCTTCCTGCTCTCCTCTAGATACGGATGCATCCTCCCTTTTACTGAGGAGGACGGGGGACCCCTGCACCAGCTGAAACAGTGAGTCTCTTGGATTGAAGCGGGAAGGACTCCTTCCCCAAACAGTGTGTGAAGCTCTGGGCTCTCTGGTTGGGCAGAGGTGGGCGGAATCCTGGATCCCACATATCCTGCGAGTCTGGCTTGAGAGCAGAAGTCCTAGGGCTTCCCCTGGCAAAGAGGAGACGAGACCCAGAGAGCTGTGGGTGGGACTGTGGCACTGTGAGGGGCATCTGGGAGGTCAGAGGACAGAGTCAAAACTGAAGAAAACCCACAACCATCCCCTATCCATCCCATCCCTGCCCTCATGCACTTTGGGAGGCACAGAACACAAGGGGTGGAGAGCATCCTGCCCACCATCAAGTGGAGCCTCAATGATGGGGACTCAGCTGCTGCTCAGGGGACCCAGTGAGCCTCAGGGGACAGCTGAGCCCATCCTGATGATGCTGAGTGGCAGGGGCAGAAGGAGACCCAGGCGGGGTCCCTGGAGGATTCTGCAGCCAGCAGGTGCAGGAGCTAAAGTCTGAGGAGTGTGCAGGCCCGTGGGCAGCCTGGAAGGCCGACACAGCCTGTCTGTTCCCTCCTGGCTCAGGCACTCATAGAGCAGCTCCCGTGTCCCTTAGAGGGCAGTGCCCAGAGCGCACAGCCTGCCTGTCCTCTCAGAGGTGCCATCCAGTGGGGAGGGGCAGGGAGAGGGACATAGCAGTGTGACAGGTGTCCCTGAAGCGGTGGACAGGTGGTCACACCATTGAGCCAGGGCTGTCCCTTCAGAAGGCTGGTAGCAGCGCGTCCTCTGTGTCCAAGCCCGCCTCTGCCCACACTGCCAGCTGAGATGGGACATGGAGCAGAGCCGGCCTCTGGATGGGCAGGAGCCAAAGGCAAAAAGGCCCAGGTCCCCGCAGAGCTACCCTGGGAGCCCAACGTGGTAGGAAAGGCCAAGCCTCTGACTCTGGTGTCCCCCTGACTAACCCCAGGGCCATGGCCTCCATCCTGGGCACCTGGCTGCTCCAATTCCCAGACGATTTCCACCAGCCTCCAGAATTCCCATGCCTTAAGACCATTGTCACTTACATAGAGCTCAGCATGGCTGGCTCAGACCTGGAGCAGCAGGCCCACCTCCTCCTGACACAGCTGGAGCAACTGGAGCTCCCAGAGGCAGACAGTGATGGTGAGGAGGATGCAGGGTGGGGGATCTGTTGGGTGGGCGGGGGGAAGGCACTGGACCACACAGAGCAGAGTCTGGGAAGACTCCCTGGGGGTGGAATCATGGAGTGAGATTTGATTGAGTAGCAGTGAGGGCTCCCCTGGCTTTGGGAGACACGTGGGAAAGCAGTCCTATTGATAAGAGTTTCCCTTCTTGGAGCTACAGCACCAGCTCCAGAACCCGCTGGGGAAACCCCTCTGCATGGAGAGCCAGCTCCAGCTCTCCTGCCTGCGACAGCGCCAGAGCCAGAGTCAGACACAGAGCCAGAGCAGAGGGACGTGCTGTAAGTATCAGTCAGGCTCTGCTGCCTCCCGTCGCCTTCAGGGCCGGGACGCCCACTGTTCTTGAGGTGTCTGTGATTTACAATTCCGGATGATTCTTAGAGGTGATAACATATTCCTTGCGGCCTGTTGTGTCTGTGTTTTATTCTTAATATAAACATCAAAGTGCCCTACATGCCTCTGTTTGGATAGACTCACTCCTCTGCACCAGACACACAGGGCGGGGATGTGGACAAGTGACCCCAGCACGTTCCCACTCTCTCCCTGCAGGTCCTGTGAGGCAGCGGCCTCCTCTCTCTTGTCTGCTGTGGACCCAGGGCCCAGCTCAGGGCCTCCATCAACACTCCCTGAGACCCCACCCTTGGTAAGTGGCCGGTCATGTCATGATCAAGACAAGGACTTAGAAGGCAACCCCAAATTTTGATCTTAGAGGATTGGTTTTTGTCCAGCAGTAAGACTGATGTTGTGTTTGTGTGAATGTTGCCTGTTTGTCCGACATCCATGGAGCCAGCAGCTCACATGCCATTCCCCATACGGCCACCAGAGGGAGGGGTGTCACTGCTTCTGAGAAACACTGTTCCATTCCAAAGTGCTCCTTCCCAATTTAGCCCTCCTCAGAACATGTTTTAGAGAGTGAGGATTTCTTTAAGCTATAGAGGTTTGGTTTTTTTCTTCAATCTCGTTTCAGGTCTAAGCTCAAACAGAAGTTGGCCACTGAGTGGAAGTTGTCCCTTGGGATACACAGACATGTGTTATTCTGTGTCCAGCCCCCATCTGCGTCCACCTCTGTCCCTTCCTCTCTCCCTACAGCCGTCTGTGTTTGTAAATATCTATTTAAATAAAAGACTTTGACAATCAGTGCAATGTAGTAGAGATATTTTAATTCATGTTGCCTTGTGTGTGTGTGATGTAGATTTGGGTAGAAAGAGGTCTGCTCACAGGACACTGGGGTTGTCCCTGAATCCCTAGGAGACAATTAAAGTGGGGCAGCAGGTCTCAGTGGGAGTCACTCACCGGGGAAGATCTCCTGCTCAGCACAGCCAAGGTGGGTCCTCATGGACTTCTATCCCCAGAGCACTGAGTCTGCTTTCGCCTGGGGCGCTTTGCTACAATCCTGTGTATCCTAAAGTGTCAGAAGAAAGAACAGTGATGATAAGAACTGTGGGAGAGGGACAGGTTTTGATTTCAATTACCTGCTCCTCTACCTACAACGGCTTTCCTTGGATTGTATTATAACGAACGCTCAGCCACGTGGGAGCAGAGTCTATGCATGGTTTTGAGTATATTACAGGTCTCCAGCCCAGCACTTGGCCAAGAAGATGGACGTGTATTGCTGAATGAATACAGTTGCGAGGGAAGATAGGACAGGTTCGGGAATGTATTTGAAATGGGGGCTCTCCTGGAGCTGTCCCGACAGGAGGTCATCATACATAGGCACCTTCCTCACCTGCCAGGCCCTTTACTCCTGAAGACCTTCCCACAGAGCCCCTCAGCCAGGACCCACCTGATCCCAGGGCTCTCCCACGTCACATCTCAGCAGCTGCTCTCACTTCTTTTCTCATTTTGGCCCCTTTGACTGTCCTAATGTGTGGCTCTGCACTCTCGGTCTCAGGGGACACCTCGGATTCCCTCAGGGATCCAAAGTCAGAATATTAGATCCTATGGACCTGAAGTTTCACGATGGGACTGAATTTAGGAATCAGTCACCACATGGAGAAACACCGCTCTGCATGACTGTCATAATGGGGGAGGGGGTTTCCCTTGAACAATCTATGATAAAATCCATGGCATAAAAGAAGCATGTTTTCCTTGCAATGAGCATCCCTACTAAATTGAGCCATTTCTCTCATGAGGTTCTATAAGACCTGACGCACAGCATGAGGAACAGAGGGAAGTGATACTGTGCTATAATGCGATATATAATGGTGTGATACTTCTAAACATTGTTATTAGCCAGTTGGGCTAGAATTATTTTTAAAAGAACATTGTTTGAATATGACCCTTTAAATTAGTCGTGTTTCCATGAAATTCAGAAGATGGTGGTGAATTCATCCATTTCCTTCTCGGCATTCATTGAGATGCTCCTGTTTTTTCTCCTCACACTCTTAATGGAATGGAGTACAGTCATGCATTTTTCTAGGGTGAAGCCATCGTGCATTCCAGGAATCTTTCCCACTTGTTCATGGTGGGCAATTCTTCTTACACAGATGGATATGAGTGGCTAGTATATAGGTACATTTCTGCCCTTTCTGCCTCAGCTCAGCCTTCCTGAGCCCTGGTAGGGTGGCCGGTGATGGCCAGGACACAACACTGAACCACAGAGGTTTCTGCCTTCTCATTAGCCATGATCATTGTTCTTACTAACCCCTGATGCTTGATTTACACAGTCATGACTGTCAGACAGACTTGCACTCACCCGTTCCCCACCTCGTGTCTCACTCTCCACTCGTTCCTTCTGGGAGTCATTCACTTCTTCCTTCATTCCACCCGTCCTCACTCTCAGTGACAGCCTGACAGCGGCAAACTGTCTGAGTCTCTTGGATCTGAACACAATGTTATTTTGCTTTTACTCCTCAGTCATGGCTGAGAAGGAAAAATATATGGACATTCCTGTGATGTGTCCCTTCACATCTGAGATGTCTTTCTGAAGTCATGAAGTCAGTGGCAGCCTGGCCTCGCACAAAGGTGGCTCACTTGGACCACTGGGCCCTGGCTGGGCTGAGAAGCATCCGTGCAGATGGGGCACTGCCCTTGGAGGGGCATCAGCAGGGCCCTCGCGGGTCAGGGGGCAGGGGAGGGGAAAAAGTGGCAAGAGCCTCTCCTGTGGTTTCCATGGGGAGCAACAGGGAGGCAGGACTAGCAGGTGGGAGGAATCGGCATCTCTGGGTGGAGGGGCTGCCCCTACTTGTCTGTCCCGGCCCTGGGTGTGCTCACTGGCATCTTCTACTGTCTCTAGGAACTGACTAGCCCTGGGAGGGGCAGCCCCTCCAGGGTCAGTGGACCCAGAAGTCAAAGTGCCAGAAAACACACAATAAAAAACGGCTAGCACTCATGTCCAAACCACAGGCCTCCTCCGTTTCTGCATCCATGGAGTGTGGGATTGGTCTCAGTGGCACTCCAAGGCCCAGCCCTGCACTCTCAGAGTCCAGCCAGCTCCCAGGACCTCCCCAGATTCTGGTCCTAACCGTCTGGGGTCAGCAAGGCAGCCATGCCAATACCCAGCCCTGCAGCTCAGGCATTTCAAGGCCAGCGGGTCACCTGGGGCCTCTGTGGCACATGAGAGCAGGCCGTGGTGGGGCTGCTGGCTCAGCCTCCAGGACGGACTTCACAAAATGGCCAGGGGGCTCTGGGCTGGAATAATGCAGGCTTGTTTGCCAAGGGGAAGGACGGGGGTAACCGAGTCAGAGCACAGACTGCCAGTGCCTGGAGAACCATGCTGAGGCCCAGCGCCGACGGGGTCGGCAACTGGGAGGGCGCATCCTGCCGGGATCCTGTGAGATGGTGGCTGGTGATTAATGCTGAAGCTCACACTGCCCAGAAGGCTTCTGGAAATAAACATGCTCTCATAAACACAGGAACATCCTGAGAAGACAGTCAAACGAGGCTGGGAGACAAACGCGGGGCACGCGGCCCACCGCCCATCAGAAAGCACCCCTCACACCCACTCCCCTTGTCACCACGGCTGCCTGGCCTGTCAGTGGTGACAGCGAGTGGCCTGCTTTCCTGACCGCTTGGCCAGTGGCCAAAAGTCAGGGCTGAGGTTGGCACTTGTTCACCAGTGCTGTCCAGGGGACAGCAGGTGCCACAGAAGGATCTGCGGGGCCTCCTTGTGTCTGGCCAGAGGGACAAGATCTGCAGAGGGGTGTGGGGGTGCTGATCCTGCACCCAGGAAGTACACTGGCTAACTGGCCATCCTTTCCTGGAATCCCTGAGAACCAGCAAGATGGGGACCTTGACATTGGGGGCCGGACTGAGCCACCCCATGTCTCTTCTGAGTCTTGTCTTTCTGCCTGTCCTCCTGACAAGGTGGCGCTCTGAGCATTTTCATCTGGAGACAGGAAGACAGAGGCTCACAGGGGCAAAGTGACCTGCCCAAGGCCACACAGCCACAGCCAGGAGGGGCTCAGACTCCATGTCCAGCCCCTTCCCACTGGGACATGGCCTGTAGCTGCAGAAGGCCCCAGCTGCAGCCCACAGAGGGTTCTCGGGAGTCATTCTGACTCCAGAACCAGGGAGAGCAGGAGAGCCCCAGGCCCCACATCTGCAACTGATAGCTACTGAAAAAAAAAAAAAAAAAAAAAAAAAAAAAAAAAAAAAAACATAGGCATATCCAGAGCGGCCCAGGGCCAGAGTATCGTTCTTGAAGGCAGAAGGTGAGTCAGCTGGCCTCCTTCTTGCCAGGGTGGGTGGGATCCTGGTCCTCAGCCCCTGACACAGCACTGGTGCATTTGGGGGACCCCGCAGCCCTTAAAACAAGCTCCTGGACCCCCTTGCCAGTCACTTGGCATACCTTCTCCCTTCTGGCTGCCAGGATTTCTTCAATATTCCTCTTCCCATCCAGGTCCGAGAACCACCCCAGGTTGTCGAGGGTGGTGTGGTGGGTCTGGCAGCCAGGACAGGTCACAATGACCACACCCTGGTGATAGGCAAGCTTGGAGATATGCTTGGAGTACCTAGTCCCACAGCCAATGCAGGTGAAGACTAGCTGGTAGTGCGCGGGCGCGGGTCCCTTGTCGGAGCTGGAGGGACGCCAGCCCCAGCCCCAGCCCCAGGCCCGCCTTCTCCCTGCAGCCTCCAGGCAGGCACCGAGCCCCCAGTAGCCACCTCAGGCCAAGCCTCCAGTAGTCGCGCGCCTCTCAACAGTCTCGGCAGGCGGCTCAGCGCTGTCCACAGCAGCCCGCCCGCAGGCCCCACCCGCCACGATCTGCGCAGCGGAGACCGACCCCCGCCCCTGCTCTCCCCGCGCGGCAGAGGCCGCCTCCGGACCAGACTGTCCAGCCGCAGCCGAAATCGCCCCCCGCCCCATGCCCCGGCTCGACGGCGCGGCCGAGAACGACCCCAGACCCGGCTCTCCCCGCGCCCCGGCTCTCCCCGCGCGGCAGAGGCCGCCTATGGACCACACTGTGCAGACAAAGCCGAGATCGCCCCTCGCCCCACAAGCCCCGGCTTTCCCGGCACGGCCGAGAATGACCCCCGCCCAGGCTCTCCCCGCCCCAGCTCTCACCGCCCGGCCGAGGACGCCCCCCCACCCCGGCTGTCCCGCCGCAGCCGAGATCACCCCCCGCCCCATGCCCCGGCTCGACGGCGCGGCAGAGAACGACCCCTGACCCGGCTCTCCCCGCCACACCTCTCCCCGCCTGGCTGAGGCCGCCCCGGCCCCGGCTCTCCCCGCCCCAGATCTCCCCGCCCAGCCGAGGCCGTCCCCCGCCCCAGCTCACCCCGCACAGCCGTGACCGCCCCAACCGGGCTCTCTGCTCCTGGCCCAGCCCTTCCCCTGCCCCTGCTCCGCAGATTTCTCCCCTCCTCTTCTGGCCCTCCCCGCAGGGCCCATACCGCCCCTCCCACCCGACCCAAGCTCCGAGCTCGGCCCAGGCCACGCCTTCGACCCCTTGGAAGCAGGCTTCCCTAGGCTGTTGCTTTAAAGATGGTTTTGAAGGAAAAAAAAGGAAAAACAGAAAAGAACATAAATACAAAACAGAAACAGACTCATACAAATAGAAAACAAACTTGTGGTTGCCAACGGGGAGGGGCGTGGGACGGGACAGACTGGGAGTTGGAAATGTGCACACACTGACAGGCAGATGCAGAATAGATGAACAACGTTATACTGTATAGCACAGGGAAATACATACAAGATCTTGTGGTAGCTCACAGCCAAAGGCATTGTTCCAATGAATAGGTGTATGTTCATGTATCACTGAAAAATTGTGCTCTCCACGGGAAATTGACAAAATTATAAAGAAAGATTCATTAATTGCCCAAATACCTGTCTATATAAATCAACCTTTTGAAATAAAATACCAAAAAGTGGAGGGGGAAATAAAAGCTGCGGATTATTTCCATAGCATCCCGGTGTGTTTGACGACGTGGAATGACCCTATTTGTTCCTTCAGCGAGCATTCGTTGAACGCCTCCTATGCGCCTGATACTGTGCCTGGTGCCCAAGAAATCTTCCCTGTCCTGAAAAAGCGTACAGTCGGACATGGAAATGAGCAGCTACAGCAGCGTATGAGCAGTTCTGTCATACTCACCCGGGCCCCGCTAGTTCAGACATGATCACAATTTGGGGAAGGACTGAGATAAGGACTGCATTCGTGGTAGTCTAGAAAGCATGTCGTCTAAGCAAGCTGAAAGACAGAGCATTAAGCATTCCTCCACCTAAAAGTACAAATGGCTTCAAGGGCCCTAAGAGCATCCATTGACATGCTACAGCAGTGAAGGCAGAATCCACTTTAAGGAGCAGAGAACACACAAAACACTCACCTTACAAGGGCAAACCTCTGACTGCCCCGTTGCCATCCCACTTGAGGGAGTGGGACCTATAGGAAGGAAAAGTGACCTGAAAGTAAAAAGGTAAGTGGTAATATGATAAGGCTGAGAAAGGGCCAAATGAGCAGCCGTGGCAATGACACAGTGGCTTCAGTGAATCAGTGTCATGTGAGCTGCCTGAACATGTAAACCGCAATATCTCAGTGGCTTAATACAATCCCGGGCTTTTCTTCACTTGCGTAACGTCCAAAATGGGTTTATCTTCCTTGGTGGGTAGCTATTCTCCTAGCCAGAGTTCGGGTTCCAGGTTCTTTTTATCCGCTGAATCGATCATCTTCGACATATGGCTTCTCAGCTCTCAAGGACGTGAAGGAGTACGTATGGGAGATCTTTATGGGCTGCGCTGAAGTTCACATGCCACCGTTAGACCTCAACACCTGACCAAGCCCGACTGCGAGGGAGGCCGGGAAATGGAGTCCAGCTGCATCTGTGCCCACGAACAGGAGGCAGTGACCTTGGTAAGCAGCTAGGCCAGAGCGCCACACGGAGCTAGAGGTAGAGGCCAGCTCCCTGTGGGTGGGCACCCTCTCTCGGCCTCACCTTGCTATCTCTGATGCCGAGTTGAGAATCGTGGGCCCCCTGGTCATGAGGTCCCTACTGTCATTTGCTCCATGCCATGCTGCCCGTGGCCTTGCTCTCTCTCACGTCCCCAGTGTATTCCATCAGAGCACTTATTACTTCCTGATTACATCCTTCCTTGTCATTCAGTTTACTCGCTGGCCTTCCTCCTACCTGGACGGAACCTCCATGAAGGCAAGGAAGCAGCCAACGAGATGGTCACGCCACTCTAGTGATGTCAGCCACCATCTGCCCATCTGTCCCTGGGTCACTGCATATCCAGCTGGAGAAGTTCAGCGTGCCAGACTGTGTAATCAGAGAAGTGGACAGTTTTCCTGCTCCCAGGACTGTGCTACTGAGTGTGCACAGTGGACACAGGCTGTCTATAATCCCAGTTCCAGCCCTGCTACCTGCATGGCCTTGACTCATGAGCTCTAAACTTCCAGCAAGGGCCTCAGACTTTCTCATTCGGTTTGCTTTAGAAAACTGAAACCCTCAGACCTCAGGATGCTCTTGCCCATTTCTCCTGTGTGGGGACAGTTTCCTACGGGCGACACAGAGTGTGACCACTGGTTTACACACACACACACACACACACACACACACACACACAAAGACACACACAAAGACACCCATGTAAAATGACATTGAATAAGAATTATCACGTCACATCATAAGAGGAACAGCCGTGGAGGAGGAAGTCAGAGGAAGATAACTTGGGTCGCAGGCAACACCTCCAGGTGACATCACTCTCCACTTTTTTAGGCCTTATTCCACTTGCACCTGAGGACGTCCCTAGAAGTACTTGCTAGAATCATTCCCACTGTGCAGCTGGGGAGACACACCGGCCTGGACACACACCAGGACTTCCCCAGGATGGAGAACAGGTAAGAATGAGGAGTGGAGTCTGGAAGCCAGGGCGTCTCCTCAAAGCTGCATGCAGACCCTCCCCGGCAGCTCTAGAGACGGCGGGGCTGCTATAACTGTGCAAGATGCGGGTTTGCGTGGAGGAGGGCGTGAGCAGGCAAGCGGCCCAGAGGGCAGTGTGTGGAGGTGTTGTCTGAGGAGGGGGTTCCAGGAAGTGGACCCCAGGAAGTGACATCACATCCTTCACAGTCCCCAACCGAAATGGAACCTGGTTACCAGGCACCCACATTCTAACGACAGCTCCAGAGCCAGCGCACTTGGCTGGAGACAGTTGAAGACACAGGATGTTCTCCTCTTGTTTCCCGGTCTCCCGGGGCTTCTCCGCCAGGAAGCCCTGGACTGCGAGGTTCTTCGGTGGCTGTAGGCGTCTGTGGAACCCTCCACCCAGGCGCCTGTGGCCTATTTTGAGGAGGTCACCTAAGGTAACGCAGGGTGGCCTGGAGAAGGCCAGTCTGGGACCGGCCTCCGTTGGGGGCCCTCCCTGGGCAGGCCCACTTTCCCTCATCTCCATGTCGCTGAAGAGGGACTTGAGAGGAGGTGTCCCCTCTGGGCAGGAATGGCTTGTTGAACACTTGGTAACCTGGTGGTCCTGTCATGGCCGCACCCAAGGACAGGGCTGAGAAGGGGGAAAGAGGACTCCTGAGGGGCATCTTCTCTGTGTCAATGGGAATACAAGGCTCCCACTTTGTCAGCTTTTCTGCCCCTGAAGGAGGTCTGTGCAGACAGTGGTGGATGTGTGTCACGACTGGAGATGACTTATGGGTCGGAGAACCAGACAGGGCTCTGAGGCTCCTGCCTGGCCTCTGGGCACTGTATTTACAGGACTCAACACACGGGACGGGACAGGACCTGGTCCATGGAGATCCCCGCTCCACCTCCCTGCAGGAGGCGCAGGTGCCCCACGACAGCAGCAGAGCCCAGGACGCGCTGAGGGTGAGTGCGAGCGAGGAGACTCCACACCCAGGAAGCCCCGGGCCCCACTGCTGCCCCGCTTCTCCCCTGGGCTGCCTCTTAAGGGAGCTTCTGGCAAAGGGTTATGATGCCCCGTCTCCACCATCTGCCGTCACAACCCAGGCCCTGCCTTGGCCAGATGCAAAGTCAGTGCCCAAATATGAGTCCGAATCTCAGAAAGAGACTCGGACAGAACTTCAGTATATGTAAAGTCACGGGTGTTTCTGCATTTTTCTTCATGTTGTCCTGTTTCTTCTCCATCCCAACGTGTCCACATTAACCTGAAGATCCTGAGCCCTCCCACCCCAGGCTCAGCCGCTGTGTTCTCATCCCTAGAATGGGATGTTGTGACCCGCAGGCACGGGGATGAAGTGGTGCGTGCAGGGAGGGGCCGGCACTGCGGTGCTGACACAGGGATCTGAGACACTGATGCATTTCACCATCGCCCTTC
This sequence comes from Camelus bactrianus, assembly GCF_048773025.1. Taxonomy (NCBI): domain Eukaryota; kingdom Metazoa; phylum Chordata; class Mammalia; order Artiodactyla; family Camelidae; genus Camelus; species Camelus bactrianus. The sequence goes on along the minus strand of NC_133549.1, from coordinate 81,336,520 downwards.
GCCCCTGGTACTGGTGGTGCTGAGAATCTTGGATCTGCTCAGGGCTCCCCTGTTCCACCTCAGGCACAAGAGCTTGAGGCTTGAGGATTCGGTCTAACCTCCAGCCCCAAGTGCCTGGGGGTCCCCGGTGCTGCCTCTGACTCACGTCTCTCCTCTTTCCACCCCAGGGGGGAGCTGGACCATCAGGGAGCAGGGATGAGGCCTACAGGGCGTGGAGCCTCCAGCGACACAGGCTGGAGAAGCTGGTGGCAAAGCTGGTGCCTGCCGTCCTGGGCGGCCACCCCTCCTATGTGAACACATTTCTGGGCAGTTATCGAACATTTGCCACCGCCCAGCAGGTGCTGGACCATCTGTTCCGAAGGTGAGCACTCTGTCTTCATGGGACATTGGGGACCTGGCCACCTACCAGCAGTGCCATGAGGCATTGTTCCTCTACCTCTTTAAGCCTCAGTTTCCCCTCTGCACACTGGGGTCAAGAGAGGATCAGGCCCTAGGAGGGTAGGAACAGAGGGAGACCTTCATGGAAGGTGCTCTCCGGGGACCTGGCTCACGGAAAGGGCAGCTGGCAGGGCTGTGGTTGTGCGAATTTGTCGTTGTCCTCCTGCCCAAGAGCTAGCGTCTGCCTCCTGTGTCACTGGGACTTTGGCCTTGGGTGGAACTGTTTTCCCATTTCAAAGGGGATCTGTGACGCCATTAGCTGTCCCTGTCCTGGGAGAGTGAGAGCAGGGATCCCTGGGAGGGACAAGTGGGGTCCCAGGCCCACTCAGATGTGCGCTGTGGGGCCGGGTGGGCTCACTCACTCATTCCCCCAATGTATAGGAAGGGCCCCCAGGGACAGGGGCTTTTCTAGGAACAACCATCATTTAATGCATCGAGCAGACATCAGCCCTGCCCTCCAGGGCTTCCATTCTCTCGGGTGTCACACTGTCACACTAGACAGCACATCCAGCTCGTGTGCTCGGGACAGTCCATGTGATGCCTTCCTGCTCTCCTCTAGATACGGATGCATCCTCCCTTTTACTGAGGAGGACGGGGGACCCCTGCACCAGCTGAAACAGTGAGTCTCTTGGATTGAAGCGGGAAGGACTCCTTCCCCAAACAGTGTGTGAAGCTCTGGGCTCTCTGGTTGGGCAGAGGTGGGCGGAATCCTGGATCCCACATATCCTGCGAGTCTGGCTTGAGAGCAGAAGTCCTAGGGCTTCCCCTGGCAAAGAGGAGACGAGACCCAGAGAGCTGTGGGTGGGACTGTGGCACTGTGAGGGGCATCTGGGAGGTCAGAGGACAGAGTCAAAACTGAAGAAAACCCACAACCATCCCCTATCCATCCCATCCCTGCCCTCATGCACTTTGGGAGGCACAGAACACAAGGGGTGGAGAGCATCCTGCCCACCATCAAGTGGAGCCTCAATGATGGGGACTCAGCTGCTGCTCAGGGGACCCAGTGAGCCTCAGGGGACAGCTGAGCCCATCCTGATGATGCTGAGTGGCAGGGGCAGAAGGAGACCCAGGCGGGGTCCCTGGAGGATTCTGCAGCCAGCAGGTGCAGGAGCTAAAGTCTGAGGAGTGTGCAGGCCCGTGGGCAGCCTGGAAGGCCGACACAGCCTGTCTGTTCCCTCCTGGCTCAGGCACTCATAGAGCAGCTCCCGTGTCCCTTAGAGGGCAGTGCCCAGAGCGCACAGCCTGCCTGTCCTCTCAGAGGTGCCATCCAGTGGGGAGGGGCAGGGAGAGGGACATAGCAGTGTGACAGGTGTCCCTGAAGCGGTGGACAGGTGGTCACACCATTGAGCCAGGGCTGTCCCTTCAGAAGGCTGGTAGCAGCGCGTCCTCTGTGTCCAAGCCCGCCTCTGCCCACACTGCCAGCTGAGATGGGACATGGAGCAGAGCCGGCCTCTGGATGGGCAGGAGCCAAAGGCAAAAAGGCCCAGGTCCCCGCAGAGCTACCCTGGGAGCCCAACGTGGTAGGAAAGGCCAAGCCTCTGACTCTGGTGTCCCCCTGACTAACCCCAGGGCCATGGCCTCCATCCTGGGCACCTGGCTGCTCCAATTCCCAGACGATTTCCACCAGCCTCCAGAATTCCCATGCCTTAAGACCATTGTCACTTACATAGAGCTCAGCATGGCTGGCTCAGACCTGGAGCAGCAGGCCCACCTCCTCCTGACACAGCTGGAGCAACTGGAGCTCCCAGAGGCAGACAGTGATGGTGAGGAGGATGCAGGGTGGGGGATCTGTTGGGTGGGCGGGGGGAAGGCACTGGACCACACAGAGCAGAGTCTGGGAAGACTCCCTGGAGGTGGAATCATGGAGTGAGATTTGATTGAGTAGCAGTGAGGGCTCCCCTGGCTTTGGGAGACACGTGGGAAAGCAGTCCTATTGATAAGAGTTTCCCTTCTTGGAGCTACAGCACCAGCTCCAGAACCCGCTGGGGAAACCCCTCTGCATGGAGAGCCAGCTCCAGCTCTCCTGCCTGCGACAGCGCCAGAGCCAGAGTCAGACACAGAGCCAGAGCAGAGGGACGTGCTGTAAGTATCAGTCAGGCTCTGCTGCCTCCCGTCGCCTTCAGGGCCGGGACGCCCACTGTTCTTGAGGTGTCTGTGATTTACAATTCCGGATGATTCTTAGAGGTGATAACATATTCCTTGCGGCCTGTTGTGTCTGTGTTTTATTCTTAATATAAACATCAAAGTGCCCTACATGCCTCTGTTTGGATAGACTCACTCCTCTGCACCAGACACACAGGGCGGGGATGTGGACAAGTGACCCCAGCACGTTCCCACTCTCTCCCTGCAGGTCCTGTGAGGCAGCGGCCTCCTCTCTCTTGTCTGCTGTGGACCCAGGGCCCAGCTCAGGGCCTCCATCAACACTCCCTGAGACCCCACCCTTGGTAAGTGGCCGGTCATGTCATGATCAAGACAAGGACTTAGAAGGCAACCCCAAATTTTGATCTTAGAGGATTGGTTTTTGTCCAGCAGTAAGACTGATGTTGTGTTTGTGTGAATGTTGCCTGTTTGTCCGACATCCATGGAGCCAGCAGCTCACATGCCATTCCCCATACGGCCACCAGAGGGAGGGGTGTCACTGCTTCTGAGAAACACTGTTCCATTCCAAAGTGCTCCTTCCCAATTTAGCCCTCCTCAGAACATGTTTTAGAGAGTGAGGATTTCTTTAAGCTATAGAGGTTTGGTTTTTTTCTTCAATCTCGTTTCAGGTCTAAGCTCAAACAGAAGTTGGCCACTGAGTGGAAGTTGTCCCTTGGGATACACAGACATGTGTTATTCTGTGTCCAGCCCCCATCTGCGTCCACCTCTGTCCCTTCCTCTCTCCCTACAGCCGTCTGTGTTTGTAAATATCTATTTAAATAAAAGACTTTGACAATCAGTGCAATGTAGTAGAGATATTTTAATTCATGTTGCCTTGTGTGTGTGTGATGTAGATTTGGGTAGAAAGAGGTCTGCTCACAGGACAGAGGGGTTGTCCCTGAATCCCTAGGAGACAATTAAAGTGGGGCAGCAGGTCTCAGTGGGAGTCACTCACCGGGGAAGATCTCCTGCTCAGCACAGCCAAGGTGGGTCCTCATGGACTTCTATCCCCAGAGCACTGAGTCTGCTTTCGCCTGGGGCGCTTTGCTACAATCCTGTGTATCCTAAAGTGTCAGAAGAAAGAACAGTGATGATAAGAACTGTGGGAGAGGGACAGGTTTTGATTTCAATTACCTGCTCCTCTACCTACAACGGCTTTCCTTGGATTGTATTATAACGAACGCTCAGCCACGTGGGAGCAGAGTCTATGCATGGTTTTGAGTATATTACAGGTCTCCAGCCCAGCACTTGGCCAAGAAGATGGACGTGTATTGCTGAATGAATACAGTTGCGAGGGAAGATAGGACAGGTTCGGGAATGTATTTGAAATGGGGGCTCTCCTGGAGCTGTCCCGACAGGAGGTCATCATACATAGGCACCTTCCTCACCTGCCAGGCCCTTTACTCCTGAAGACCTTCCCACAGAGCCCCTCAGCCAGGACCCACCTGATCCCAGGGCTCTCCCACGTCACATCTCAGCAGCTGCTCTCACTTCTTTTCTCATTTTGGCCCCTTTGACTGTCCTAATGTGTGGCTCTGCACTCTCAGTCTCAGGGGACACCTCGGATTCCCTCAGGGATCCAAAGTCAGAATATTAGATCCTATGGACCTGAAGTTTCACGATGGGACTGAATTTAGGAATCAGTCACCACATGGAGAAACACCGCTCTGCATGACTGTCATAATGGGGGAGGGGGTTTCCCTTGAATAATCTATGTTAAAATCCATGGCATAAAAGAAGCATGTTTTCCTTGCAATGAGCATCCCTACTAAATTGAGCCATTTCTCTCATGAGGTTCTATAAGGCCTGACGCACAGCATGAGGAACAGAGGGAAGTGATACTGTGCTATAATGCGATATATAATGGTGTGATACTTCTAAACATTGTTATTAGCCAGTTGGGCTAGAATTATTTTTAAAAGAACATTGTTTGAATATGACCCTTTAAATTAGTCGTGTTTCCATGAAATTCAGAAGATGGTGGTGAATTCATCCATTTCCTTCTCGGCATTCATTGAGATGCTCCTGTTTTTTCTCCTCACACTCTTAATGGAATGGAGTACAGTCATGCATTTTTCTAGGGTGAAGCCATCGTGCATTCCAGGAATCTTTCCCACTTGTTCATGGTGGGCAATTCTTCTTACACAGATGGATATGAGTGGCTAGTATATAGGTACATTTCTGCCCTTTCTGCCTCAGCTCAGCCTTCCTGAGCCCTGGTAGGGTGGCCGGTGATGGCCAGGACACAACACTGAACCACAGAGGTTTCTGCCTTCTCATTAGCCATGATCATTGTTCTTACTAACCCCTGATGCTTGATTTACACAGTCATGACTGTCAGACAGACTTGCACTCACCCGTTCCCCACCTCGTGTCTCACTCTCCACTCGTTCCTTCTGGGAGTCATTCACTTCTTCCTTCATTCCACCCGTCCTCACTCTCAGTGACAGCCTGACAGCGGCAAACTGTCTGAGTCTCTTGGATCTGAACACAATGTTATTTTGCTTTTACTCCTCAGTCATGGCTGAGAAGGAAAAATATATGGACATTCCTGTGATGTGTCCCTTCACATCTGAGATGTCTTTCTGAAGTCATGAAGTCAGTGGCAGCCTGGCCTCGCACAAAGGTGGCTCACTTGGACCACTGGGCCCTGGCTGGGCTGAGAAGCATCCGTGCAGATGGGGCACTGCCCTTGGAGGGGCATCAGCAGGGCCCTCGCGGGTCAGGGGGCAGGGGAGGGGAAAAAGTGGCAAGAGCCTCTCCTGTGGTTTCCATGGGGAGCAACAGGGAGGCAGGACTAGCAGGTGGGAGGAATCGGCATCTCTGGGTGGAGGGGCTGCCCCTACTTGTCTGTCCCGGCCCTGGGTGTGCTCACTGGCATCTTCTACTGTCTCTAGGAACTGACTAGCCCTGGGAGGGGCAGCCCCTCCAGGGTCAGTGGACCCAGAAGTCAAAGTGCCAGAAAACACACAATAAAAAACGGCTAGCACTCATGTCCAAACCACAGGCCTCCTCCGTTTCTGCATCCATGGAGTGTGGGATTGGTCTCAGTGGCACTCCAAGGCCCAGCCCTGCACTCTCAGAGTCCAGCCAGCTCCCAGGACCTCCCCAGATTCTGGTCCTAACCGTCTGGGGTCAGCAAGGCAGCCATGCCAATACCCAGCCCTGCAGCTCAGGCATTTCAAGGCCAGCGGGTCACCTGGGGCCTCTGTGGCACATGAGAGCAGGCCGTGGTGGGGCTGCTGGCTCAGCCTCCAGGACGGACTTCACAAAATGGCCAGGGGGCTCTGGGCTGGAATAATGCAGGCTTGTTTGCCAAGGGGAAGGACGGGGGTAACCGAGTCAGAGCACAGACTGCCAGTGCCTGGAGAACCATGCTGAGGCCCAGCGCCGACGGGGTCGGCAACTGGGAGGGCGCATCCTGCCGGGATCCTGTGAGATGGTGGCTGGTGATTAATGCTGAAGCTCACACTGCCCAGAAGGCTTCTGGAAATAAACATGCTCTCATAAACACAGGAACATCCTGAGAAGACAGTCAAACGAGGCTGGGAGACAAACGCGGGGCACGCGGCCCACCGCCCATCAGAAAGCACCCCTCACACCCACTCCCCTTGTCACCACGGCTGCCTGGCCTGTCAGTGGTGACAGCGAGTGGCCTGCTTTCCTGACCGCTTGGCCAGTGGCCAAAAGTCAGGGCTGAGGTTGGCACTTGTTCACCAGTGCTGTCCAGGGGACAGCAGGTGCCACAGAAGGATCTGCGGGGCCTCCTTGTGTCTGGCCAGAGGGACAAGATCTGCAGAGGGGTGTGGGGGTGCTGATCCTGCACCCAGGAAGTACACTGGCTAACTGGCCATCCTTTCCTGGAATCCCTGAGAACCAGCAAGATGGGGACCTTGACATTGGGGGCCGGACTGAGCCACCCCATGTCTCTTCTGAGTCTTGTCTTTCTGCCTGTCCTCCTGACAAGGTGGCGCTCTGAGCATTTTCATCTGGAGACAGGAAGACAGAGGCTCACAGGGGCAAAGTGACCTGCCCAAGGCCACACAGCCACAGCCAGGAGGGGCTCAGACTCCATGTCCAGCCCCTTCCCACTGGGACATGGCCTGTAGCTGCAGAAGGCCCCAGCTGCAGCCCACAGAGGGTTCTCGGGAGTCATTCTGACTCCAGAACCAGGGAGAGCAGGAGAGCCCCAGGCCCCACATCTGCAACTGATAGCTACTGAAAAAAAAAAAAAAAAAAAAAAAAAAAAAAAAAAAAAAACATAGGCATATCCAGAGCGGCCCAGGGCCAGAGTATCGTTCTTGAAGGCAGAAGGTGAGTCAGCTGGCCTCCTTCTTGCCAGGGTGGGTGGGATCCTGGTCCTCAGCCCCTGACACAGCACTGGTGGATTTGGGGGACCCCGCAGCCCTTAAAACAAGCTCCTGGACCCCCTTGCCAGTCACTTGGCATACCTTCTCCCTTCTGGCTGCCAGGATTTCTTCAATATTCCTCTTCCCATCCAGGTCCGAGAACCACCCCAGGTTGTCGAGGGTGGTGTGGTGGGTCTGGCAGCCAGGACAGGTCACAATGACCACACCCTGGTGATAGGCAAGCTTGGAGATATGCTTGGAGTACCTAGTCCCACAGCCAATGCAGGTGAAGACTAGCTGGTAGTGCGCGGGCGCGGGTCCCTTGTCGGAGCTGGAGGGACGCCAGCCCCAGCCCCAGCCCCAGGCCCGCCTTCTCCCTGCAGCCTCCAGGCAGGCACCGAGCCCCCAGTAGCCACCTCAGGCCAAGCCTCCAGTAGTCGCGCGCCTCTCAACAGTCTCGGCAGGCGGCTCAGCGCTGTCCACAGCAGCCCGCCCGCAGGCCCCACCCGCCACGATCTGCGCAGCGGAGACCGACCCCCGCCCCTGCTCTCCCCGCGCGGCAGAGGCCGCCTCCGGACCAGACTGTCCAGCCGCAGCCGAAATCGCCCCCCGCCCCATGCCCCGGCTCGACGGCGCGGCCGAGAACGACCCCAGACCCGGCTCTCCCCGCGCCCCGGCTCTCCCCGCGCGGCAGAGGCCGCCTATGGACCACACTGTGCAGACAAAGCCGAGATCGCCCCTCGCCCCACAAGCCCCGGCTTTCCCGGCACGGCCGAGAATGACCCCCGCCCAGGCTCTCCCCGCCCCAGCTCTCACCGCCCGGCCGAGGACGCCCCCCCACCCCGGCTGTCCCGCCGCAGCCGAGATCACCCCCCGCCCCATGCCCCGGCTCGACGGCGCGGCAGAGAACGACCCCTGACCCGGCTCTCCCCGCCACACCTCTCCCCGCCTGGCTGAGGCCGCCCCGGCCCCGGCTCTCCCCGCCCCAGATCTCCCCGCCCAGCCGAGGCCGTCCCCCGCCCCAGCTCACCCCGCACAGCCGTGACCGCCCCAACCGGGCTCTCTGCTCCTGGCCCAGCCCTTCCCCTGCCCCTGCTCCGCAGATTTCTCCCCTCCTCTTCTGGCCCTCCCCGCAGGGCCCATACCGCCCCTCCCACCCGACCCAAGCTCCGAGCTCGGCCCAGGCCACGCCTTCGACCCCTTGGAAGCAGGCTTCCCTAGGCTGTTGCTTTAAAGATGGTTTTGAAGGAAAAAAAAGGAAAAACAGAAAAGAACATAAATACAAAACAGAAACAGACTCATACAAATAGAAAACAAACTTGTGGTTGCCAACGGGGAGGGGCGTGGGACGGGACAGACTGGGAGTTGGAAATGTGCACACACTGACAGGCAGATGCAGAATAGATGAACAACGTTATACTGTATAGCACAGGGAAATACATACAAGATCTTGTGGTAGCTCACAGCCAAAGGCATTGTTCCAATGAATAGGTGTATGTTCATGTATCACTGAAAAATTGTGCTCTCCACGGGAAATTGACAAAATTATAAAGAAAGATTCATTAATTGCCCAAATACCTGTCTATATAAATCAACCTTTTGAAATAAAATACCAAAAAGTGGAGGGGGAAATAAAAGCTGCGGATTATTTCCATAGCATCCCGGTGTGTTTGACGACGTGGAATGACCCTATTTGTTCCTTCAGCGAGCATTCGTTGAACGCCTCCTATGCGCCTGATACTGTGCCTGGTGCCCAAGAAATCTTCCCTGTCCTGAAAAAGCGTACAGTCGGACATGGAAATGAGCAGCTACAGCAGCGTATGAGCAGTTCTGTCATACTCACCCGGGCCCCGCTAGTTCAGACATGATCACAATTTGGGGAAGGACTGAGATAAGGACTGCATTCGTGGTAGTCTAGAAAGCATGTCGTCTAAGCAAACTGAAAGACAGAGCATTAAGCATTCCTCCACCTAAAAGTACAAATGGCTTCAAGGGCCCTAAGAGCATCCATTGACATGCTACAGCAGTGAAGGCAGAATCCACTTTAAGGAGCAGAGAACACACAAAACACTCACCTTACAAGGGCAAACCTCTGACTGCCCCGTTGCCATCCCACTTGAGGGAGTGGGACCTATAGGAAGGAAAAGTGACCTGAAAGTAAAAAGGTAAGTGGTAATATGATAAGGCTGAGAAAGGGCCAAATGAGCAGCCGTGGCAATGACACAGTGGCTTCAGTGAATCAGTGTCATGTGAGCTGCCTGAACATGTAAACCGCAATATCTCAGTGGCTTAATACAATCCCGGGCTTTTCTTCACTTGCGTAACGTCCAAAATGGGTTTATCTTCCTTGGTGGGTAGCTCTTCTCCTAGCCAGAGTTCGGGTTCCAGGTTCTTTTTATCCGCTGAATCGATCATCTTCGACATATGGCTTCTCAGCTCTCAAGGACGTGAAGGAGTACGTATGGGAGATCTTTATGGGCTGCGCTGAAGTTCACATGCCACCGTTAGACCTCAACACCTGACCAAGCCCGACTGCGAGGGAGGCCGGGAAATGGAGTCCAGCTGCATCTGTGCCCACGAACAGGAGGCAGTGACCTTGGTAAGCAGCTAGGCCAGAGCGCCACACGGAGCTAGAGGTAGAGGCCAGCTCCCTGTGGGTGGGCACCCTCTCTCGGCCTCACCTTGCTATCTCTGATGCCGAGTTGAGAATCGTGGGCCCCCTGGTCATGAGGTCCCTACTGTCATTTGCTCCATGCCATGCTGCCCGTGGCCTTGCTCTCTCTCACGTCCCCAGTGTATTCCATCAGAGCACTTATTACTTCCTGATTACATCCTTCCTTGTCATTCAGTTTACTCGCTGGCCTTCCTCCTACCTGGACGGAACCTCCATGAAGGCAAGGAAGCAGCCAACGAGATGGTCACGCCACTCTAGTGATGTCAGCCACCATCTGCCCATCTGTCCCTGGGTCACTGCATATCCAGCTGGAGAAGTTCAGCGTGCCAGACTGTGTAATCAGAGAAGTGGACAGTTTTCCTGCTCCCAGGACTGTGCTACTGAGTGTGCACAGTGGACACAGGCTGTCTATAATCCCAGTTCCAGCCCTGCTACCTGCATGGCCTTGACTCATGAGCTCTAAACTTCCAGCAAGGGCCTCAGACTTTCTCATTCGGTTTGCTTTAGAAAACTGAAACCCTCAGACCTCAGGATGCTCTTGCCCATTTCTCCTGTGTGGGGACAGTTTCCTACGGGCGACACAGAGTGTGACCACTGGTTTACACACACACACACACACACACACACACACACACACACACACACACACACACACAAAGACACACACAAAGACACCCGTGTAAAATGACATTGAATAAGAATTATCACGTCACATCATAAGAGGAACAGCCGTGGAGGAGGAAGTCAGAGGAAGATAACTTGGGTCGCAGGCAACACCTCCAGGTGACATCACTCTCCACTTTTTTAGGCCTTATTCCACTTGCACCTGAGGACGTCCCTAGAAGTACTTGCTAGAATCATTCCCACTGTGCAGCTGGGGAGACACACCGGCCTGGACACACACCAGGACTTCCCCAGGATGGAGAACAGGTAAGAATGAGGAGTGGAGTCTGGAAGCCAGGGCGTCTCCTCAAAGCTGCATGCAGACCCTCCCCGGCAGCTCTAGAGACGGCGGGGCTGCTATAACTGTGCAAGATGCGGGTTTGCGTGGAGGAGGGCGTGAGCAGGCAAGCGGCCCAGAGGGCAGTGTGTGGAGGTGTTGTCTGAGGAGGGGGTTCCAGGAAGTGGACCCCAGGAAGTGACATCACATCCTTCACAGTCCCCAACCGAAATGGAACCTGGTTACCAGGCACCCACATTCTAACGACAGCTCCAGAGCCAGCGCACTTGGCTGGAGACAGTTGAAGACACAGGATGTTCTCCTCTTGTTTCCCGGTCTCCCGGGGCTTCTCCGCCAGGAAGCCCTGGACTGCGAGGTTCTTCGGTGGCTGTAGGCGTCTGTGGAACCCTCCACCCAGGCGCCTGTGGCCTATTTTGAGGAGGTCACCTAAGGTAACGCAGGGTGGCCTGGAGAAGGCCAGTCTGGGACCGGCCTCCGTTGGGGGCCCTCCCTGGGCAGGCCCACTTTCCCTCATCTCCATGTCGCTGAAGAGGGACTTGAGAGGAGGTGTCCCCTCTGGGCAGGAATGGCTTGTTGAACACTTGGTAACCTGGTGGTCCTGTCATGGCCGCACCCAAGGACAGGGCTGAGAAGGGGGAAAGAGGACTCCTGAGGGGCATCTTCTCTGTGTCAATGGGAATACAAGGCTCCCACTTTGTCAGCTTTTCTGCCCCTGAAGGAGGTCTGTGCAGACAGTGGTGGATGTGTGTCACGACTGGAGATGACTTATGGGTCGGAGAACCAGACAGGGCTCTGAGGCTCCTGCCTGGCCTCTGGGCACTGTATTTACAGGACTCAACACACGGGACGGGACAGGACCTGGTCCATGGAGATCCCCGCTCCACCTCCCTGCAGGAGGCGCAGGTGCCCCACGACAGCAGCAGAGCCCAGGACGCGCTGAGGGTGAGTGCGAGCGAGGAGACTCCACACCCAGGAAGCCCCGGGCCCCACTGCTGCCCCGCTTCTCCCCTGGGCTGCCTCTTAAGGGAGCTGCTGGCAAAGGGTTCTGATGCCCCGTCTCCACCATCTGCCGTCACAACCCAGGCCCTGCCTTGGCCAGATGCAAAGTCAGTGCCCAAATATGAGTCCGAATCTCAGAAAGAGACTCGGACAGAACTTCAGTATATGTAAAGTCACGGGTGTTTCTGCATTTTTCTTCATGTTGTCCTGTTTCTTCTCCATCCCAACGTGTCCACATTAACCTGAAGATCCTGAGCCCTCCCACCCCAGGCTCAGCCGCTGTGTTCTCATCCCTAGAATGGGATGTTGTGACCCGCAGGCACGGGGATGAAGTGGTGCGTGCAGGGAGGGGCCGGCACTGCGGTGCTGACACAGGGATCTGAGACACTGATGCATTTCACCATCGCCCTTCGCCCCTGGTACTGGTGGTGCTGAGAATCTTGGATCTGCTCAGGGCTCCCCTGTTCCACCTCAGGCACAAGAGCTTGAGGCTTGAGGATTCGGTCTAACCTCCAGCCCCAAGTGCCTGGGGGTCCCCGGTGCTGCCTCTGACTCACGTCTCTCCTCTTTCCACCCCAGGGGGGAGCTGGACCATCAGGGAGCAGGGATGAGGCCTACAGGGCGTGGAGCCTCCAGCGACACAGGCTGGAGAAGCTGGTGGCAAAGCTGGTGCCTGCCGTCCTGGGCGGCCACCCCTCCTATGTGAACACATTTCTGGGCAGTTATCGAACATTTGCCACCGCCCAGCAGGTGCTGGACCATCTGTTCCGAAGGTGAGCACTCTGTCTTCATGGGACATTGGGGACCTGGCCACCTACCAGCAGTGCCATGAGGCATTGTTCCTCTACCTCTTTAAGCCTCAGTTTCCCCTCTGCACACTGGGGTCAAGAGAGGATCAGGCCCTAGGAGGGTAGGAACAGAGGGAGACCTTCATGGAAGGTGCTCTCCGGGGACCTGGCTCACGGAAAGGGCAGCTGGCAGGGCTGTGGTTGTGCGAATTTGTCGTTGTCCTCCTGCCCAAGAGCTAGCGTCTGCCTCCTGTGTCACTGGGACTTTGGCCTTGGGTGGAACTGTTTTCCCATTTCAAAGGGGATCTGTGACGCCATTAGCTGTCCCTGTCCTGGGAGAGTGAGAGCAGGGATCCCTGGGAGGGACAAGTGGGGTCCCAGGCCCACTCAGATGTGCGCTGTGGGGCCGGGTGGGCTCACTCACTCATTCCCCCAATGTATAGGAAGGGCCCCCAGGGACAGGGGCTTTTCTAGGAACAACCATCATTTAATGCATCGAGCAGACATCAGCCCTGCCCTCCAGGGCTTCCATTCTCTCGGGTGTCACACTGTCACACTAGACAGCACATCCAGCTCGTGTGCTCGGGACAGTCCATGTGATGCCTTCCTGCTCTCCTCTAGATACGGATGCATCCTCCCTTTTACTGAGGAGGACGGGGGACCCCTGCACCAGCTGAAACAGTGAGTCTCTTGGATTGAAGCGGGAAGGACTCCTTCCCCAAACAGTGTGTGAAGCTCTGGGCTCTCTGGTTGGGCAGAGGTGGGCGGAATCCTGGATCCCACATATCCTGCGAGTCTGGCTTGAGAGCAGAAGTCCTAGGGCTTCCCCTGGCAAAGAGGAGACGAGACCCAGAGAGCTGTGGGTGGGAATGTGGCACTGTGAGGGGCATCTGGGAGGTCAGAGGACAGAGTCAAAACTGAAGAAAACCCACAACCATCCCCTATCCATCCCATCCCTGCCCTCATGCACTTTGGGAGGCACAGAACACAAGGGGTGGAGAGCATCCTGCCCACCATCAAGTGGAGCCTCAATGATGGGGACTCAGCTGCTGCTCAGGGGACCCAGTGAGCCTCAGGGGACAGCTGAGCCCATCCTGATGATGCTGAGTGGCAGGGGCAGAAGGAGACCCAGGCGGGGTCCCTGGAGGATTCTGCAGCCAGCAGGTGCAGGAGCTAAAGTCTGAGGAGTGTGCAGGCCCGTGGGCAGCCTGGAAGGCCGACACAGCCTGTCTGTTCCCTCCTGGCTCAGGCACTCATAGAGCAGCTCCCGTGTCCCTTAGAGGGCAGTGCCCAGAGCGCACAGCCTGCCTGTCCTCTCAGAGGTGCCATCCAGTGGGGAGGGGCAGGGAGAGGGACATAGCAGTGTGACAGGTGTCCCTGAAGCGGTGGACAGGTGGTCACACCATTGAGCCAGGGCTGTCCCTTCAGAAGGCTGGTAGCAGCGCGTCCTCTGTGTCCAAGCCCGCCTCTGCCCACACTGCCAGCTGAGATGGGACATGGAGCAGAGCCGGCCTCTGGATGGGCAGGAGCCAAAGGCAAAAAGGCCCAGGTCCCCACAGAGCTACCCTGGGAGCCCAACGTGGTAGGAAAGGCCAAGCCTCTGACTCTGGTGTCCCCCTGACTAACCCCAGGGCCATGGCCTCCATCCTGGGCACCTGGCTGCTCCAATTCCCAGACGATTTCCACCAGCCTCCAGAATTCCCATGCCTTAAGACCATTGTCACTTACATAGAGCTCAGCATGGCTGGCTCAGACCTGGAGCAGCAGGCCCACCTCCTCCTGACACAGCTGGAGCAACTGGAGCTCCCAGAGGCAGACAGTGATGGTGAGGAGGATGCAGGGTGGGGGATCTGTTGGGTGGGCGGGGGGAAGGCACTGGACCACACAGAGCAGAGTCTGGGAAGACTCCCTGGGGGTGGAATCATGGAGTGAGATTTGATTGAGTAGCAGTGAGGGCTCCCCTGGCTTTGGGAGACACGTGGGAAAGCAGTCCTATTGATAAGAGTTTCCCTTCTTGGAGCTACAGCACCAGCTCCAGAACCCGCTGGGGAAACCCCTCTGCATGGAGAGCCAGCTCCAGCTCTCCTGCCTGCGACAGCGCCAGAGCCAGAGTCAGACACAGAGCCAGAGCAGAGGGACGTGCTGTAAGTATCAGTCAGGCTCTGCTGCCTCCCGTCGCCTTCAGGGCCGGGACGCCCACTGTTCTTGAGGTGTCTGTGATTTACAATTCCGGATGATTCTTAGAGGTGATAACATATTCCTTGCGGCCTGTTGTGTCTGTGTTTTATTCTTAATATAAACATCAAAGTGCCCTACATGCCTCTGTTTGGATAGACTCACTCCTCTGCACCAGACACACAGGGCGGGGATGTGGACAAGTGACCCCAGCACGTTCCCACTCTCTCCCTGCAGGTCCTGTGAGGCAGCGGCCTCCTCTCTCTTGTCTGCTGTGGACCCAGGGCCCAGCTCAGGGCCTCCATCAACACTCCCTGAGACCCCACCCTTGGTAAGTGGCCGGTCATGTCATGATCAAGACAAGGACTTAGAAGGCAACCCCAAATTTTGATCTTAGAGGATTGGTTTTTGTCCAGCAGTAAGACTGATGTTGTGTTTGTGTGAATGTTGCCTGTTTGTCCGACATCCATGGAGCCAGCAGCTCACATGCCATTCCCCATACGGCCACCAGAGGGAGGGGTGTCACTGCTTCTGAGAAACACTGTTCCATTCCAAAGTGCTCCTTCCCAATTTAGCCCTCCTCAGAACATGTTTTAGAGAGTGAGGATTTCTTTAAGCTATAGAGGTTTGGTTTTTTTCTTCAATCTCGTTTCAGGTCTAAGCTCAAACAGAAGTTGGCCACTGAGTGGAAGTTGTCCCTTGGGATACACAGACATGTGTTATTCTGTGTCCAGCCCCCATCTGCGTCCACCTCTGTCCCTTCCTCTCTCCCTACAGCCGTCTGTGTTTGTAAATATCTATTTAAATAAAAGACTTTGACAATCAGTGCAATGTAGTAGAGATATTTTAATTCATGTTGCCTTGTGTGTGTGTGATGTAGATTTGGGTAGAAAGAGGTCTGCTCACAGGACACTGGGGTTGTCCCTGAATCCCTAGGAGACAATTAAAGTGGGGCAGCAGGTCTCAGTGGGAGTCACTCACCGGGGAAGATCTCCTGCTCAGCACAGCCAAGGTGGGTCCTCATGGACTTCTATCCCCAGAGCACTGAGTCTGCTTTCGCCTGGGGCGCTTTGCTACAATCCTGTGTATCCTAAAGTGTCAGAAGAAAGAACAGTGATGATAAGAACTGTGGGAGAGGGACAGGTTTTGATTTCAATTACCTGCTCCTCTACCTACAACGGCTTTCCTTGGATTGTATTATAACGAACGCTCAGCCACGTGGGAGCAGAGTCTATGCATGGTTTTGAGTATATTACAGGTCTCCAGCCCAGCACTTGGCCAAGAAGATGGACGTGTATTGCTGAATGAATACAGTTGCGAGGGAAGATAGGACAGGTTCGGGAATGTATTTGAAATGGGGGCTCTCCTGGAGCTGTCCCGACAGGAGGTCATCATACATAGGCACCTTCCTCACCTGCCAGGCCCTTTACTCCTGAAGACCTTCCCACAGAGCCCCTCAGCCAGGACCCACCTGATCCCAGGGCTCTCCCACGTCACATCTCAGCAGCTGCTCTCACTTCTTTTCTCATTTTGGCCCCCTTGACTGTCCTAATGTGTGGCTCTGCACTCTCAGTCTCAGGGGACACCTCGGATTCCCTCAGGGATCCAAAGTCAGAATATTAGATCCTATGGACCTGAAGTTTCACGATGGGACTGAATTTAGGAATCAGTCACCACATGGAGAAACACCGCTCTGCATGACTGTCATAATGGGGGAGGGGGTTTCCCTTGAATAATCTATGTTAAAATCCATGGCATAAAAGAAGCATGTTTTCCTTGCAATGAGCATCCCTACTAAATTGAGCCATTTCTCTCATGAGGTTCTATAAGGCCTGACGCACAGCATGAGGAACAGAGGGAAGTGATACTGTGCTATAATGCGATATATAATGGTGTGATACTTCTAAACATTGTTATTAGCCAGTTGGGCTAGAATTATTTTTAAAAGAACATTGTTTGAATATGACCCTTTAAATTAGTCGTGTTTCCATGAAATTCAGAAGATGGTGGTGAATTCATCCATTTCCTTCTCGGCATTCATTGAGATGCTCCTGTTTTTTCTCCTCACACTCTTAATGGAATGGAGTACAGTCATGCATTTTTCTAGGGTGAAGCCATCGTGCATTCCAGGAATCTTTCCCACTTGTTCATGGTGGGCAATTCTTCTTACACAGATGGATATGAGTGGCTAGTATATAGGTACATTTCTGCCCTTTCTGCCTCAGCTCAGCCTTCCTGAGCCCTGGTAGGGTGGCCGGTGATGGCCAGGACACAACACTGAACCACAGAGGTTTCTGCCTTCTCATTAGCCATGATCATTGTTCTTACTAACCCCTGATGCTTGATTTACACAGTCATGACTGTCAGACAGACTTGCACTCACCCGTTCCCCACCTCGTGTCTCACTCTCCACTCGTTCCTTCTGGGAGTCATTCACTTCTTCCTTCATTCCACCCGTCCTCACTCTCAGTGACAGCCTGACAGCGGCAAACTGTCTGAGTCTCTTGGATCTGAACACAATGTTATTTTGCTTTTACTCCTCAGTCATGGCTGAGAAGGAAAAATATATGGACATTCCTGTGATGTGTCCCTTCACATCTGAGATGTCTTTCTGAAGTCATGAAGTCAGTGGCAGCCTGGCCTCGCACAAAGGTGGCTCACTTGGACCACTGGGCCCTGGCTGGGCTGAGAAGCATCCGTGCAGATGGGGCACTGCCCTTGGAGGGGCATCAGCAGGGCCCTCGCGGGTCAGGGGGCAGGGGAGGGGAAAAAGTGGCAAGAGCCTCTCCTGTGGTTTCCATGGGGAGCAACAGGGAGGCAGGACTAGCAGGTGGGAGGAATCGGCATCTCTGGGTGGAGGGGCTGCCCCTACTTGTCTGTCCCGGCCCTGGGTGTGCTCACTGGCATCTTCTACTGTCTCTAGGAACTGACTAGCCCTGGGAGGGGCAGCCCCTCCAGGGTCAGTGGACCCAGAAGTCAAAGTGCCAGAAAACACACAATAAAAAACGGCTAGCACTCATGTCCAAACCACAGGCCTCCTCCGTTTCTGCATCCATGGAGTGTGGGATTGGTCTCAGTGGCACTCCAAGGCCCAGCCCTGCACTCTCAGAGTCCAGCCAGCTCCCAGGACCTCCCCAGATTCTGGTCCTAACCGTCTGGGGTCAGCAAGGCAGCCATGCCAATACCCAGCCCTGCAGCTCAGGCATTTCAAGGCCAGCGGGTCACCTGGGGCCTCTGTGGCACATGAGAGCAGGCCGTGGTGGGGCTGCTGGCTCAGCCTCCAGGACGGACTTCACAAAATGGCCAGGGGGCTCTGGGCTGGAATAATGCAGGCTTGTTTGCCAAGGGGAAGGACGGGGGTAACCGAGTCAGAGCACAGACTGCCAGTGCCTGGAGAACCATGCTGAGGCCCAGCGCCGACGGGGTCGGCAACTGGGAGGGCGCATCCTGCCGGGATCCTGTGAGATGGTGGCTGGTGATTAATGCTGAAGCTCACACTGCCCAGAAGGCTTCTGGAAATAAACATGCTCTCATAAACACAGGAACATCCTGAGAAGACAGTCAAACGAGGCTGCGAGACAAACGCGGGGCACGCGGCCCACCGCCCATCAGAAAGCACCCCTCACACCCACTCCCCTTGTCACCACGGCTGCCTGGCCTGTCAGTGGTGACAGCGAGTGGCCTGCTTTCCTGACCGCTTGGCCAGTGGCCAAAAGTCAGGGCTGAGGTTGGCACTTGTTCACCAGTGCTGTCCAGGGGACAGCAGGTGCCACAGAAGGATCTGCGGGGCCTCCTTGTGTCTGGCCAGAGGGACAAGATCTGCAGAGGGGTGTGGGGGTGCTGATCCTGCACCCAGGAAGTACACTGGCTAACTGGCCATCCTTTCCTGGAATCCCTGAGAACCAGCAAGATGGGGACCTTGACATTGGGGGCCGGACTGAGCCACCCCATGTCTCTTCTGAGTCTTGTCTTTCTGCCTGTCCTCCTGACAAGGTGGCGCTCTGAGCATTTTCATCTGGAGACAGGAAGACAGAGGCTCACAGGGGCAAAGTGACCTGCCCAAGGCCACACAGCCACAGCCAGGAGGGGCTCAGACTCCATGTCCAGCCCCTTCCCACTGGGACATGGCCTGTAGCTGCAGAAGGCCCCAGCTGCAGCCCACAGAGGGTTCTCGGGAGTCATTCTGACTCCAGAACCAGGGAGAGCAGGAGAGCCCCAGGCCCCACATCTGCAACTGATAGCTACTGATAAAAAAAAAAAAAAAAAAAAAAAAAATAGGCATATCCAGAGCGGCCCAGGGCCAGAGTATCGTTCTTGAAGGCAGAAGGTGAGTCAGCTGGCCTCCTTCTTGCCAGGGTGGGTGGGATCCTGGTCCTCAGCCCCTGACACAGCACTGGTGGATTTGGGGGACCCCGCAGCCCTTAAAACAAGCTCCTGGACCCCCTTGCCAGTCACTTGGCATACCTTCTCCCTTCTGGCTGCCAGGATTTCTTCAATATTCCTCTTCCCATCCAGGTCCGAGAACCACCCCAGGTTGTCGAGGGTGGTGTGGTGGGTCTGGCAGCCAGGACAGGTCACAATGACCACACCCTGGTGATAGGCAAGCTTGGAGATATGCTTGGAGTACCTAGTCCCACAGCCAATGCAGGTGAAGACTAGCTGGTAGTGCGCGGGCGCGGGTCCCTTGTCGGAGCTGGAGGGACGCCAGCCCCAGCCCCAGCCCCAGGCCCGCCTTCTCCCTGCAGCCTCCAGGCAGGCACCGAGCCCCCAGTAGCCACCTCAGGCCAAGCCTCCAGTAGTCGCGCGCCTCTCAACAGTCTCGGCAGGCGGCTCAGCGCTGTCCACAGCAGCCCGCCCGCAGGCCCCACCCGCCACGATCTGCGCAGCGGAGACCGACCCCCGCCCCTGCTCTCCCCGCGCGGCAGAGGCCGCCTCCGGACCAGACTGTCCAGCCGCAGCCGAAATCGCCCCCCGCCCCATGCCCCGGCTCGACGGCGCGGCCGAGAACGACCCCAGACCCGGCTCTCCCCGCGCCCCGGCTCTCCCCGCGCGGCAGAGGCCGCCTATGGACCACACTGTGCAGATGCAGCCGAGATCGCCCCTCGCCCCACAAGCCCCGGCTTTCCCGGCACGGCCGAGAATGACCCCCGCCCAGGCTCTCCCCGCCCCAGCTCTCACCGCCCGGCCGAGGACGCCCCCCCACCCCGGCTGTCCCGCCGCAGCCGAGATCACCCCCCGCCCCATGCCCCGGCTCGACGGCGCGGCAGAGAACGACCCCTGACCCGGCTCTCCCCGCCACACCTCTCCCCGCCTGGCTGAGGCCGCCCCGGCCCCGGCTCTCCCCGCCCCAGATCTCCCCGCCCAGCCGAGGCCGTCCCCCGCCCCAGCTCACCCCGCACAGCCGTGACCGCCCCAACCGGGCTCTCTGCTCCTGGCCCAGCCCTTCCCCTGCCCCTGCTCCGCAGATTTCTCCCCTCCTCTTCTGGCCCTCCCCGCAGGGCCCATACCGCCCCTCCCACCCGACCCAAGCTCCGAGCTCGGCCCAGGCCACGCCTTCGACCCCTTGGAAGCAGGCTTCCCTAGGCTGTTGCTTTAAAGATGGTTTTGAAGGAAAAAAAAGGAAAAACAGAAAAGAACATAAATACAAAACAGAAACAGACTCATACAAATAGAAAACAAACTTGTGGTTGCCAACGGGGAGGGGCGTGGGACGGGACAGACTGGGAGTTGGAAATGTGCACACACTGACAGGCAGATGCAGAATAGATGAACAACGTTATACTGTATAGCACAGGGAAATACATACAAGATCTTGTGGTAGCTCACAGCCAAAGGCATTGTTCCAATGAATAGGTGTATGTTCATGTATCACTGAAAAATTGTGCTCTCCACGGGAAATTGACAAAATTATAAAGAAAGATTCATTAATTGCCCAAATACCTGTCTATATAAATCAACCTTTTGAAATAAAATACCAAAAAGTGGAGGGGGAAATAAAAGCTGCGGATTATTTCCATAGCATCCCGGTGTGTTTGACGACGTGGAATGACCCTATTTGTTCCTTCAGCGAGCATTCGTTGAACGCCTCCTATGCGCCTGATACTGTGCCTGGTGCCCAAGAAATCTTCCCTGTCCTGAAAAAGCGTACAGTCGGACATGGAAATGAGCAGCTACAGCAGCGTATGAGCAGTTCTGTCATACTCACCCGGGCCCCGCTAGTTCAGACATGATCACAATTTTGGGAAGGACTGAGATAAGGACTGCATTCGTGGTAGTCTAGAAAGCATGTCGTCTAAGCAAACTGAAAGACAGAGCATTAAGCATTCCTCCACCTAAAAGTACAAATGGCTTCAAGGGCCCTAAGAGCATCCATTGACATGCTACAGCAGTGAAGGCAGAATCCACTTTAAGGAGCAGAGAACACACAAAACACTCACCTTACAAGGGCAAACCTCTGACTGCCCCGTTGCCATCCCACTTGAGGGAGTGGGACCTATAGGAAGGAAAAGTGACCTGAAAGTAAAAAGGTAAGTGGTAATATGATAAGGCTGAGAAAGGGCCAAATGAGCAGCCGTGGCAATGACACAGTGGCTTCAGTGAATCAGTGTCATGTGAGCTGCCTGAACATGTAAACCGCAATATCTCAGTGGCTTAATACAATCCCGGGCTTTTCTTCACTTGCGTAACGTCCAAAATGGGTTTATCTTCCTTGGTGGGTAGCTCTTCTCCTAGCCAGAGTTCGGGTTCCAGGTTCTTTTTATCCGCTGAATCGATCATCTTCGACATATGGCTTCTCAGGTCTCAAGGACGTGAAGGAGTACGTATGGGAGATCTTTATGGGCTGCGCTGAAGTTCACATGCCACCGTTAGACCTCAACACCTGACCAAGCCCGACTGCGAGGGAGGCCGGGAAATGGAGTCCAGCTGCATCTGTGCCCACGAACAGGAGGCAGTGACCTTGGTAAGCAGCTAGGCCAGAGCGCCACACGGAGCTAGAGGTAGAGGCCAGCTCCCTGTGGGTGGGCACCCTCTCTCGGCCTCACCTTGCTATCTCTGATGCCGAGTTGAGAATCGTGGGCCCCCTGGTCATGAGGTCCCTACTGTCATTTGCTCCATGCCATGCTGCCCGTGGCCTTGCTCTCTCTCACGTCCCCAGTGTATTCCATCAGAGCACTTATTACTTCCTGATTACATCCTTCCTTGTCATTCAGTTTACTCGCTGGCCTTCCTCCTACCTGGACGGAACCTCCATGAAGGCAAGGAAGCAGCCAACGAGATGGTCACGCCACTCTAGTGATGTCAGCCACCATCTGCCCATCTGTCCCTGGGTCACTGCATATCCAGCTGGAGAAGTTCAGCGTGCCAGACTGTGTAATCAGAGAAGTGGACAGTTTTCCTGCTCCCAGGACTGTGCTACTGAGTGTGCACAGTGGACACAGGCTGTCTATAATCCCAGTTCCAGCCCTGCTACCTGCATGGCCTTGACTCATGAGCTCTAAACTTCCAGCAAGGGCCTCAGACTTTCTCATTCGGTTTGCTTTAGAAAACTGAAACCCTCAGACCTCAGGATGCTCTTGCCCATTTCTCCTGTGTGGGGACAGTTTCCTACGGGCGACACAGAGTGTGACCACTGGTTTACACACACACACACACACACACACACACACACACACACACACACACACACACACACAAAGACACACACACAAAAAGACACCCGTGTAAAATGACATTGAATAAGAATTATCACGTCACATCATAAGAGGAACAGCCGTGGAGGAGGAAGTCAGAGGAAGATAACTTGGGTCGCAGGCAACACCTCCAGGTGACATCACTCTCCACTTTTTTAGGCCTTATTCCACTTGCACCTGAGGACGTCCCTAGAAGTACTTGCTAGAATCATTCCCACTGTGCAGCTGGGGAGACACACCAGCCTGGACACACACCAGGACTTCCCCAGGATGGAGAACAGGTAAGAATGAGGAGTGGAGTCTGGAAGCCAGGGCGTCTCCTCAAAGCTGCATGCAGACCCTCCCCGGCAGCTCTAGAGACGGCGGGGCTGCTATAACTGTGCAAGATGCGGGTTTGCGTGGAGGAGGGCGTGAGCAGGCAAGCGGCCCAGAGGGCAGTGTGTGGAGGTGTTGTCTGAGGAGGGGGTTCCAGGAAGTGGACCCCAGGAAGTGACATCACATCCTTCACAGTCCCCAACCGAAATGGAACCTGGTTACCAGGCACCCACATTCTAACGACAGCTCCAGAGCCAGCGCACTTGGCTGGAGACAGTTGAAGACACAGGATGTTCTCCTCTTGTTTCCCGGTCTCCCGGGGCTTCTCCGCCAGGAAGCCCTGGACTGCGAGGTTCTTCGGTGGCTGTAGGCGTCTGTGGAACCCTCCACCCAGGCGCCTGTGGCCTATTTTGAGGAGGTCACCTAAGGTAACGCAGGGTGGCCTGGAGAAGGCCAGTCTGGGACCGGCCTCCGTTGGGGGCCCTCCCTGGGCAGGCCCACTTTCCCTCATCTCCATGTCGCTGAAGAGGGACTTGAGAGGAGGTGTCCCCTCTGGGCAGGAATGGCTTGTTGAACACTTGGTAACCTGGTGGTCCTGTCATGGCCGCACCCAAGGACAGGGCTGAGAAGGGGGAAAGAGGACTCCTGAGGGGCATCTTCTCTGTGTCAATGGGAATACAAGGCTCCCACTTTGTCAGCTTTTCTGCCCCTGAAGGAGGTCTGTGCAGACAGTGGTGGATGTGTGTCACGACTGGAGATGACTTATGGGTCGGAGAACCAGACAGGGCTCTGAGGCTCCTGCCTGGCCTCTGGGCACTGTATTTACAGGACTCAACACACGGGACGGGACAGGACCTGGTCCATGGAGATCCCCGCTCCACCTCCCTGCAGGAGGCGCAGGTGCCCCACGACAGCAGCAGAGCCCAGGACGCGCTGAGGGTGAGTGCGAGCGAGGAGACTCCACACCCAGGAAGCCCCGGGCCCCACTGCTGCCCCGCTTCTCCCCTGGGCTGCCTCTTAAGGGAGCTGCTGGCAAAGGGTTCTGATGCCCCGTCTCCACCATCTGCCGTCACAACCCAGGCCCTGCCTTGGCCAGATGCAAAGTCAGTGCCCAAATATGAGTCCGAATCTCAGAAAGAGACTCGGACAGAACTTCAGTATATGTAAAGTCACGGGTGTTTCTGCATTTTTCTTCATGTTGTCCTGTTTCTTCTCCATCCCAACGTGTCCACATTAACCTGAAGATCCTGAGCCCTCCCACCCCAGGCTCAGCCGCTGTGTTCTCATCCCTAGAATGGGATGTTGTGACCCGCAGGCACGGGGATGAAGTGGTGCGTGCAGGGAGGGGCCGGCACTGCGGTGCTGACACAGGGATCTGAGACACTGATGCATTTCACCATCGCCCTTCGCCCCTGGTACTGGTGGTGCTGAGAATCTTGGATCTGCTCAGGGCTCCCCTGTTCCACCTCAGGCACAAGAGCTTGAGGCTTGAGGATTCGGTCTAACCTCCAGCCCCAAGTGCCTGGGGGTCCCCGGTGCTGCCTCTGACTCACGTCTCTCCTCTTTCCACCCCAGGGGGGAGCTGGACCATCAGGGAGCAGGGATGAGGCCTACAGGGCGTGGAGCCTCCAGCGACACAGGCTGGAGAAGCTGGTGGCAAAGCTGGTGCCTGCCGTCCTGGGCGGCCACCCCTCCTATGTGAACACATTTCTGGGCAGTTATCGAACATTTGCCACCGCCCAGCAGGTGCTGGACCATCTGTTCCGAAGGTGAGCACTCTGTCTTCATGGGACATTGGGGACCTGGCCACCTACCAGCAGTGCCATGAGGCATTGTTCCTCTACCTCTTTAAGCCTCAGTTTCCCCTCTGCACACTGGGGTCAAGAGAGGATCAGGCCCTAGGAGGGTAGGAACAGAGGGAGACCTTCATGGAAGGTGCTCTCCGGGGACCTGGCTCACGGAAAGGGCAGCTGGCAGGGCTGTGGTTGTGCGAATTTGTCGTTGTCCTCCTGCCCAAGAGCTAGCGTCTGCCTCCTGTGTCACTGGGACTTTGGCCTTGGGTGGAACTGTTTTCCCATTTCAAAGGGGATCTGTGACGCCATTAGCTGTCCCTGTCCTGGGAGAGTGAGAGCAGGGATCCCTGGGAGGGACAAGTGGGGTCCCAGGCCCACTCAGATGTGCGCTGTGGGGCCGGGTGGGCTCACTCACTCATTCCCCCAATGTATAGGAAGGGCCCCCAGGGACAGGGGCTTTTCTAGGAACAACCATCATTTAATGCATCGAGCAGACATCAGCCCTGCCCTCCAGGGCTTCCATTCTCTCGGGTGTCACACTGTCACACTAGACAGCACATCCAGCTCGTGTGCTCGGGACAGTCCATGTGATGCCTTCCTGCTCTCCTCTAGATATGGATGCATCCTCCCTTTTACTGAGGAGGACGGGGGACCCCTGCACCAGCTGAAACAGTGAGTCTCTTGGATTGAAGCGGGAAGGACTCCTTCCCCAAACAGTGTGTGAAGCTCTGGGCTCTCTGGTTGGGCAGAGGTGGGCGGAATCCTGGATCCCACATATCCTGCGAGTCTGGCTTGAGAGCAGAAGTCCTAGGGCTTCCCCTGGCAAAGAGGAGACGAGACCCAGAGAGCTGTGGGTGGGAATGTGGCACTGTGAGGGGCATCTGGGAGGTCAGAGGACAGAGTCAAAACTGAAGAAAACCCACAACCATCCCCTATCCATCCCATCCCTGCCCTCATGCACTTTGGGAGGCACAGAACACAAGGGGTGGAGAGCATCCTGCCCACCATCAAGTGGAGCCTCAATGATGGGGACTCAGCTGCTGCTCAGGGGACCCAGTGAGCCTCAGGGGACAGCTGAGCCCATCCTGATGATGCTGAGTGGCAGGGGCAGAAGGAGACCCAGGCGGGGTCCCTGGAGGATTCTGCAGCCAGCAGGTGCAGGAGCTAAAGTCTGAGGAGTGTGCAGGCCCGTGGGCAGCCTGGAAGGCCGACACAGCCTGTCTGTTCCCTCCTGGCTCAGGCACTCATAGAGCAGCTCCCGTGTCCCTTAGAGGGCAGTGCCCAGAGCGCACAGCCTGCCTGTCCTCTCAGAGGTGCCATCCAGTGGGGAGGGGCAGGGAGAGGGACATAGCAGTGTGACAGGTGTCCCTGAAGCGGTGGACAGGTGGTCACACCATTGAGCCAGGGCTGTCCCTTCAGAAGGCTGGTAGCAGCGCGTCCTCTGTGTCCAAGCCCGCCTCTGCCCACACTGCCAGCTGAGATGGGACATGGAGCAGAGCCGGCCTCTGGATGGGCAGGAGCCAAAGGCAAAAAGGCCCAGGTCCCCACAGAGCTACCCTGGGAGCCCAACGTGGTAGGAAAGGCCAAGCCTCTGACTCTGGTGTCCCCCTGACTAACCCCAGGGCCATGGCCTCCATCCTGGGCACCTGGCTGCTCCAATTCCCAGACGATTTCCACCAGCCTCCAGAATTCCCATGCCTTAAGACCATTGTCACTTACATAGAGCTCAGCATGGCTGGCTCAGACCTGGAGCAGCAGGCCCACCTCCTCCTGACACAGCTGGAGCAACTGGAGCTCCCAGAGGCAGACAGTGATGGTGAGGAGGATGCAGGGTGGGGGATCTGTTGGGTGGGCGGGGGGAAGGCACTGGACCACACAGAGCAGAGTCTGGGAAGACTCCCTGGGGGTGGAATCATGGAGTGAGATTTGATTGAGTAGCAGTGAGGGCTCCCCTGGCTTTGGGAGACACGTGGGAAAGCAGTCCTATTGATAAGTTTCCCTTCTTGGAGCTACAGCACCAGCTCCAGAACCCGCTCGGGAAACCCCTCTGCATGGAGAGCCAGCTCCAGCTCTCCTGCCTGCGACAGCGCCAGAGCCAGAGTCAGACACAGAGCCAGAGCAGAGGGACGTGCTGTAAGTATCAGTCAGGCTCTGCTGCCTCCCGTCGCCTTCAGGGCCGGGACGCCCACTGTTCTTGAGGTGTCTGTGATTTACAATTCCGGATGATTCTTAGAGGTGATAACATATTCCTTGCGGCCTGTTGTGTCTGTGTTTTATTCTTAATATAAACATCAAAGTGCCCTACATGCCTCTGTTTGGATAGACTCACTCCTCTGCACCAGACACACAGGGCGGGGATGTGGACAAGTGACCCCAGCACGTTCCCACTCTCTCCCTGCAGGTCCTGTGAGGCAGCGGCCTCCTCTCTCTTGTCTGCTGTGGACCCAGGGCCCAGCTCAGGGCCTCCATCAACACTCCCTGAGACCCCACCCTTGGTAAGTGGCCGGTCATGTCATGATCAAGACAAGGACTTAGAAGGCAACCCCAAATTTTGATCTTAGAGGATTGGTTTTTGTCCAGCAGTAAGACTGATGTTGTGTTTGTGTGAATGTTGCCTGTTTGTCCGACATCCATGGAGCCAGCAGCTCACATGCCATTCCCCATACGGCCACCAGAGGGAGGGGTGTCACTGCTTCTGAGAAACACTGTTCCATTCCAAAGTGCTCCTTCTCAATTTAGCCCTCCTCAGAACATGTTTTAGAGAGTGAGGATTTCTTTAAGCTATAGAGGTTTGGTTTTTTTCTTCAATCTCGTTTCAGGTCTAAGCTCAAACAGAAGTTGGCCACTGAGTGGAAGTTGTCCCTTGGGATACACAGACATGTGTTATTCTGTGTCCAGCCCCCATCTGCGTCCACCTCTGTCCCTTCCTCTCTCCCTACAGCTGTCTGTGTTTGTAAATATCTATTTAAATAAAAGACTTTGACAATCAGTGCAATGTAGTAGAGATATTTTAATTCATGTTGCCTTGTGTGCGTGTGATGTAGATTTGGGTAGAAAGAGGTCTTCTCACAGGACAGAGGGGTTGTCCCTGAATCCCTAGGAGACAATTAAAGTGGGGCAGCAGGTCTCAGTGGGAGTCACTCACCGGGGAAGATCTCCTGCTCAGCACAGCCAAGGTGGGTCCTCATGGACTTCTATCCCCAGAGCACTGAGTCTGCTTTCGCCTGGGGCGCTTTGCTACAATCCTGTGTATCCTAAAGTGTCAGAAGAAAGAACAGTGATGATAAGAACTGTGGGAGAGGGACAGGTTTTGATTTCAATTACCTGCTCCTCTACCTACAACGGCTTTCCTTGGATTGTATTATAACGAACGCTCAGCCACGTGGGAGCAGAGTCTATGCATGGTTTTGAGTATATTACAGGTCTCCAGCCCAGCACTTGGCCAAGAAGATGGACGTGTATTGCTGAATGAATACAGTTGCGAGGGAAGATAGGACAGGTTCGGGAATGTATTTGAAATGGGGGCTCTCCTGGAGCTGTCCCGACAGGAGGTCATCATACATAGGCACCTTCCTCACCTGCCAGGCCCTTTACTCCTGAAGACCTTCCCACAGAGCCCCTCAGCCAGGACCCACCTGATCCCAGGGCTCTCCCACGTCACATCTCAGCAGCTGCTCTCACTTCTTTTCTCATTTTGGCCCCTTTGACTGTCCTAATGTGTGGCTCTGCACTCTCGGTCTCAGGGGACACCTCGGATTCCCTCAGGGATCCAAAGTCAGAATATTAGATCCTATGGACCTGAAGTTTCACGATGGGACTGAATTTAGGAATCAGTCACCACATGGAGAAACACCGCTCTGCATGACTGTCATAATGGGGGAGGGGGTTTCCCTTGAACAATCTATGATAAAATCCATGGCATAAAAGAAGCATGTTTTCCTTGCAATGAGCATCCCTACTAAATTGAGCCATTTCTCTCATGAGGTTCTATAAGACCTGACGCACAGCATGAGGAACAGAGGGAAGTGATACTGTGCTATAATGCGATATATAATGGTGTGATACTTCTAAACATTGTTATTAGCCAGTTGGGCTAGAATTATTTTTAAAAGAACATTGTTTGAATATGACCCTTTAAATTAGTCGTGTTTCCATGAAATTCAGAAGATGGTGGTGAATTCATCCATTTCCTTCTCGGCATTCATTGAGATGCTCCTGTTTTTTCTCCTCACACTCTTAATGGAATGGAGTACAGTCATGCATTTTTCTAGGGTGAAGCCATCGTGCATTCCAGGAATCTTTCCCACTTGTTCATGGTGGGCAATTCTTCTTACACAGATGGATATGAGTGGCTAGTATATAGGTACATTTCTGCCCTTTCTGCCTCAGCTCAGCCTTCCTGAGCCCTGGTAGGGTGGCCGGTGATGGCCAGGACACAACACTGAACCACAGAGGTTTCTGCCTTCTCATTAGCCATGATCATTGTTCTTACTAACCCCTGATGCTTGATTTACACAGTCATGACTGTCAGACAGACTTGCACTCACCCGTTCCCCACCTCGTGTCTCACTCTCCACTCGTTCCTTCTGGGAGTCATTCACTTCTTCCTTCATTCCACCCGTCCTCACTCTCAGTGACAGCCTGACAGCGGCAAACTGTCTGAGTCTCTTGGATCTGAACACAATGTTATTTTGCTTTTACTCCTCAGTCATGGCTGAGAAGGAAAAATATATGGACATTCCTGTGATGTGTCCCTTCACATCTGAGATGTCTTTCTGAAGTCATGAAGTCAGTGGCAGCCTGGCCTCGCACAAAGGTGGCTCACTTGGACCACTGGGCCCTGGCTGGGCTGAGAAGCATCCGTGCAGATGGGGCACTGCCCTTGGAGGGGCATCAGCAGGGCCCTCGCGGGTCAGGGGGCAGGGGAGGGGAAAAAGTGGCAAGAGCCTCTCCTGTGGTTTCCATGGGGAGCAACAGGGAGGCAGGACTAGCAGGTGGGAGGAATCGGCATCTCTGGGTGGAGGGGCTGCCCCTACTTGTCTGTCCCGGCCCTGGGTGTGCTCACTGGCATCTTCTACTGTCTCTAGGAACTGACTAGCCCTGGGAGGGGCAGCCCCTCCAGGGTCAGTGGACCCAGAAGTCAAAGTGCCAGAAAACACACAATAAAAAACGGCTAGCACTCATGTCCAAACCACAGGCCTCCTCCGTTTCCGCATCCATGGAGTGTGGGATTGGTCTCAGTGGCACTCCAAGGCCCAGCCCTGCACTCTCAGAGTCCAGCCAGCTCCCAGGACCTCCCCAGATTCTGGTCCTAACCGTCTGGGGTCAGCAAGGCAGCCATGCCAATACCCAGCCCTGCAGCTCAGGCATTTCAAGGCCAGCGGGTCACCTGGGGCCTCTGTGGCACATGAGAGCAGGCCGTGGTGGGGCTGTTGGCTCAGCCTCCAGGACGGACTTCACAAAATGGCCAGGGGGCTCTGGGCTGGAATAATGCAGGCTTGTTTGCCAAGGGGAAGGACGGGGGTAACCGAGTCAGAGCACAGACTGCCAGTGCCTGGAGAACCATGCTGAGGCCCAGCGCCGACGGGGTCGGCAACTGGGAGGGCGCATCCTGCCGGGATCCTGTGAGATGGTGGCTGGTGATTAATGCTGAAGCTCACACTGCCCAGAAGGCTTCTGGAAATAAACATGCTCTCATAAACACAGGAACATCCTGAGAAGACAGTCAAACGAGGCTGGGAGACAAACGCGGGGCACGCGGCCCACCGCCCATCAGAAAGCACCCCTCACACCCACTCCCCTTGTCACCACGGCTGCCTGGCCTGTCAGTGGTGACAGCGAGTGGCCTGCTTTCCTGACCGCTTGGCCAGTGGCCAAAAGTCAGGGCTGAGGTTGGCACTTGTTCACCAGTGCTGTCCAGGGGACAGCAGGTGCCACAGAAGGATCTGCGGGGCCTCCTTGTGTCTGGCCAGAGGGACAAGATCTGCAGAGGGGTGTGGGGGTGCTGATCCTGCACCCAGGAAGTACACTGGCTAACTGGCCATCCTTTCCTGGAATCCCTGAGAACCAGCAAGATGGGGACCTTGACATTGGGGGCCGGACTGAGCCACCCCATGTCTCTTCTGAGTCTTGTCTTTCTGCCTGTCCTCCTGACAAGGTGGCGCTCTGAGCATTTTCATCTGGAGACAGGAAGACAGAGGCTCACAGGGGCAAAGTGACCTGCCCAAGGCCACACAGCCACAGCCAGGAGGGGCTCAGACTCCATGTCCAGCCCCTTCCCACTGGGACATGGCCTGTAGCTGCAGAAGGCCCCAGCTGCAGCCCACAGAGGGTTCTCGGGAGTCATTCTGACTCCAGAACCAGGGAGAGCAGGAGAGCCCCAGGCCCCACATCTGCAACTGATAGTTACTGATAAAAAAAAAAAAAAAAAAAAATAGGCATATCCAGAGCGGCCCAGGGCCAGAGTATCGTTCTTGAAGGCAGAAGGTGAGTCAGCTGGCCTCCTTCTTGCCAGGGTGGGTGGGATCCTGGTCCTCAGCCCCTGACACAGCACTGGTGCATTTGGGGGACCCCGCAGCCCTTAAAACAAGCTCCTGGACCCCCTTGCCAGTCACTTGGCATACCTTCTCCCTTCTGGCTGCCAGGATTTCTTCAATATTCCTCTTCCCATCCAGGTCCGAGAACCACCCCAGGTTGTCGAGGGTGGTGTGGTGGGTCTGGCAGCCAGGACAGGTCACAATGACCACACCCTGGTGATAGGCAAGCTTGGAGATATGCTTGGAGTACCTAGTCCCACAGCCAATGCAGGTGAAGACTAGCTGGTAGTGCGCGGGCGCGGGTCCCTTGTCGGAGCTGGAGGGACGCCAGCCCCAGCCCCAGCCCCAGGCCCGCCTTCTCCCTGCAGCCTCCAGGCAGGCACCGAGCCCCCAGTAGCCACCTCAGGCCAAGCCTCCAGTAGTCGCGCGCCTCTCAACAGTCTCGGCAGGCGGCTCAGCGCTGTCCACAGCAGCCCGCACGCAGGCCCCACCCGCCACGATCTGCGCAGCGGAGACCGACCCCCGCCCCTGCTCTCCCCGCGCGGCAGAGGCCGCCTCCGGACCAGACTGTCCAGCCGCAGCCGAAATCGCCCCCCGCCCCATGCCCCGGCTCGACGGCGCGGCCGAGAACGACCCCAGACCCGGCTCTCCCCGCGCCCCGGCTCTCCCCGCGCAGCAGAGGCCGCCTCTGGACCACACTGTGCAGACAAAGCCGAGATCGCCCCTCGCCCCACAAGCCCCGGCTTTCCTGGCACGGCAGAGAATGACCCCCGCCCAGGCTCTCCCCGCCCCAGCTCTCACCGCCCGGCCGAGGACGCCCCCCCACCCCGGCTGACCCGCCGCAGCCGAGATCGCCCCCCGCCCCATGCCCCGGCTCGACGGCGCGGCAGAGAACGACCCCCGACCCGGCTCTCCCCGCCACACCTCTCCCCGCCTGGCTGAGGCAGCCCCGGCCCCGGCTCTCCCCGCCCCAGATCTCCCCGCCCAGCCGAGGCCGCCCCCGCCCCAGCTCACCCCGCACAGCCGTGACCGCCCCAACCGGGCTCTCTGCTCCTGGCCCAGCCCTTCCCCTGCCCCTGCTCCGCAGATTTCTCCCCTCCTCTTCTGGCCCTCCCCGCACAGCCCATACCGCCCCTCCCACCCGACCCAAGCTCTGAGCTAGGCCCAGGCCACGCCTTCGACCCCTTGGAAGCAGGCTTCCCTAGGCTGTTGCTTTAAAGATGGTTTTGAAGGAAAAAAAAGGAAAAACAGAAAAGAACATAAATACAAAACAGAAACAGACTCATACAAATAGAAAACAAACTTGTGGTTGCCAACGGGGAGGGGCGTGGGACGGGACAGACTGGGAGTTGGAAATGTGCACACACTGACAGGCAGATGCAGAATAGATGAACAACGTTATACTGTATAGCACAGGGAAATACATACAAGATCTTGTGGTAGCTCACAGCCAAAGGCATTGTTCCAATGAATAGGTGTATGTTCATGTATCACTGAAAAATTGTGCTCTCCACGGGAAATTGACAAAATTATAAAGAAAGATTCATTAATTGCCCAAATACCTGTCTATATAAATCAACCTTTTGAAATAAAATACCAAAAAGTGGAGGGGGAAATAAAAGCTGCGGATTATTTCCATAGCATCCCGGTGTGTTTGACGACGTGGAGTGACCCTATTTGTTCCTTCAGCGAGCATTCGTTGAACGCCTCCTATGCGCCTGATACTGTGCCTGGTGCCCAAGAAATCTTCCCTGTCCTGAAAAAGCGTACAGTCGGACATGGAAATGAGCAGCTACAGCAGCGTATGAGCAGTTCTGTCATACTCACCCGGGCCCCGCTAGTTCAGACATGATCACAATTTGGGGAAGGAATGAGATAAGGACTGCATTCGTGGTAGTCTAGAAAGCATGTCGTCTAAGCAAACTGAAAGACAGAGCATTAAGCATTCCTCCACCTAAAAGTACAAATGGCTTCAAGGGCCCTAAGAGCATCCATTGACATGCTACAGCAGTGAAGGCAGAATCCACTTTAAGGAGCAGAGAACACACAAAACACTCACCTTACAAGGGCAAACCTCTGACTGCCCCGTTGCCATCCCACTTGAGGGAGTGGGACCTATAGGAAGGAAAAGTGACCTGAAAGTAAAAAGGTAAGTGGTAATATGATAAGGCTGAGAAAGGGCCAAATGAGCAGCCGTGGCAATGACACAGTGGCTTCAGTGAATCAGTGTCATGTGAGCTGCCTGAACATGTAAACCGCAATATCTCAGTGGCTTAATACAATCCCGGGCTTTTCTTCACTTGCGTAACGTCCAAAATGGGTTTATCTTCCTTGGTGGGTAGCTCTTCTCCTAGCCAGAGTTCGGGTTCCAGGTTCTTTTTATCCGCTGAATCGATCATCTTCGACATATGGCTTCTCAGGTCTCAAGGACGTGAAGGAGTACGTATGGGAGATCTTTATGGGCTGCGCTGAAGTTCACATGCCACCGTTAGACCTCAACACCTGACCAAGCCCGACTGCGAGGGAGGCCGGGAAATGGAGTCCAGCTGCATCTGTGCCCACGAACAGGAGGCAGTGACCTTGGTAAGCAGCTAGGCCAGAGCGCCACACGGAGCTAGAGGTAGAGGCCAGCTCCCTGTGGGTGGGCACCCTCTCTCGGCCTCACCTTGCTATCTCTGATGCCGAGTTGAGAATCGTGGGCCCCCTGGTCATGAGGTCCCTACTGTCATTTGCTCCATGCCATGCTGCCCGTGGCCTTGCTCTCTCTCACGTCCCCAGTGTATTCCATCAGAGCACTTATTACTTCCTGATTACATCCTTCCTTGTCATTCAGTTTACTCGCTGGCCTTCCTCCTACCTGGACGGAACCTCCATGAAGGCAAGGAAGCAGCCAACGAGATGGTCACGCCACTCTAGTGATGTCAGCCACCATCTGCCCATCTGTCCCTGGGTCACTGCATATCCAGCTGGAGAAGTTCAGCGTGCCAGACTGTGTAATCAGAGAAGTGGACAGTTTTCCTGCTCCCAGGACTGTGCTACTGAGTGTGCACAGTGGACACAGGCTGTCTATAATCCCAGTTCCAGCCCTGCTACCTGCATGGCCTTGACTCATGAGCTCTAAACTTCCAGCAAGGGCCTCAGACTTTCTCATTCGGTTTGCTTTAGAAAACTGAAACCCTCAGACCTCAGGATGCTCTTGCCCATTTCTCCTGTGTGGGGACAGTTTCCTACGGGCGACACAGAGTGTGACCACTGGTTTACACACACACACACACACACACACACACACACACACACACACACACACAAAGACACACACAAAGACACCCGTGTAAAATGACATTGAATAAGAATTATCACGTCACATCATAAGAGGAACAGCCGTGGAGGAGGAAGTCAGAGGAAGATAACTTGGGTCGCAGGCAACACCTCCAGGTGACATCACTCTCCACTTTTTTAGGCCTTATTCCACTTGCACCTGAGGACGTCCCTAGAAGTACTTGCTAGAATCATTCCCACTGTGCAGCTGGGGAGACACACCGGCCTGGACACACACCAGGACTTCCCCAGGATGGAGAACAGGTAAGAATGAGGAGTGGAGTCTGGAAGCCAGGGCGTCTCCTCAAAGCTGCATGCAGACCCTCCCCGGCAGCTCTAGAGACGGCGGGGCTGCTATAACTGTGCAAGATGCGGGTTTGCGTGGAGGAGGGCGTGAGCAGGCAAGCGGCCCAGAGGGCAGTGTGTGGAGGTGTTGTCTGAGGAGGGGGTTCCAGGAAGTGGACCCCAGGAAGTGACATCACATCCTTCACAGTCCCCAACCGAAATGGAACCTGGTTACCAGGCACCCACATTCTAACGACAGCTCCAGAGCCAGCGCACTTGGCTGGAGACAGTTGAAGACACAGGATGTTCTCCTCTTGTTTCCCGGTCTCCCGGGGCTTCTCCGCCAGGAAGCCCTGGACTGCGAGGTTCTTCGGTGGCTGTAGGCGTCTGTGGAACCCTCCACCCAGGCGCCTGTGGCCTATTTTGAGGAGGTCACCTAAGGTAACGCAGGGTGGCCTGGAGAAGGCCAGTCTGGGACCGGCCTCCGTTGGGGGCCCTCCCTGGGCAGGCCCACTTTCCCTCATCTCCATGTCGCTGAAGAGGGACTTGAGAGGAGGTGTCCCCTCTGGGCAGGAATGGCTTGTTGAACACTTGGTAACCTGGTGGTCCTGTCATGGCCGCACCCAAGGACAGGGCTGAGAAGGGGGAAAGAGGACTCCTGAGGGGCATCTTCTCTGTGTCAATGGGAATACAAGGCTCCCACTTTGTCAGCTTTTCTGCCCCTGAAGGAGGTCTGTGCAGACAGTGGTGGATGTGTGTCACGACTGGAGATGACTTATGGGTCGGAGAACCAGACAGGGCTCTGAGGCTCCTGCCTGGCCTCTGGGCACTGTATTTACAGGACTCAACACACGGGACGGGACAGGACCTGGTCCATGGAGATCCCCGCTCCACCTCCCTGCAGGAGGCGCAGGTGCCCCACGACAGCAGCAGAGCCCAGGACGCGCTGAGGGTGAGTGCGAGCGAGGAGACTCCACACCCAGGAAGCCCCGGGCCCCACTGCTGCCCCGCTTCTCCCCTGGGCTGCCTCTTAAGGGAGCTGCTGGCAAAGGGTTCTGATGCCCCGTCTCCACCATCTGCCGTCACAACCCAGGCCCTGCCTTGGCCAGATGCAAAGTCAGTGCCCAAATATGAGTCCGAATCTCAGAAAGAGACTCGGACAGAACTTCAGTATATGTAAAGTCACGGGTGTTTCTGCATTTTTCTTCATGTTGTCCTGTTTCTTCTCCATCCCAACGTGTCCACATTAACCTGAAGATCCTGAGCCCTCCCACCCCAGGCTCAGCCGCTGTGTTCTCATCCCTAGAATGGGATGTTGTGACCCGCAGGCACGGGGATGAAGTGGTGCGTGCAGGGAGGGGCCGGCACTGCGGTGCTGACACAGGGATCTGAGACACTGATGCATTTCACCATCGCCCTTCGCCCCTGGTACTGGTGGTGCTGAGAATCTTGGATCTGCTCAGGGCTCCCCTGTTCCACCTCAGGCACAAGAGCTTGAGGCTTGAGGATTCGGTCTAACCTCCAGCCCCAAGTGCCTGGGGGTCCCCGGTGCTGCCTCTGACTCACGTCTCTCCTCTTTCCACCCCAGGGGGGAGCTGGACCATCAGGGAGCAGGGATGAGGCCTACAGGGCGTGGAGCCTCCAGCGACACAGGCTGGAGAAGCTGGTGGCAAAGCTGGTGCCTGCCGTCCTGGGCGGCCACCCCTCCTATGTGAACACATTTCTGGGCAGTTATCGAACATTTGCCACCGCCCAGCAGGTGCTGGACCATCTGTTCCGAAGGTGAGCACTCTGTCTTCATGGGACATTGGGGACCTGGCCACCTACCAGCAGTGCCATGAGGCATTGTTCCTCTACCTCTTTAAGCCTCAGTTTCCCCTCTGCACACTGGGGTCAAGAGAGGATCAGGCCCTAGGAGGGTAGGAACAGAGGGAGACCTTCATGGAAGGTGCTCTCCGGGGACCTGGCTCACGGAAAGGGCAGCTGGCAGGGCTGTGGTTGTGCGAATTTGTCGTTGTCCTCCTGCCCAAGAGCTAGCGTCTGCCTCCTGTGTCACTGGGACTTTGGCCTTGGGTGGAACTGTTTTCCCATTTCAAAGGGGATCTGTGACGCCATTAGCTGTCCCTGT
Source organism: Camelus bactrianus (assembly GCF_048773025.1). NCBI lineage: Eukaryota > Metazoa > Chordata > Mammalia > Artiodactyla > Camelidae > Camelus > Camelus bactrianus. The sequence continues at coordinate 81,299,931 of NC_133549.1, read as the reverse complement.
CCTGGGAGAGTGAGAGCAGGGATCCCTGGGAGGGACAAGTGGGGTCCCAGGCCCACTCAGATGTGCGCTGTGGGGCCGGGTGGGCTCACTCACTCATTCCCCCAATGTATAGGAAGGGCCCCCAGGGACAGGGGCTCTTCTAGGAACAACCATCATTTAATGCATCGAGCAGACATCAGCCCTGCCCTCCAGGGCTTCCTTTCTCTCGGGTGTCACACTGTCACACTAGACAGCACATCCAGCTCGTGTGCTCGGGACAGTCCATGTGATGCCTTCCTGCTCTCCTCTAGATACGGATGCATCCTCCCTTTTACTGAGGAGGACGGGGGACCCCTGCACCAGCTGAAACAGTGAGTCTCTTGGATTGAAGCGGGAAGGACTCCTTCCCCAAACAGTGTGTGAAGCTCTGGGCTCTCTGGTTGGGCAGAGGTGGGCGGAATCCTGGATCCCACATATCCTGCGAGTCTGGCTTGAGAGCAGAAGTCCTAGGGCTTCCCCTGGCAAAGAGGAGACGAGACCCAGAGAGCTGTGGGTGGGACTGTGGCACTGTGAGGGGCATCTGGGAGGTCAGAGGACAGAGTCAAAACTGAAGAAAACCCACAACCATCCCCTATCCATCCCATCCCTGCCCTCATGCACTTTGGGAGGCACAGAACACAAGGGGTGGAGAGCATCCTGCCCACCATCAAGTGGAGCCTCAATGATGGGGACTCAGCTGCTGCTCAGGGGACCCAGTGAGCCTCAGGGGACAGCTGAGCCCATCCTGATGATGCTGAGTGGCAGGGGCAGAAGGAGACCCAGGTAGGGTCCCTGGAGGATTCTGCAGCCAGCAGGTGCAGGAGCTAAAGTCTGAGGAGTGTGGAGGCCCGTGGGCAGCCTGGAAGGCCGACACAGCCTGTCTGTTCCCTCCTGGCTCAGGCACTCATAGAGCAGCTCCCGTGTCCCTTAGAGGGCAGTGCCCAGAGCGCACAGCCTGCCTGTCCTCTCAGAGGTGCCATCCAGTGGGGAGGGGCAGGGAGAGGGACATAGCAGTGTGACAGGTGTCCCTGAAGCGGTGGACAGGTGGTCACACCATTGAGCCAGGGCTGTCCCTTCAGAAGGCTGGTAGCAGCGCGTCCTCTGTGTCCAAGCCCGCCTCTGCCCACACTGCCAGCTGAGATGGGACATGGAGCAGAGCCGGCCTCTGGATGGGCAGGAGCCAAAGGCAAAAAGGCCCAGGTCCCCGCAGAGCTACCCTGGGAGCCCAACGTGGTAGGAAAGGCCAAGCCTCTGACTCTGGTGTCCCCCTGACTAACCCCAGGGCCATGGCCTCCATCCTGGGCACCTGGCTGCTCCAATTCCCAGACGATTTCCACCAGCCTCCAGAATTCCCATGCCTTAAGGCCATTGTCACTTACATAGAGCTCAGCATGGCTGGCTCAGACCTGGAGCAGCAGGCCCACCTCCTCCTGACACAGCTGGAGCAACTGGAGCTCCCAGAGGCAGACAGTGATGGTGAGGAGGATGCAGGGTGGGGGATCTGGTGGGTGGGGGAGGGGGAAGGCACTGGACCACACAGAGCAGAGTCTGGGAAGACTCCCTGGGGGTGGAATCATGGAGTGAGATTTGATTGAGTAGCAGTGAGGGCTCCCCTGGCTTTGGGAGACACGTGGGAAAGCAGTCCTATTGATGAGAGTTTCCCTTCTTGGAGCTACAGCACCAGCTCCAGAACCCGCTGGGGAAACCCCTCTGCATGGAGAGCCAGCTCCAGCTCTCCTGCCTGCGACAGCGCCAGAGCCAGAGTCAGACACAGAGCCAGAGCAGAGGGACGTGCTGTAAGTATCAGTCAGGCTCTGCTGCCTCCCGTCGCCTTCAGGGCCGGGACGCCCACTGTTCTTGAGGTGTCTGTGATTTACAATTCCGGATGATTCTTAGAGGTGATAACATATTCCTTGCGGCCTGTTGTGTCTGTGTTTTATTCTTAATATAAACATCAAAGTGCCCTACATGCCTCTGTTTGGATAGACTCACTCCTCTGCACCAGACACACAGGGCGGGGATGTGGACAAGTGACCCCAGCACGTTCCCACTCTCTCCCTGCAGGTCCTGTGAGGCAGCGGCCTCCTCTCTCTTGTCTGCTGTGGACCCAGGGCCCAGCTCAGGGCCTCCATCAACACTCCCTGAGACCCCACCCTTGGTAAGTGGCCGGTCATGTCATGATCAAGACAAGGACTTAGAAGGCAACCCCAAATTTTGATCTTAGAGGATTGGTTTTTGTCCAGCAGTAAGACTGATGTTGTGTTTGTGTGAATGTTGCCTGTTTGTCCGACATCCATGGAGCCAGCAGCTCACATGCCATTCCCCATACGGCCACCAGAGGGAGGGGTGTCACTGCTTCTGAGAAACACTGTTCCATTCCAAAGTGCTCCTTCCCAATTTAGCCCTCCTCAGAACATGTTTTAGAGAGTGAGGATTTCTTTAAGCTATAGAGGTTTGGTTTTTTTCTTCAATCTCGTTTCAGGTCTAAGCTCAAACAGAAGTTGGCCACTGAGTGGAAGTTGTCCCTTGGGATACACAGACATGTGTTATTCTGTGTCCAGCCCCCATCTGCGTCCACCTCTGTCCCTTCCTCTCTCCCTACAGCCGTCTGTGTTTGTAAATATCTATTTAAATAAAAGACTTTGACAATCAGTGCAATGTAGTAGAGATATTTTAATTCATGTTGCCTTGTGTGTGTGTGATGTAGATTTGGGTAGAAAGAGGTCTGCTCACAGGACACTGGGGTTGTCCCTGAATCCCTAGGAGACAATTAAAGTGGGGCAGCAGGTCTCAGTGGGAGTCACTCACCGGTGAAGATCTCCTGCTCAGCACAGCCAAGGTGGGTCCTCATGGACTTCTATCCCCAGAGCACTGAGTCTGCTTTCGCCTGGGGCGCTTTGCTACAATCCTGTGTATCCTAAAGTGTCAGAAGAAAGAACAGTGATGATAAGAACTGTGGGAGAGGGACAGGTTTTGATTTCAATTACCTGCTCCTCTACCTACAACGGCTTTCCTTGGATTGTATTATAACGAACGCTCAGCCACGTGGGAGCAGAGTCTATGCATGGTTTTGAGTATATTACAGGTCTCCAGCCCAGCACTTGGCCAAGAAGATGGACGTGTATTGCTGAATGAATACAGTTGCGAGGGAAGATAGGACAGGTTCGGGAATGTATTTGAAATGGGGGCTCTCCTGGAGCTGTCCCGACAGGAGGTCATCATACATAGGCACCTTCCTCACCTGCCAGGCCCTTTACTCCTGAAGACCTTCCCACAGAGCCCCTCAGCCAGGACCCACCTGATCCCAGGGCTCTCCCACGTCACATCTCAGCAGCTGCTCTCACTTCTTTTCTCATTTTGGCCCCTTTGACTGTCCTAATGTGTGGCTCTGCACTCTCGGTCTCAGGGGACACCTCGGATTCCCTCAGGGATCCAAAGTCAGAATATTAGATCCTATGGACCTGAAGTTTCACGATGGGACTGAATTTAGGAATCAGTCACCACATGGAGAAACACCGCTCTGCATGACTGTCATAATGGGGGAGGGGGTTTCCCTTGAACAATCTATGTTAAAATCCATGGCATAAAAGAAGCATGTTTTCCTTGCAATGAGCATCCCTACTAAATTGAGCCATTTCTCTCATGAGGTTCTATAAGGCCTGACGCACAGCATGAGGAACAGAGGGAAGTGATACTGTGCTATAATGCGATATATAATGGTGTGATACTTCTAAACATTGTTATTAGCCAGTTGGGCTAGAATTATTTTTAAAAGAACATTGTTTGAATATGACCCTTTAAATTAGTCGTGTTTCCATGAAATTCAGAAGATGGTGGTGAATTCATCCATTTCCTTCTCGGCATTCATTGAGATGCTCCTGTTTTTTCTCCTCACACTCTTAATGGAATGGAGTACAGTCATGCATTTTTCTAGGGTGAAGCCATCGTGCATTCCAGGAATCTTTCCCACTTGTTCATGGTGGGCAATTCTTCTTACACAGATGGATATGAGTGGCTAGTATATAGGTACATTTCTGCCCTTTCTGCCTCAGCTCAGCCTTCCTGAGCCCTGGTAGGGTGGCCGGTGATGGCCAGGACACAACACTGAACCACAGAGGTTTCTGCCTTCTCATTAGCCATGATCATTGTTCTTACTAACCCCTGATGCTTGATTTACACAGTCATGACTGTCAGACAGACTTGCACTCACCCGTTCCCCACTTCGTGTCTCACTCTCCACTCGTTCCTTCTGGGAGTCATTCACTTCTTCCTTCATTCCACCCGTCCTCACTCTCAGTGACAGCCTGACAGCGGCAAACTGTCTGAGTCTCTTGGATCTGAACACAATGTTATTTTGCTTTTACTCCTCAGTCATGGCTTAGAAGGAAAAATATATGGACATTCCTCTGATGTGTCCCTTGGCATCTGAAGATGGCGTTCTGTTATATGTTCTGTCCTGACTTGTTGCTGCTGCCTGGACTTCTGTTTGCTCTCTGTGTCCTCAGCCTTTCCTCCTCTGTGAGAAGGTCTTCAATTATCTTCCCAGTACAGCACAATGCTTCAGTCATACGACATACTTATGTATACTCATTTTATATTCTTTTTCACTGTAAGTTTCTACAAGTTATGGAATATAGTTCCCAGTGCTCTAAAGTGTTAACTTGTTTATTTTACATATAGTAGTTAGTACCTGCAAATCTCAAACTCTCTATTTAACCCTTCCCACCCTCTTTTCCCCTCATACCCATGTTTCTTTTCTATGTCTTTTTCTGTTTTGTAAACATTTTTTTTTTTAGATTAAACATTTAAATTACATCAAAGTGTATTTTTTCTTCTCTTTCTGGTTTACTTCACTTAGAATGATAATCTCTACGTCCATCCATGTTGCTTCAAATGGCACTATTTTATTCTTTTATTCCAAGGTAGTATTCCATTGTATAAATATATCATAACTTCTTTATTCTGCATCTGCCAATGGACATTTAGGTTATTTCCGTGTCTTAGCTATTTTAATTATTGCTGCTATGAATATTGAAGTGCAAGTATCTTTTGGAATTAAGATTCTTTCTAGATAGGTACCCAGGAGTGGGATTCCTGGATCATATGGTAAGTCTATTTTTATTCTTTTGGGGAATCTCCATACTGTTTTCCATAATGGCTGCACCAAACTACGTTCCCACCAGCAGTGCAGGAGGGTTCCCTTTTCTCCACACCCTTGTCATTATTTATTGTTTGTGGACTTTTGAGATGGTCTTTCTGACTGGTTTGAGGTGGCACCTCACTGCATTTTTTTTTTATTGCATTTGTCTGATGATTAGCAATACTGAGCATTTTTCATGTGTCTATTGGCCATTGTATGTGTTCATTGCAGAATTGCTTGTCTTGGTCTCCTTCCCATTTTTGGAGTGGGTTATTTGTTTTGTTAAGTTGTGTGCACTATTTATATATTCTGGGAGTTAAACCTTTGTCATCTGCATCATTTGTGAATATATTCTCCCATTGCATAAGTTGTCATTTTGTTTGGCTTATGGGTCCCTTTGCTGTGCAAAAGCTTGTAAGTTTAATAGGTCCCATTGGTTAAATTTTGCTTTTATTTCTATTACCTAGTAGACTGCCCTAGGAGAACCTTCCTAAGATTTATGTCAGATAATTGGCCTCTGTTTTCTTCTAAGAGTTTTATCTTGTCTTGTTTTATGTTTAAGTCTTTAAGCCATTTTGAGTTTATTTTTATGCATGGTGTGAGGGAGTGTTCTAACTTCATTGATTTACATGCAGCTGCCCCATTTTCCCAACACCATTTGCCGAAGAGAGTGTCTTTACTCCCTTGTATGTTCTTGCCTCCTTTGTCAAAAATTAATTGACCGAAAGTCTGTGGGTTTATTTCTGGGCTCTCCATTCTGTTCCATTGATCTGTATGTCTGTTTTTGTGCCAATACCAGGCTATTTTGATGTCTGTAGCTCTGTAGTATTGTCTGAAGTCTGGGAGGGTTATTCGTCCAGCTTCATTCTATTTCTTTAGTATTGCTTTGGCAATTCTAGGTCTTTCTGATTCCATATAAATTTTAGGATTATTTGTTCTACTTCTGTGAAAAATGTCCTGGGTTATTTGATAGGGATCACATTAAATCTGTAGATCGCTTTGGGGAGTATAGCCATTTTCACAGTATTAATTCTTCCAGTCCAAGAACATGGGGATATCTTTCCATTTCCTTAAGGTATCTTTAATTTCCTTAGTGAATGTTTTGTAGTTCTCTAAGTCTTTCACTTCCATGGCTAGATTTATTCCTAAGTATTCTAATTTTTTGTATGCAATTTCACATTATCTTCATTAATTTATGGTTCCAATAGGAATTTTAAGGTCTTTAAAAGAAGTTCCTCTAAATTGGTTATACTTTTATCAAATTATTCTGTATCATGAAGGTCTTGGTGTTTGGGACTCTCCCCAGTCATAGTATCTGCTGACCCTTGTTCATGATAGATCAGAGCATGTTTTGGTGATAATGGATCCTTGCTGGTTTAGGGTTTTTTTTTTTTTTTTTTTTTTGGTTTTTTTTGTTTTTTGTTTTTTGGGTTTTTTGGGGGTTTTTTTGTTTTTGTTTTTGTTTTTTTTGTTTGTTTTTTTTTTTTTTTTTTTTTTTTTTGCTTAAGGGCATTGCTACCTATTGCCATTTTGTTAAGTGTTATCTTGGTTTTTAATCAGAAAATGATGCAGAATTTTCTCAAGTGCATTTTTGGACCCTATGGAGATGAATACACAGTGTTCATAAGTATCATTTCCTTCATGTTAAAAGGCTTCAGTTACCACTTCAGTTACAACAAAATGTCCCCAACTCCGCACCTCCACTCCTTCCTCTGTGTACTTATACCCATGGCACTTGTAATCCAGCACTGGCTGCCTGAGTCACAGGCTGTCTTCCTCCATGTGAGCTGCTATAACAAGTACCTTACACTGGGTGGCATATGAACAACAGAAATTTAGTTCTGCCAGTTTTAGATCCTGATATCCAGGATCAAACTGAGTGCAGATTCCGTGTCAGGTGAGGGCGCATGTTCTGGTTCACAGGAGGCCATCTTTTGCTCTGTTCTCACCTGGCAGAAGGGGTAAGGGGGCACTCTCAGGCCTCTGTCACAAGGGCATTCATCCCATTCATGAGGGTCCTGCCTTCTGACCTAATCAGTTCCCAGAGTCCCCCCTCCTAATACCATCACCTTAGAGTTTCGGATGCCAGCATATGAACTTGGGAGGAAATAAACATTCAGTCTTCATAGGGGGAGGCCGGAAAAAAACAAAACATTCAGTCCTCAGCACAGGCTTAGTAATTCTTCCCCTCAGAGGAGTCTCTCTCTTCTCACCCAGAGTCCAGACAGCAAAGCTTCCTCAGTGAGTAAAATGTTTTCTAGCCAACCTTTTATTAGGGACATAATCCACCCACAGACCTGGGTTTATGTGCCTTTGTGTCTGCATCCCTGATCCTGACTTCTCTCCCATCAAAAGGGGAGGAAATCAGACAGAAGCTCACCTGGCTCCATGGACCAATGGCAGGACCCCCTCCCTCACAGCTGACACACTGGATCACAAACTGGAACTCTGTTCTCCCTTCCTCTTCACTCTGAGGCCTCTCCCTTTCTCTCTCCTGAGCTTGGCCAGGCCATCCCACATCTGGGTGTTTGTAGCACAAGGGTGTTTGGACTCTCTAATCTACATCTTGCATGGACCAGGAGCTGTCACATCTTTAGCAGTTGAAATCTACTTTGTTAACAATGAGAAAACACATAGGCATTGAGCAAACAATAGTCTTTTGTGAGGTTTTTTAGTGTATTTTTTTCTAATGCTTTCTGTACTTGAAAAATAATTCTACTTCTCCCATTATTTTCTTTTAAAGATAAAATAAATTTAAGAATTCTAGGAAGATGGCCATGGTCATGAAAGCAGTTTTTGTCTTCCAGAACCTCCACATAAACACAGAGCATAAGATATTAAAACCAAAACCCATTTACCACAAGTCTAGATTACAAGGTATCCCCCCATTAATGCAAAATCCATGTGGGTGAATAACAGCCATGACACCCACCCAATATCTCAAAAGTCTGGGCAAAGTAGACTCAGTAACAGTGCAAGTAAATGCCTGAGGGTCCTGCGCATGCTCAGTACAGTAGCAGATGGAGCCACTTCCCCTACGTCCAAGGAGAGCCCCATGCATGCGCGGTGCTGAGGCCCATTAAGGACCCACAGCAGTGCCTTGAGGTCATTTGATGCAGAAGTCAGGCAAGGACTTGCCGCTGTGTCAAGAAGGAACTTGGTTCACACCACCAGTGATTGAGGCAGAGCTCTAAGGTAAGGTATGAAAGTCCTTGAATTCTCAAACTGAGGACCCTGGGCTACGTTAGGACTGAACCCCACAGTGGATGTCAACTATAAGGAGTGTGTGGAAAAAAACTAGGCAGGATGGGAACCTATAAGAGCAAAGACAGAGAAGCTTCAACTCAGGGCTAGAGCCAGGGGAGGCAAGAGGGCACTGGGCATGGGCACAAAATAGGGGACAACAAACCACTCAGAAATCAAGATAAATGGGGTTTTAATGCAATAATTAGTCTAAAAGGCAGAATCAGTGCCAAAAAGTCCTTCATGAGCAAAATGTCAAACTTTGAAATGAAGATGGGATCATGAAAAGGCTTGTATTGAGCTATATTGGAGCCAGAGACAAAAGTAAAACTCAGTAATACTACCCTTGTCTTCATCACTGAGTGTCAGGAAAGTGCTCCTGGCGCCCTCAGAGTACTCTGCTCAGAACCAGTTTCACAATCAAAGTAACTAGAGACATTGCAGGAAGGATTAGTGTGAGCAGTAAATATACGGGTATTTGTAGAAATAAGATAGTATGAGGTAAAAAGAAGAGATTACCCTATGTGAATGATGCTGTTTCCGGTCCTTGGATAGTTGAATCAATAGAAATTGATAACAAGGTGGAGGAGGCATTCAGGCAAGGCTTTACTGGGACTCATGCTCCAGCACTAGGGAGCGAGAATAAGGATCAGGTACCCTTGCTGCTCTCAGAGTGGGGTGGGTTGGTTCCTTGAATGGGGGAGGGGGACGGCTGACTGGTGGGAGGGGCCAGAGGGCTGGCTTTCGTGCTTGTCGTTGACATAAAAGAACAAAGATGCTTCTCCATGTGTAAAGGTGAGGATGTGCCAGAGGAGCGTAGTGCAAAAACAAAGGTGTATTGGAGCAGATATGCCCATGACAGTGGGTATTTCATTGGGAGAAACCTTGTCTCAGCAGCTCTCTACGCTGAACTCTGAAGAATCTGCCTGCTCTATTAGCGGGTGCAGGAGGTGGAAAACAATGTTGCATGTTCGGTGGGGTTTTATTCACAGGTGGAGGCAGAGGCAGATCTTTCATTACTTCCAAGTAGTCCCAGAGTTAAATCCCAGCCCACACAGTGAAATGTAGTTGTTTATTCTGTCTTTGTCAGTGGTCAGGGGTGCCAAGAAGCTTCCTTGAGGTATGAAAAATTCTGGGCTATAGAAACAGCACTTTTGTCAGCCAGGGACACTGGGAACATGGGATGCATATTCACTCCATTCTGGAACCACGGGTTCTCGAAATGACTTTTCCTTTCCTCTCCTTTCCCCTCAATGCAGAGAAAGCTCTCCATTTCTTGGAAGAGATTAACCGCAAGAGGAGGAAGCCCTGCCCCACCCTGAGGTGACTCTTGTGTGCGTGATTCAGGGGCAGTGGTGACTTGAAGGACCTACTACTGGAACAGAGACAGAGGCACCTTCAGGCAGCCCTGGGGACAGTGCCACCCTAGGGTGAGCAGTTTGGTTGCATGAGCATCACTTCAGGGAACTTGGCTCATGGCAGGTGAGTGAGTCACAAATCCACAGTGCTGACTTTCAGCTTAGTATTGACATGCTACACCCAAACACCATTATAAGAGAAGTGATTTACTGAGGGGCCTGAAGAGCAGAAGGAGAAAGTTCTTGGAGCCTTGATGTAAGAATGAGTGTGCTAAGTTTGGAAAATATCCTCTCCAGTGGGCCAGTCCTGTGAACTACCGTTCACTCCCCATCCTCCTCACATGCCAGCCTGGAGCCATGGAACAGTGCTGTAAATCCTGGATTTATAGTTTATACCATGTTGAGGAATCCCCAGTGTCTCTGGACTCCATTCTCTTCCATAAAATGAACGTGCTAGGTAAATCATCTCTAAGGCCCATGCCATTTCATAGGTCAGAAACTCACCAAAGATATTAACTGAAGGACAGAAAAAATTCGGATAAATTTAACTCTCTTAACGTTGAGATATCCCAACAATGGATTTGTTCCTACCTTAAAATATTGTGTTACAAAATTTGGAAACAGCATGGCCTTTGGATTTGGAGAGGTCTAACAATGTCTCAGCTCTGCATTTCCCAGTTGTGTGACCCACTTGAATTTGTCTCTTCAGGAGAAGGGGTGGGGCAACCTGTTCATTGTTATTGTGGAGAAAAATAGAAATACTAAATTTCAGTGACCAGCATAGTATGAAGTTAGTAAAGTCGTCAACAAATGATGATGATGATGACTTGAACCACAGAATTTGTTCATAATTTAAAAGGAATATGCAAAAGGAATGTTACTATTACTGTTATGTTTATTTATGAACTGATAAAATATTTTATAAATATACAAATGTCAATAACCCTGTCTACTTATCACAGTATACTTAAGAGTATACTAATGACCTGAATGTTACAATTAGACTTTGTGCAATACTTAAGCAGCATTGTGGCGGCGCTCGGCTGGGGTGTCCTGGCCCACAATGAATGGCCGCCGCGGCTGCCGCTACTGCTGATGCAGAGGCCACAGTGGCCGCAGAGGCGGAGGCCCCCGCATAGGGGGGCGCACCCCAGGCCCAGGCCCGGCCCCAGCCGCCACTGCGGAGCCCACTGGGAGCCCCTGGAGCACAGCCACAGCTCAGCCGCCACCGCCATGGCCCAGACCGTGCAGATGGAGATCCTGAACTTTTGCATCAGCATCCTGGAGTGCCTCAAGGAACAGCAGCTGCAGGGCCTGTACTGTGACGTGTTGGTGATGGTCAAGGGCCATGTCTTCAAGGCCCACCTGGCCATGCTGGCTGCCAGCAGCTCCTACTTCCGGGATGTGTTCAACAGCAGCCGGAGTGCTGTGGTGGAGCTGCTGGTGGCCGTGCAGCCCCAGTCCTTCCAGGAGATCCTCAGCTTCTGTTACACGGGCCGGCTGAGCATGAACATTGGTGACCAGTTCCTGCTCATGTATACAGCCGGCTTCCTGCAGATCCAGGAGATCATGAAGAAAGGCACAGAGTTCTTCCAGCTGTGACTCCCAGGGCCTGCACGCCGAGGAGGCCCCTGTGTCCGAGCCCCAGAGCCCTGTGGCACAGACATTGAGCTGGCCGGCCTGCGGCACCCCGCTGACCCTTGTGTCACGTGTCAAGACAGAGCAGCAGCAGTTGGACTCTGTGCAGTGCACACCTGTGGCCAAGCGGCTGTGGGACAGCGGTCAGAAGGAGGCTGGGGGTAGCAGTGGTGGCAACGGCAGCCGAAGATGGCCAAGGTTGCCTTCTTCAGCACACAATCGAGCAGTCGGGGAGCTCTTGCTCCCCTTCTCCTAACCCCAAGTTCTCCACGCCAGACCTGGCCACCAACCAGCAGTCCCAGCAGGCCCCGGTGTGGGGGGGGCCGCACAGCCCACAGTGGTGGCTGCAGGGCCCTGGGGCTGGGCAACTGACTTGGGGGGGGCTGTGGCAGTAGCAGCAGGGGGAGTGGTGAGTGGGCCCAGCACATTGGAGCAGACCAGCCCAGGCACCTCCAGCCCTGGCTCCTACCACAACAAGGAGGATGAGGTGGCGGTGGGCAAGGAGGGCACAGACCAGCAGTACTGGCAGATCTGCAACATGTACACCATGTACAGCATGATAAACGTCGGCCAGACTGCCAAGAAGGTGGAGGCCCTCCCTGAGCAGGTGGCCCGAGTCCTGGAATCATATCCATGTGCGGCAAGACCTGGCATCTCTTCCGGCTGAGCTCAACCAGATTGTCAACCGCTACCACCCCAAGATCTACAATGAGGGTGACCCCTCCGAAAAGCTGGAGCTTGTGACAGGCACCAAAGTGTACACCACGAGGGCACAGCTCACAAACTGCCATGTCAGTGCAGGCACGCAGCACAAGGTCCTGCTGTGACACCTCCTGGCCTCCTTCTTTGACCAGAACACCCTGGCCAACAGCTGTAGCACGGGCATCAGCTTTTCCAGTAACAACCCCAGCTGCAAACCAGATAGTCGCGTCCTCCACGCCGTCAAGTACTACTGCCAGAACTTTGCTCCCAACTTCAACGAGAGCGAGATGAACGCCATCGTGGCCAACATGTGCACCAACACCCGCCGCGTTGTGCATAAGAGCTGCATCCCCAAGGTCAAGCTGCTCATGGCCGAGGGTGACGCCTACACCACCTTCATCAGCTACACTGGCAAGATAGAGCCGGACATTAAGGGTGTGGAGCACGGCTTCGAGACAGCCAGCCACGATGGCGAGGCTGGCCCCTCAGCAGAGGAGGCCCTCCAGTAACCCCCACCAGACCCTCCCGCGGGGTCATCACACTCCCCCGTCTTGTCATACCCTCCCACCATCTTGGTCACGAGCTACTGTCTGCCCTTCCCCAGGACCCGCAGGGGATGCTGCATGATCCCGGCCCCTCTGCCTCCCCTGTCCCACCCCCTGACCCCAATCCAATCGGGGATCAGGCTGGAAGAGGATGGCAGGTGGTGGAGGTCTGCGTTGCCTTCTCCAGCACACACTTGTGCAGTGGGGGAGCTCTTGCTCCCCATCTAACCCTTAGCAGTTGTCTCCCTACTCACCAGGCCGGGGACAGGGAGGGGCTGGCCTGGGGGGCTTGGGAGGCCCCCTTTCTCAGGCCCTGGGCCACCTAGCAGGAGCATCCCTCAGCCTCCGCCCCCCACCACAGCCCCTTGGGACTTGTGGGGGCCCGGGATTCTCAGGACCCCTACCACCACCACCTCCCAGTGCTTCCACGTTTCCAAAAGCGCCTTTCTGCCCCCCTCACCTGTCCCTGTGCCTGGGGGCTGGGGTAGGCGAGGCTGTGAGGGCTGCCCATTTTACAGCTGAGGAAACTGAGGCTCAGAATTTCCATGACTGACCTAAGATGGTGGGTGGTGGCAGGCCCAGCGCCCGTCTCTTCCTCCACCCTGTGCTTAGCCAGAGGGGCAGGTCCTGAGTGAGGGGGCCCTTGAGGGCAGACGGAGGGTCTCTGAGGATAGATTTCCAGGGCTTGCAGAAGCATGTGGGTGTGCCTGTGTGTGTGTGCATGCGTGCTTGTGTATAAGTTTTGCTTTTAAACAAATGAACATATAAGAGGCAGTAGGACCAGGGGTGGAACCCAGGGGAGCAGGCGGGGGGGGGGCTGCTGCTTTTCCCTCCCTTCCCCACTCCCACTCCGCCCCCATGGCAGGGCTCCCAGCCCCCACCCCTGTGCATACTTTAAAACTTTTTTTAGCTAATGAAATGTTGAAGTACAAGACTCCTCTTATTTTTCAAACCAACGGGACCATACCTGATGTTCCTTTCAGTCCCTGGGGTCTTGGAAAACAAGATGGGGTAGGGGGCCGGGGACAGGCTAATGTGCGCATGCATATGGAGTGTGGGCTTGAGTTTCCAAGGTGGGGTCCCAACCCCCACTCTGCCTGGGCTCCTGTGGGTCTGGCCAGCTCCCCCTCACCCCTGATGCCTCCCCGATAGAGCTACATTGGAAGGGCATCCCTGGTTTTGGTCAGTTGGCTGAGCCCAGTTCCTGGCAGGGCCAAGCCCACTTCCATTGCTAGCGATTGTTTGCAGAAATTTTTTCTTTTACCATTCTTATCTTCCTAGCCTCTCCCAGCTCCATGAGTGGTGGGGTTTTTGGGCTGTTTTTTTGAGTTCTATTTGTGAACTCGAAGGATTGTTTTTTACCTCCCCGCCTCCTGCCCCACCCCCAACACAGGGTGTCATGTCTTAGAAATTTCACGTTTGAAATTTGAAAAAATTTGAAAAAAAAATTTCAAATTTTTGTCTCTAGCCCTTGTCTTCTGTCTCCTCCCTAGTCTGACCAGCCCATTGCTCCCAGTAGCCTCTCTCTTTCCAGAGATATGAAGGAAAAGTTGGACTGGGCAAACAAGCTAACTCACAAATCTAAGTGTAACAAGTGTCAGATTACTGATCTGAGTTCTGCTGGGCTAACTCGTAAATCGAAGTTAATTAGTGTTGGTTTGCTGATTCCCTGTCCATGTTTTTTTGCTAGCCAGCTGGATTTTCAAAGAGACCTATCTGGCCTTGAAATATTGGTTTGCTGCCTCCCTGCCTCTACTTTTGTGATAATGATGCTGCTAAACCTATTCCATGCCTATTGGCCGAAAACCCCAAGCTTGTACTTAACCCTATAAAACCTCATGCACACGTCTTGGAGGTGCTCAAGAGCTTCGGAGCAGAAGCCCCTCTGAGCCCGCCCGCGTAATAGATCTGAGTACTCCAACCCTACGAGTGGTGCTTGTTTCTTGGCTGGCCTGTCATTTCAGTAACAGAGGCAGGGGGATTATGGGCCAGCTGGACCCTTGGAATCTGACTTGGAGACCTCCCCTCTTACCAAGGAGCCCTTGCCAACCTGCAGGGAGGGGGTCCTTCCTGACATCTACTTGTTGCAGGGGTGGCGAGTGTCACTCTGCTTTCCTGGCCCTGGCACCTAGCCCTCAGCCGGCCCGAGTGTGTGGGCAGAGTGGACACTCCCAGCTAAAGCACAAGCACCTTAGTCACACCTCCCCCTGCCCCTCATCCTGGCCTTGACACTCCACCCCAGCATCGATCCCAAACCACAATATCCTGGTCACTTGGCAAGCTGCTGGGCCAACCGAGGCCCAGGGGTGGGCTGGGGCACCAGCCAGACCCCAAAAGGAAGCAGGAGTCCCCAGGCATTCCCCTCCTTCCAGGCCTTAGCGGGGGCCAGCTCTCTGGGACTGGGGTCTTCTCCTTCCCCACACCCCCTTGTCCTGGGCAGGCCCCTGCCCAGCCCCTCCCTGCCTTGTCCCCGGGTGGGGCTTGCCCCTATTCCTTCTCCAAGCTCCTGCAGCACTGGGTTGGGTTGGAGCCCTCTCATTTCAGGAACCCCAGGAGGTGCCCTGGCTCCCAGGACTGTGTGTAGAGGGGTCTGGCGGGGTAAGGGGTGGAGGGAGGAGCTGGGTGGGGTGCAGGGGAGAAAACTCACCAGGAGAGCCAAAGACAGGGTTGTGCCTTACCCCAGGAGCCACCCTTGTGCCCCTCCCACCCTGCCCTCCCTGTTCCAGGGCCTCCTGCTGCTTTTCCTTCTCCCTTCCCCGCCCTGCCCGACCCTGAGCCACATGGACCCCCCACCCCGGGCAGCCAGGAAGGAGCACTAGTAGAAGATCACTGACCAACGCAAAAACGACTGTGGGGGGGCCCCTCTGCCTCCCCCGGCCACCCATTCACCCGCACCCCTCATGCAGGACAGATGGCCCACCCTGACCACATGGAGTGCCAATGCCCTCCCTGCCCTGGGCTGAGCCCCACTCCCCGGGCCCGTAAGTGAGATTGCACATTAACTACTGTAAGAGGAGCTGCACTGGGAAATGTGAACTATGAGAATGTCAGTGATACTGATGAGGAGAATAAACTAAACACCTTTGTAACAACAAAAAAAAGCAGCAGCAGCAGCAGCAGCATTGTGTCCCATGCCAAGAGACTTACATTGTTGTGGAAAAATGTGTTACAGCTCGATGTTATTTTTATCTTTTTATCCTTAATGTCAGGACCATGAGGATCTTACATTGTCCCTGTCCATTTCTGTAGACCCAGACCCACGGAGGCAAGGTTTGGGGGATTGTTAGCCAAGAATCAGTATGTGGGAATTGGTCATGGTGCCCTGGGGGCGTGGTGATTATCCAGTGTATGGCCCATCAGCTGACAGGTCTAGTGTACCTTCCGGGGGCCATCCTACTCCAAAGGTGGGCCACTCTGACTCACACAACGTGTGCAATTTTTGTGGAGTCAATTTTAGTTTCCTGAGAAACCCTTTTAGAAAATTTTAATCATTCAGTCCAGAACTGTCGGCTTTGATTTTGAGGATCCCATTACTACTAGTTGACAGATTTTATGGTCTATAGGTGTGGGTCTGCTTCTGGCACTAAGGACTGTGACCCCAGAATCTTTGTCCCATTCCTCAAAACAGTGTTCCCAAAAAGCTGGCTGCCTCACTGGGCCTAACATCTATCTGCTTGGCTGCAAGTGCTGCCAATGAGTTGGGGTTTCCACATTAGGCAGGCAACCCTGAGATTCCCTCCGGCCTGGATGAGCTCTAGGGGTCCCTGTATAGTCTTTTTATAGCCTGAACTGACAAAATATGAGGCCAGGATGGCTCCCTTGTGGCAGAATAAATGAACCAAAATAAGGGGGGCCTCAAAAGAGTTTCAGCCAGTCCTGGGCTGGCGCCCTGACTCAGGTCTTGTGGTCTTAATTTTAGACAGAGTAATGTATTGATGCTGATTAATCTCGACAGGATATTCTGGGGGACTGGTGACAAGTTTGTGTCACCCTCTTTAACAGTCTCATCTTGGTCCCTAAGGGCACAGGGGTCGTTTACTCATAGGCTGTTCTGTGTCGCTTTCCCTCCCTGTATAGCCACCCTGTGCCAGCGTCGCAAACAAGACAAAGGGAGGGTTTTCGCTGCGTCCGCCTGGCCGCTCCCCTCATGGGGACGAAGGTGCCTCAGCTTCGGCCGGTCAGTATAAACCGCTGACTCCAATCGATACCCCGAGGGGCTGATACTGCCATGAGCCGTATGAGGTCACCACGGAACCGCAGGTTGGGACTCACTCTAACTCCATAGCAAAATGCAGTGGAGCTACAAACTCGAGCCTGATCGCATGCTTTTCAGGCCACACACACACACAGATTATTTGCACATTCCCGATCACCGGGGCGTCCCTTATCTAACCTAATCTAACCAGATCTCCCCATCGGAATAGAGTCAGGAGGGGAGCATAACCAGATCTCCCCACCCAGACGGGGAGCATAACCTGATCCCCCCGTCCGGACTACTGTCAGGCGGGGAGCCTGGAGGAGGTGACCAATCTCCTCTTCTGTCCACTTGGACAGAACCTGGTTACCCTAACTTAACTATGGATGCTTCCCAGGACTCCTACCTTATTCAGCCGTGTTGCTGGGTGAGTTCGTCCACCCCTCCACTGAGTCCGGTTGGGGCACAGCCGCCCGGAGGACTGAATCACCTCCGTGAAGAAGGACCCGGAATACTGTCGGGTGGTGCGCCTCCTCGTTCGCTTTCGGAGCTCCTGATCTCCAGGTGGTTGCTCCGCCGTCCCAGCAGCTCAAGGGGCTGGCATGGTTGGAATCTCACTGGGGCCCCTCCAGAAATGTTGCAGAAAAATGTGTTACAGCTTGGTGTTACAGCTCAGTTGTGACGGCAAGACCAAGCAGCCCTCGGAGAGTTGGAGAACTCGGGTTTATTACACCAGGAGTTAACACTTCAAGCTCTGGACCCTGTCTGTAGGTTTACACAGGCCTTTTATAGGCTGCCAGTTTTACACTTTGCATCATATGCAAATAAACTACAACAAAAGTTGACCAACAAGGAACAAGCTTTGTAGAAATAAACCACTCACGAGTGAGCTCCATGCAAATGAAGTACTACAAATGGACCAATCAGAAGTTAGGGAAGTGGACCAAACAGAAGTGAGTATAATAACCAATCAGGAGTGAGAGTAATAACCAATCAGGAGTAAAGAAAATAGCCAATCAAAAGTGAGCTCAGAGAACGAATAAAATTCTAGGTGTAAGTTAGCCGCTTTAGAGGCAAAAAGTGAGATAGACCCTCTGGGCCAGGGAACCAAACAGTGCTAAGAAGAAAGCAGCGGCCCTGCCTAGGGGTCCTGCTGGTCTTTTTATGGGGCTTCCCACTTCAACATGCTTTTTCCTACTTAATTCTCATAAAAATACGAACAGGTAGATTCTGTCATCTTCCTTTTACATGGAAGTTCACATAAGAATTAACTATTCAAAGATAACCCAGCTCTCTGGGGTTAGAACTCAGTATTGAACTAGTACTCCGTATTGAACTCGGGTCCTTCTAATTTAAGAACAAACTCATTGGATTACATTGCTAACTTCCAGCTGTTTTTCAGGTAATCAGATAGCTTAATTTTGCACTCCCTAAAACCTTCGTGCTTGCTCTAATATTTAGCTTAAGATCCACAGATGCTGCTGCTGTGGAAAGATATTCATGGAAATGGGGAATGGGACAACTGTCCAAGAATTCACTTTGGAGGGACTTCCTGCTGTCCAGCATCTGGGGAAAGTCCTCTTCCTGGTGCATCTGCTGGCATACCTGGCGTCCATTGCAGGGAATGGACGTAGTCATCATCATCTATGCTGAATCCAGACTCCAGACACCTATGTACTGTTTCCTCAGCACTTTCTCCTTCATTGAGTCTTGTTTCACAAGTGCTGTTATTCTGAAGTTCCTGGCCATCTTTGTCTTAGGCAAGCAAAAGATTTCCTTCCCTGCCTGTTTCATACAAGCCTTTGTCTTTTTATTTCTGGGAGCAGCAGGTTTCCTTCTCATAGCAGTGATGTCTCTGGATCAGTACTTGGCCATTTGCAAGCCTCTGCATTACCTGACCATCATGAACCTGAGGACTTGCTTCCTCCTGGTCACTGTCTGCTTTGCTTTGGGCTTCACTCTCATCACTGGTCCAGTGAAGGTTTCCCAATTACCCTTCTGTGACCTTGGCCCCCTGAACCATCTCTCCTGTTCTGACACCAGATCTGTTAAAATGTATTTCTCCTTCCTCACTTCATTTGTCATTCTACTATCCCTCATTATAACCATCACTGCAACATAGTAATCACAGTCATTTGACTCCCATCAGCCAAGGAGCGACAGAAAGCTTTCTCTACCTGCTCCTCTCACTTCATTGTTCTCTCTCTCATCTTTGGTAGCTGTGTCTTTATATACACGAAACCAAAACAAGTGAACAGGCTGGACTCTTAACAGGAAGGGTGCCCTTGTGAACAGTGGTGACCCCGCTGCTGAACCCTGTCATCTACACTTTGCAGAACAAGCAGGTCCACAAGGCTCTGAAGGAGATGATATTCAGAATGAAAATATCAAGATAAAAAAAAAATCACATGGCCATAGAGTGGAAGGCTTCAGTACACTATGCGTTTTCATTCCAGCCAATGTAACAGTCCACAGTGTTCCTGATGGGAGTCTGTGGCAGACCTCACATGACCTATTTACATATCCCCAGCAAAATGGAAATGTTTTCTCAAAGCCACATTTTACCCTGTTATGCATAACTATATTCTCAGTAGATATTCCACATACTGATGACAATTGATTTTATTACTCAATTTTTGTGCTTCTGATAATAAATCATGTGCTTGAAATTTCAAAAATTTAGTAATTTATGCTCTTTATTTCACTTCTGTCTGGTCATAAACATGGTTCAACAGAATTAACAACTATTTACCAGAGGCATTTAAGGAATTAAAATGATGGAAGATTATATAGCATGCCATGGTTATGAAGGAGATGGAAATGGTGCCAGTGCTTAGATTCACAGTGCCTCCATGCCTGGCCTAAGGAAATAATGTCACAGCACTCTTTGCATTGGGATATATGTGGATTACATTAGTGTTCTTGGCTTGCTGCTTATTAACAAAGTCCCTTGTCACAACCATGGACAGTACTGGAAGCTGGGGTCCATGACAGGCTGGAATATACTTTGATGGTTAAAAGCTCAGGCTCTGAATTCATAGCTGCCTTTCAGATCCTACCATCCACACCCACTCATTGCGTGACTTGGCCACGTTACCTAGCCTCTTACAGCATTGCTGGAAAACTAGAGACAATTTGTGGCAGCACTGAGTCCCAGCCCTGACATACAGAAGCTGTCGTGTTAGCTGGAGGCAGTGGCAGAAGTGGCATAGCAACACAAATGCTTCCAAAATGTGACGGTAGCCATCTCCGGTTGGCTGCAGCTTAGTGGTTCTCATCCAGGGATGATTCTGTTCCCTCCTCACTTTGTCCCCTCAAGGAGATTTGGCAAAGTCTGAAGACATTCTTGGTTGTCACAGCTGGGGTGGTCCTACTGGCCTCTGGTTAATAGAGGCCAAGGATGTTGCTAAATATTCTACAATGTAGAAGTCAACCCCTACTACAGTGATGCAGCCCAAATGTCAACAGTGTTGAGGTTGACAAACCCTGCTGTAGCTGCACCCAAGGATCTATTCCTAAACTGAAGAGTGAAAGCCAATACAGAACAGAAGCATGCAAGTGCCATACTGTCTGGGGCCAAAGGACAGGAATGTCACGAAGTCTGCAGTTCATGAAGCAGCCTCCACAGAGAGGGAGCTGGATGTACCAGAAGCCCGTATCTTATCTCCATCAGTCAATCCCTTCTTCCTGTGGTTGCTGGTGCTGGCAGACCAGTCTGGTTTATTCCACTTGCACGAGCTCTGCTTGAGTCAAGGGGAACAAGACAGTGAGGACTTACAGGTGGAGAATCATTCAAGGGAATGATGCGCATTCCTTGACTGATACATGTTATCAAAGACACAAAGCAGAGATATGGGAGAAGTGAAAGTTCTACCAGCTCTCTCTGTGGTTCTTCAAAGAATTGATAATGTCAAGTCATAGTCAGTCAGTCATAGAAAGTGCTGCCTGTGGGGTCACGAGTTTGCCTGCATCAAATCACAAGGACTGTTATGAGATAACATTATGGGGAAGCATGAGCTGCTTCTCTGTCTCAGCCAAGGGAGGCAAGTTGGTGTCAGTTTACACACACACATACACACACACACACACACACACACAAACACACACACACACACACAAACACACACACACACACACACACACACACAAAAGCCACAGAAAGAACAAAGTCTCAGTTGCCAGGTTAGTTGAAGGAAAAGAATGCATTTGGGCAGAGAAGGAAAACTCCAAGACAACACTCAGTGGGGGGTGGGGGGCGGTGCTCTATCTGGACCAAGAGGACTACAGAGAGGACCAGCTGGATAGGACGCAGATGGGTGAGATGAACAGAGCAGAGCCCAAAATAGGGGGCTTAACAGGAAAGAGAAGTGATCTGAGAACTTAAATGGACCTGTGTGACTTTGAAGAGCAAGGGAAAAAAATGTAGAGCCTAAAATAAGATAGGCTTTGGGAGCTGGGAGAGATAATCTAGGACTAAGGAAAGGTCCTAGATTGATGGTCCATCTCTGTCAGGAAGCCCCCTTATTTGGCCTCCCCTGAGTAGGGATGGTATCACCCAGGAGCCTGAGGCTTCCTGAGCTAAATAGGATCTGCCTTACATCAGGAACCACTGAATGGTTTCTTATTTTCCCATCCCAGCTGCTTCTCCTCACTAGCTAACTTTTAGAAATTCAAATCCACAGCTGCCCCAGCAGCCCCTTTCTGTGTGGTTGCATGTCAGTTATCACCCACTTACCCTTTCCAGCTCACCACCACGAACATCACTCTGAGCCAGGCAGGGCTGAGGAGCACCGACACCCAAGCTTCCCTGGCTGCTCCTGTCCTCAATGATCACCCACAAACTCAGTACCGCTGTGTTTAGTTCTCTCACTTTATCTTGGCAGCATCGCTAGGTTGATTTATTGTCTTCATACTTGGAAGGAAACTGGGTTCAAATGGGTTGACTGCTCTGAAAGAGTCTGAATATGAACCCATGTCTTCTTCCCCCCCAGGGCAGGTCTCTTCCACACCACACACAACTCTGTGCATCCACAACACCATCACACCACACCCTGCAATGCAGCCCTCTTCATGCCTTTTCTTTTTTGTTCACCATCATGGATACTAGTGTCTTCCGAACTGGATTATCCATTTTCTAAGGATATAAATCAAGTCTTGTATCTACCTTTTGTCAAATGAGTAGTGCTCTCTAACACTCAATACTCCTCTAAGTATTACTTTATTTTTTCAATTCATTACAAAATGTAAAAATATACATATATAAACTACAAGAAACCAAGATAGATGGTTAACACAATATAAGATCTTCATGGCATGTTGAAAACCTATTAGTAATCATATTAAGTCATTAGTGGTGGTTTTTAAAGCCCTTTTCAGTGCAAAGCCTTTGAGATCACTAAGGCCTTCAACTTGTTACTTGACTGTGAGAATTCTGTTAGAAGAGATTAGACTTGGTCCATACCAACCTATGTGCCAATGCCACAGTCAGCCTATGGCTGGTTCATCAAATTCTGAATCTCATGCTCAAAATCATTGTGCTTCTTATGAAAGACAATGATAATACTGGATGAAGAACCATGGACAGACAACTCATCCCTTCTAAATCAGTATCAAATCAACATCATTGATTTAATTTTACTCTCAGTTTCCATCTACAATAGCAAACAATGTTTTTATTCAATCCCAAAGATTCAGTTAACCACTTGCAACTTGCCTCTGTCATCTTTAATGGATCATGATTGAGAATTTTTCAGTCTAGATAGACACGGAGGATTTGTCCACTCAGTTGTACCCTGAAACAATGAGAGGGCAGCGTTGCTGCCCTCCTGCAGTGCTGTGTAACTTTTAGAGCTAAATCACTGCAGTTGTCCCCAGATCAATGAGGTAGGTCAGATCTTCATGATTTGAAAAAATAAAGGAAGGGTGAGAAATCTCATAGCCCAGGTATCACGTTTTAAAGTTGAAATTTCTACATTCAAAACAAAGGGATTGCATATGTCATATTCATCAAACTGTGTGCCTTACATATGTGCAGTACTTTATATCCCAATTATATCTCAATAAAGCTCTTAAAACAAACATGATCCTAATAATACATTTTACCTTGAGGATTAGTGGGATGAAAAGAAAAATAAAAGTTTTCATTAGAATCAGGAAGTATTTTTGAAGTCTGATTGGCTCCATAGGAAACATGAGGCAGGATGGCAGGAGTGGATCGTTTCTTAGGGGACCAGTTATCACCTTAAAGAAGTTCTTCAGTCTGGCAATCGTCTGAGTGTTGTAAGGTCCACCCGTACTGCCTACCTCTTTCCAAGCCCACATACCTAAATCCTGGGTGTGATTTCAAGATTTACCATCTGAAAGTTGTACAGCTAAAAGTAAAAGGAAACAGAAAAACACTGCCATCCAGCTGTAAGTCAAAAACACAAGGAATCTTCTCTTCTTCTGGAGAGCTTTGTTTTCCTGCCACCTTAGCACTGACATTACTTCGGGGCCAGACTTTGAGACCCCATCTCTTGGAGGCTCATATCCAACCACAATCCACACATCAGCCAGCCTCAGCAATCAGAGAACAGGATGGATATCTATTACCTGCCACCCTCTGAAAATTCCCTGAACACAACTAGCACTTAACACATAATTGTTGGTTGCGTGACTGATGAGTTAGAGAGTTAAGTGTTGTTTGTTATTCAAAGGCACTTCAAAGAATTCTAATTTTATAAGCAGTATAGTATACTTGGAGCAAGGGCTAAACTAAATAATTCACAAATGGCTTTGAGCTCTATGTTATTTAAGTAGCTGTGACAATTTGTATAAATCTCATAATCTCTCTGAATATCAATTTTTAATTTATTGAATGGGAGTAATAATATCTACCTTGAAGAAGTCTCTTTGGACTTGAAGAGATGAGATATATATGAATCCATTTTAGATACCTTGTTAAGTGTTATTACAGATGGGTCCTCAATAGACACAGTTACACAGGAAAATTCTGCCTTGGCAGCATTCAGTCCAAGTAGGTTATCTTTTTTTCAACAAAATAAAAGATACATAAGCAAAGAATGCCTTTCTTGTGATATTACTGATATGTTACCATGTAAGAATAAATGTATGTAAAACGCTAACCTGCTATAATGAAGAGAATCAAATATGTCGCTGGCTTAATCTTTTCTCATTCACTCAGCAATCTGAAGGGAAGCATGAGTGGTGGGGTAGTTTCCAGATTGATGGGGTAGCCTTGCTCCATTGAGTATTAAGGGACCCAGGTTTCTCCCAAGTCAGTAATTCTTGGTCCCCTAAGCTGTTACTCTCTTCACCACCATGAAAGTTGCCATAAACTCTAAATTTCAGCTTGCAGTAAGGGAAGAGACAGGAAGTCCAGGGAAAGAAATTTATTTTAAGCAAGCAAGGAAGATGTTGCACAGAACTTCTGCTCACACTCTCCCGGCAAAAATTCAGTAAGATTACCTCATCTGCAAGGGAAGCTGGGAAATGTAGTCAAGATGGGAAGTCATACATACAGGAAAAAGGGAGAATAAATTTCTGTAAAAAATGAACAATTGCCACAGATATGCAAGAAGAAACTAAACATAGTACAAATGAAACAGACTGGTGGTCAGGTTGAATTCTACATTACTCCCTAAAGAGATTCAAAAAAGGGAAAGAGGAGTGATTATTACAGTTATACAGGAAGCAGGGGGAAGGTGAAGGCGACGGGGCAGAAGTAGAGAGGCAAAGGGTCAACTTTGGAAGTCAAAAGATTAAAGTCAGAAAATGAATGCAAGAGTTCGAACATCCTTATGCAGTAACCGGAAGGAGTCCCAGAGATGGGAGTTTGAAGTATTAAGCCTAACCCCAAAAAGTTGCCATGTGACAGAGAATGAGTGCCAAGCAGAAGTGTGGCATGTCTGACTGACAGAGAGCAGGATCTGTGAGACTAAGGCTTAGCAGAGAAGGGAGGTCTCCTGACCAAGGAGATGCGTGGAAACACATGCAAACTTAAGGATCTGCAATACATCAGGGGGAGCCCTGCCTGGACAATACCACTGCCTAACCTCAGAGAGGACCAGCTATCAAAATAATACAATTATTGATTTTTGGTTGATTCCTTATTGCTCAGCTGAAGTCCTTCCTCTTCTACTTTTCCTTCACACGCAACTACTGGCCTTGTCTCATAACTTCCTTTTTTTTTTTTTTTTTCATTGAGTTATAGTCAGTTTACAATGTGTCAATTTCTGGTGTATAAGTTTTTCAGTCACACATGAATATACACATATTTGCCCTCATACTCTTCACCATGAGCCACTACAAGATCTTGACTATATTACCCTGTGTTATACAGTATAAACTTATTCATCTATTCCATATATACCTGTCAGTATCTACAAATATCACTCCCAGCCTGCCCCTACCCACCCTACTCCCCCCTGGCAACCACAAGTTTGTATTCTGTGTCTGTGAGTCTGTTTGTTTCATATTTAAGTTCACTCGTCTTTTTTTTTTTTTTTAGATTCCACATATAAGTGATATCTATGATTTTTTTTTCTTTCCATCCTATACAAGATTCCTCCCAACATCCATCTCTCTACATTTTTATCGTAAGTCTTTGTTGAATCCTTTCTTCTGTGAAACCAGAAGACTCAAGAAAGGCTCATTTTTCCCTAGAACAAAATACTGAACATTGTTATTTAAGGTATCCACAGAATCTAAAAATAATTTCCACAGCAATCATGATTTGCATACCAGACATGCAAAGACGTAGGGACATACATACCTAGTGAGAAAATGAATCAAAACCAGCTCATAAATGACAAAATAGTAGTAGACAAAAATAGTAGACAAGGCCATTAAAACACTAAATTCCGTATGTCCAAAAAGCTAGAGAAAAGCATGCTATATGGTAACAAAGAGGATGTAAAAAGACTTAAATTGAATTTCTAGAGATTTAAACCACAATGCCTGAAGTTAATACACTAAATACAATTAATAGCATATTAGGTCTTGCAGGGAAAAAAAAAGATTAGTGAACTTAAAATAACAGTAGAATCTACCCACATTAAGCACAAATGGAAAAAAAGTAAAAACATAAGGTTAGTGCATCAGTGAGTTGGAAAACATCTTCAAATAACCTAATATATATGTGATTAAACCCCGTAAGTAGATAAGGAGTAGGACAGAACTTAAAAGTATTTGAATTAACGGCTAAACTCCATCCAAATTTAATGAAAAATATTGTCCAGACCTAGGAAGTTAAACCCAAAACACAATAAACAATGAGAAAATCACACCAAGACACACCAAAACATGCTTACAACTAGTGATAGAAAATTTTTAAAACAGCCAGAGTAAAAAAGACACATTACATATAGAGGCAAAGGTAAGAAATACAGAACACCTTCTATAGAATTAATGCAAGAAAACAGTGGAAAAACACCTTTAAAGTACTGAAAGGAAAAAAATTGTCAGTGTAGAATTTTATATCCAGTAAAAACATCTTTCAAAGATAAAGGTGAAAAATATTTCAGAATAAAGTAAGAGGAATATACCAGCAAATACAAACAGTAAGAAATGTCAAAGAAAATCTTCAGAGAGAGGGAGAATTACCTCAGGTGGTAATTTAGATTCACTGAAAGGAATAAAGATTCCCAGAATTGGTGACTCTAAGAATAAAAATAACATTTTATTTCTTATTTACATCTCTTTAAAAGATACTAAACTAGTCAAAGAAAAATAATAATTTTGTGGGGTTTATAACCTATTGAAAGTAAAATGAATGATGACGACAAAGGCTACTTGGGAAGAAATGAAATAATGTTACTGTAAGGTTCTTATACATTATACATTAGTATCATACTGTCACTTGAGGTATTATGTGATAAATTGCAAAAGAAAGCATAAAATGAGGATAGTGGGCAAAAATTGAGACAAAGCAAATAGAAAATTGTGAGTTTAAATCCAATCATGTAAACCGACTATACTTCAATAAAATATAAATTTTTTTAAAAAATTAAAAGACCATGTGAAAACAGAGATTGAAACCTTGAATCTATACACCAAAGAACAGGGATTGCCAACAGCCACTGGACACTAGGAAGGGGGAAAGAATTCTTCCACAGAGCCTTTGGAGGGACCTTGGCACTGCGGACACCTTGACTCTGATTTTAGACTTTTAGTCTCCAGAACCATGAGGATAAACTTCTGTGGCCTTTAAATAAGTAAATAAAAAAATCCAATCAAAGATAAAAGCTAGAGCACTCTCAAGAACAGTGGATGCTTTGTTGAAAGGCAATTGGGAGTATATTCATGGGTCAAAATAAAGATACAGGTTCACAGGGAAGAACCACAGAGTAAGACAGCTGGGGGGAAGCCTTCTGGGGTGAGACTATGTATCAAACATTGACCTCAGAAGCTGTTCCATCCAGGGAGCCACAATGTTACTAAAATCATCTGTAGAGGCATTTACACCCCAGGGCATTGTTGGAAACAATACAGCCATCAGCTTGCCATTAGTGGAGTTCCACAGTTGGGAATGATAAGGGAAAGAGTGGAAGAGAGACCTTCCAGAGTTGCTGTGGGCATACCCAGTGCTGTGCTTCGGTAAGACTTAACATTGTGGGGAGAAAACAGACATCACTAAAATGATCCAACCAGTCACTATGTTGTGGAAAAATGAGTTACAGCTCCTGTTACAGCTCAGTTGTGACAGCAACCTGGATCCAGGCGAGACCAAGCAGCACTTAAGAGAGTTGAAGAACTCAGGTTTATTACGTCAGCAGGCCCAGAGGAGTTAACACTTCAAGCTCTGGACACCGTCTGTAGGTTTACACAGGCTTTTTATAGGCTGCCAGTTTTACACTTTGTAACATCATATGCAAATAAAGTGCAACAGAAGTTGACCAACCAGGAACAAGCTTTGTAGAAACAGACCAATCAGGAGTGAGCTCCATGCAAATGAAGTACTACAAATGGACCAATCAAGTTAGGAAAGTAGACCAATCAGAAGCGAGAGTAATAACCAATCAGGAGTGAAGGAAATAACCAATCAGAAGTGAGCTCAGGGAACCAATAGAATTCTAGGTGTAAGTTACAGCCTCTGGGCCAGGGAACCAACGAGTTAAGAGAGCAGCAGCCCTGCCTAGGGGTCCTGCCAGTCTTTTTATGGGGCTTCTCACCTCATTCCCCCTTTTGATGCTCTCTTTAACATCTGTAGTGAGCATCAACCTTAGAGTGGTGTCCCTTACTCATCATCAGGTTCTTCCTGGTCCAGGGGCGTGTACTCAGTAACTAGTAGCTGTAGTCTCAGTGACTATTCGTGAGCTAATGAAACAGGTAATGAGATTAACGATGCAGGGACCAAACAGAAGCGCTAGAAAGATCATAAGGAGGGGGCCTGCTAAGGGGAGGAGCCAGGAAGCCCAACTCCGGACGTTATTCCATTGTGCCCAGGAGTTTGCTAACTCCCTGGTTTCTGCGTTCAGCTCGATCTTGTAGTTTTTGGACCATATTTCTGACAATTTCTAATTGATTTACATAGAAACAGCATTTTTCATTTAGGAAGAGACAGAGTCCCCCACTTTTGGCAGTGAGCAAGTCTAAACCCCTCCTGTTCTGAAGGACTACTGCTGCGAGGGAGTCCAGCTGGTTTTGTAGAGTCATTAAGGACTCAGCCGCTGGTTTTAAACCTTCAATGACGTCAGCAGATAACTGCTGGTAACAGTAGGATGATGAGACTATTCCTGCTATGTCCCTTTTCCTTCCTGTATAGCCACCCTGTGCCGGTGTCACAAACAAGACAAAGGGAGGGCTTTCGCTGCATCTGCCTGGCCGCTCCCCTCGCGGGGATGAAGGTGCCTCTTAACTTTGGCAGGTCAGTATAAACCGCTGACTCCGATCAACACCCCGAGGCTGATACTGCCATGAGCCATATGAGGTCACCACGGAACCGCAGGTTGGGACTCACTCTAACTCCATAGCAGAATGCCGTGGAGCTACAAACTCGAACCTGATCGCATGCTTTTCAGGCCACACACACACACACACACACAGATTATTTGCACATTCCCTCCCTGTCACTGAGGTGTTCCTTATCTAACCAGATCTCCCCGTCAGACTACCGTCAGGCGGGGAGCATAACCAGCTCTCCTCACCCAGGCAGGGAGGAGAGCATAACCTGATCCCCCTCGTCCAGACTACTGTCAGGCGGGGAGCCTGAAAGAGATGAGCAGTCTCTTCTGTTCGCTTGGACAGAACCTGCTTACCCTAACTATGGACGCTTACCTGGGGCTTCTACCTTATTCGGCCGTGTTGCTTGGCGAGTTGGTCCATCCCTCCACTGAGTCCGGTTGGGGCACAGCCGCCCAGAGGACTAAATCACCTCCACAAAGGACCTGGAATGCTGTCAGGTGGCACGCCCCCTCATTCATTTTCGGAGCTCCTGATCTCCAGGTAGTTACTATGCCGTCCCAGCAGCTCAAGGAGCCGGTGTGGTTGGAATCTTGCTAAACCCTCCAGGAACGTTGCGGAAAAGTATGCTACAGCTCAGTGTTACAGCTTAGTTGTGACAGCCACCTCGATGCAGGCGAGAGACCAAGCAGCACTCAAGAGTTGGAGAACTCAGATTTAATTGCACCAGCAGACCCAGAAAAGTTATCACATCAAGCTCTGGACTCCGTCTGTAGGTTTACACAGGCCTTTTATAGGCTGTCAGTTTTACACTTTGCAACATCATATGCAAATAAAGTACAACAGAAGTTGACCAACCAGGAACAAGCTTTGTAGAAATAGATCAATCAGGAGTGAGCTCCATGGAAATGAAGTACTACAAATGGACCAATCAGAAGTTAGGGAAGTGGACCAATCAGGAGTGAAAGAAATAACCAATCAGGAGTGAAAGAAATAACCAATCAGAAGTGAGCTCAGGGAACCAATAGAATTCTAGGTGTAAGTTAGCCACTTTAGAGGCAAAAAGTGAGATAGAGCCTCTGGGCCAGGGAACCAAACAGTGCTAAGAAGAGAGCAGGAGCACTGCCGAGGGGTCCTACCAGTCTTTTTATGGGGCTTCCCACCTCAACTAAACAAACAAACAAGCAAAGAATAATAACCCTGGGGCAAGAGGCGCAGTATTCAGAGCTGATAGGCTGTATTACCTAAAATGTTTGGTTTTCAACAAAAAATTACAGATCACACAAAGAAACAGGAAAGTAACGAAAAAGTTAAAAAGGAAATTAGAAAATACCTTGAGACAAATAAAAATAAAAACACAATTTTCCAAAGTCTTGGGGATGCAGCAAAAGCAATTCTAAGAGTAAAGTTTGTAGCGAGACAGGCTTAACTCAGAAATCAAGAAAAATCTCAAATAAACAATCTAACCTAACCATCTAAAGAAATCAGAAAAAGAATAGCAAAGCCCAAAGTCAGTAGAAGGAAGGAAAAAATAAAGATCAGAGAGGAAAAAATGAAAATACAATAAAAAAAATAGAAAAGATCAGTGAAACAAGCGCTGATTTTTTTGGAAAAGATACAATTGACAAACCCTCAGCCAGGCACATGAAGAAGAAAAGAGAGGAACCAAATTAAGAAATAAAAGAGGAGAAATAACAACAAATACCACAGAAATACTTTAAAAATCATAAACACCATCCATCAGTGGATGAATGGAGAGACAAAACGTGGTGGGACCGTACAGCGTACTATTAGACAAAATAAGAATGACGTACTGTAATATAGGAGGGCAAATCTGACTCTATGTTGGATCTGTTTCTTTAGTTTTAACCACTGTGCCCTGCTTTCTAGGCTCAGTCTTGCTAGCTCTGCTCCTTTTGTGAAACAATGTTGCCTTTAGCCTGAAATAGACAGGAGAGCCTATTCTCAGGGCTCTGACCTTCAAAGATGTTAGCACTCCTGCACTTACATGGAGATGGCAAGTTGCAAAATAGAGAGAAACCTTTGTTTTCTTAGAAGTTTACAGAGACACCATGACCTGGCCCATGTGGACGGCTGCAAGAACAAATGCCTGCAGCAAGAAGTTTGCAACAACCAACCACACCCCCTACCTTTTTATTTATTTATTTATTTTATAAAAAGAGCTTGTATTCTGACTGCAGCAGGATGGTTCTCCAAGACATTAGTCTGCCATCCTCTTGATTTGCAAGCTTTCTGAATAAAGTTGCTATTCCTTGCCCCAACACCTCATCTCCCAATTTATTGGCCTGTCTTGCAGCAAGCAGAATGAGTTTGGACTCGGCCACAGTACCATACATGCTACAACATAGATGAACCTTACTAAGTGAAAGAAGTCAGTCACAGAAGACCACATATTATAGGATCCCATTCATATGAAAGTCCAGATTAGGGAGAGCAATAGAGACAGAAAGTAAATAGTGGTTGTTTAGGGCTGAGGGGGTGTGAGGAAGAGAGGGTGATGGAGATATAGGAGAATAATATCTAAAAATACAAAGTTGTTTTATATAATCATGAAAATGTTCTATAATTGACTGTGGTGATTGTTACACACATCTGTGAATATACTACAAACCAGTGAATTGTGTATTTCACATGGGTGAATTGTATGGGGTATGGATTATACCTCAATAAAGCTATCAAAAACATTGAAATGCAACCATATCAATAGCCATCTTAACTATAATGGGTCTAAACATACTATTAAAAGGCAGAGGCTGACTAAATGGGAGAAAGTGAGGACTCAAATGCAAGCTGCCTGCCATAAATGCACTTTAAATACAAAGACAAGTCTAGGTTAAAAGTAAAAGGGGAGAAGAAGATTTATCATGCTGAACTGATCAAAAGAAATCTGGAGTGGCTGTATTGATAGCAAAGCAGCTTTCAGGGCAGAGAATATTGCCAAGGGATAAGATGGTCATTTCACAATATTAAAGCAGTCAGTTAATGAAGAGGCTATAACAATTCCACGTGCTTATGTACATACTGACTAAAAGAGCTTCAAAATACATGAAGCAAAAATTAATAGAACAGCAAAAAAAGAAATAGACAAATCCAAATTATACTCAAGGATTTCAACAACCTTCTTTCAGCAATTGATAAACATTAGACAAAGAGTGAACATCACTGTGACCCAGCTTAATTGGCAAGTTCATAACACTATAAGCAAAAACAGCAAACTACACCTTGTTTTAAAGTGCACATAATGTTTACCAAGACAGTTCATAGTCTAGGCTTCAAAACAAGTCTCAGTTATTTTACAGTCAAGTAATACAAGTAGATTACCTGAGCAAAATGGAATTAAATTAGAAATTGATAATAGATACCTGGAAGATACTCGAATATTTGGAAGTGAAATAACAAATTTTAAAATAACACATGAACAAAATACAGAAAGAACCAAAAAGGAAATTAGGAAGTATTTTTAACTGAATGAATATGAAATAAACTATATCAAATTGTGAAATGCAAATTCAACCAATACTTAAAGAAACATTTATAGCACTAACTGCACATATTATAAAAGAAGAAATGTCACAAATCATTTATCTTAGTATCTTAGTTTCTTAGAACTAACCAAAGGAGCAAATTAAACCCAAAGTAGCAGAAGAAAGGAAATATTCAAGATCAGAGCAAATATCAATAAAATCAAAAACAAAAATAGAGAAAAATCTCTTCAACAAAAAGATTTAATTTGAAAAATCAGTAAAATCAATAATCCTGTAGCCAATTTAATTAGAAAAAATAAGAGAGAAGACACAAATTACTGACATCAGGAATGAAAGAGGATTATCATTATAAAATCTAGAGATTAATAGGATAACAAAGAGATAGTGGGAAAATTTAATCCAATAAATTCAACAACTTAGATGAAAAGAACAAGCTCCTTGAAAGATACAAACTTCCAAAGCTCACTCAAGAAAAAAATAGATAAGCTAAATATCCAATACATATTAAATTGAATTTGGAGATCAAAAACTGCCACAGAAATCCCTAGACCCAGAAGTCTCCACGGGTAAATTCTACCAAACACTTAAGGAAAAAAATAATACCAATTCAATACAGGCTCTTCTAGAAAACTGAAGATGAGAAAATATTTCTTAACTCATGAGACCAGCATTATCCTATAACAAAAATCAGATGAAATCATTACAAGAAAAAAAATTATAGACCCTTATCTTTTATGACCACAGACACAAAAATTCTAAGTAAAACTTATATTGGTCAAAACATAACAACATATAATCAATCTCATTTGCCATATAACCAAATTAAAAAAGAAAAACCCACATGGTCATCTCAATAGATGCAGAAAAAAATTGACAAAATCCAACATACAACATCCATTTATGATGAAAACCCTCAGCAAACCAAGGCTAGAGGAAACATCCTCATTCGGATCAAGGACTTCTTTGAAAATCCGGTATCACATTTTATAGTGAAAGGCTGAATGTTTTCCTCTGAAGACCAGGAAAAAGACAAGGAATGTATGTGCTTTCACAGACAACTTGATGGTGTATGCAAACAACCCTATGGATTCTAAGACAAAATAAACCCCAAAACAAAAGAATAACCATGCAAATTTAATATATATGAAAAGCTGTTCAATCTCTCTAATTAAAGACATAGAATATAAAGCAAGAACATATTTTTCACTTAGCAAAGATGAATACCAAAATAGTATGGGTGTACTTGTGAAAACATTTTCCTGCTTGGCAATTGGACAATATCTATCAAAACCTCTTGTCACAGTAATTTCAGTGCTAAACATTTGTCTTATTTTACTATGTTTATTCTGTCCTGTAGCCATAAAGTCCACAGTTGCTTAGTGATGGTTCTGTATTTAAATAGACATGATGCTTACTATTGGTATTTTTTTAAAACCACAGCTTCTTCATTCTGAGTCCTTTATTTTGATTCATTTCTTAAATGACTGCAATTTGCTGTTGGATAGGGGTTTTATGGTTAAAAATAAATTTTAATAATTGCATTGCAGTATACTTTCCATGTAACAAACTGCATATATTTAAAGTGTACAATATGAAAAGTTTGTGCATACATGAAACCATCACCACTATACACACACACACACATATATATTCCAGGTATATGTATACACACACACACACACACACACACACACACGAAATACTACTCAACCATAAAAAAGAATGAAATTTTGTCATTTGCAGCAACATGGATGGACTTGGACGGCATTACGCCAAGTGAAATAAATCAGACAGAGGAAGGCAAAATACTGTATGATATCATTTATATGTGGAATCTAAAAAATACAACAAACTAGTGAACATAACAAAAAACAAGCAGACTCACAGATAGAACAAACTGGTGGTTACCGGTGATGAGGGGAGGGGCAATATAGAGGTGGGGGAGTTGGAGGTACAAACTATTGGGTGTAAGATAGGCTTAAGGATGTATTATACAACATGGGGACCATAGCCAATTTTTTATAACTAAGTGGAACATAACTTTTAAAGCTGTACAAAAAAAATTTTTTAAAGAAGTAAAATTGTTATTTCCTTTTCTCCCTCCCCACAAGTCACCACAAATCCTTGTTGTGGGGACCATACGTGTGAAAGTGAACAGGACTGGTAAGATCTTACAGTGCTCAGTCTCTGGTGGGAGACACAGACGATAACTAAGGAAGGACATAAGACAGAGAGGTGTTCACAAGGTGGGAAGGGCGACTGAACAGTCAGTGGCCCTTGCAGACAGGGGTTAGGGAAGGACTTTTTGAGGAGAGGCAGTGATGCTCAGACTTCTTGGAGTGAATTATTTCTCTTATATTTGTTCAATCAAGGCTCGTAGAGATAATCCTTTGTGATTATCTAATCTCGGGATGAAAGATATCAGACGTATTTCAGCCTGAGTGTGAGAATTGTTCTCACTTTTGAAAAACAAAATATACTAATCACAAATGCAGACTATTTGAACTTGTTCTTCATGGATCAGAAAGTATCTCTGTATTTGTCAAGAAGTTCCAAAGGAAAGAATGTTCATTAGCTTTGTCCTTCTAAGTAACATAGAGTAGTTGCATTGAGCCACACAGGTGGTAAACCTACCTGGGTCTGGGTCCCAGGGGACCATAAGCCAAGGTAATGTAGTGTGGGGTGCCCCACCCTACTTCTTATGTAACAGCCTTGAGGGAGGAGAGAGGGACCAATCAGCAAACGTCTGGTCTTGTTCTGAAAAGCACAAAGGTGGAGAAATTGGGGAAGAGGAAGCACTCACCCACAAGTGTCTGAGCCCCGATCACAGACTGAAGAAACTGCAGTAGACATTTCATCATTATCCTTTCAACAGGATCCTTACAAAGACATTCAGGTTTCTTAAGACTTGGTCTTTTTTATTTGTTTTTTATTGAAGTACAGTCAATTACAATGTGTCAATCTCTGGTGTATATTTATACAATGGAATACTACTCTGCCATAAAAAAGAATAAAATAATGCCATTTGCAGCAACATGGACGGACCTAGAGATCATCATTCTAAGTGAAGTAAGCCAGAAAGAGACAGAAAAATACCTTTTGATATCACTCATATGTGGAATCTAAAAGAAAAAAAAAAGGACACCATGAACTCATCTACAAAACAGAAAAAGACTTAGTCTTATCCTCTTATTCTTCCTGGGATAGAACAAATGGCAACTAAACAAACAATGGAGCTGGGAGGAGCTGGTAATATCCACCCTGAGGGGAAGTCCATGAGGATTAGGAAGTCATCTGTCTGAGGCCAGGGGTGGGGAGGTGGGGGTCTCTAAATCCCCAATGAATGAGCTTTTTTTTTTTTTTTTTAAGTGCTTGGTGGTAGGCAGTGCTTAATTCTGTTTAATGGGCCAGGAAACACTGAAATGAGCTATAAACTTCTGGAGCCAGACAAAAGAAAAGTGTGGTCCTACAAAACACCCTCCAGAGGAAAAGGACTACTTAGCCGGATCTATTCCCAGTCACTGCCGACGGCTAGCCGGGGCACCAGGACCGTGTTGCCCTATGGGAGAGGTACACTGGTCCTGGTGCAGTTAGAAGCAGGGTGGCTGCAGGGCTTCCTGTGAACCTGTGGCAAGTTCCATTCCTTGATTCAGGGCATCATGTGACCAGCCAGAGGGGAAGTTAGAGCTGTTCTCTTGAGCTTAGGCTCATGCTGCCTGTCTGCTTTGCCAACCACGAAAACCATACTTTCCTTGTAAGTTTCAGGCTCTCCAATAACTCGACCTACCTAGAAACTACAGCTTCTCTGTGCCAGGCATTGTGCTGGAGACCAATACATAAATAAGATCTAGCCCCTTCCCTCAAATCCTTCATAATATGTTGGGGGAGATGAAGACAGAAGCAAATACTGATGAAACAGTGGGGCAACATGCCAAAACATGGCATGAGCAAAAGCTGTGCGGGCTCAAAAGAGGTGCAACTAACTCTGCCTGGGGAAGTCAAGGAGGGCTCCATGGAAGAAGCAACATTTGTGTAGATTCTGGGAGGAGGACATTGGGAGACAGAGAAGGAGAGCAGTACTCTGTACCAAAGGAAGGAAATACGCCAGGATTTCAACGGGATGAGAAGAAGCAGAATGTTCAGAAAGATTACAATAGATGAAGCATGGCATGATGGTCAGTTTTATGTGTGTCGACCGAAAAAAAAAGCACAACCTAAAGGTTGACAGTTATGTTTTACTCAGCAGACTTTCTAAGGACTTCAAGCCCAGGAGAGAGCCTCTTGGATAGCTGTAAGGGAAAAGCCAGGATATACAGGAGTTTTATAACAAAAACCAGGTAGTGGGAACATCAAAAGATTACTAAAATTAGAAAACCAGACATCTCAATTTAATGCATTTAGTGCTTTTCTATATATGGAAAGATGCAAACGTCTGGGCTCATTGAAATCATGCTTTGATATGTGCCTCAGCTACCTGGGCCCAGTATTCTGTGCTTTCCCATCCTAAGTCCCCTCAGGGGGCACCGCTGGGGATGGCTGCAGTGGCTGATGGCTCTATGGCAGGCATCCTTGTTCCATCCCGACTTCCCTCAGGGCTCACTGTGGGATGGCTGCAATGTGGTGGCTTGATGGCTGCAACATTCTTTGTTTACTAATATGGCAGGCAATATTTTCCATTGACATGTGTCAATGTGACCAGGCTACAGCACTCAAGTTATTCAATCAAACACTGATCTAGGTGTCTCTGTGAAGATGTTTGAAGATGTGATTAATATCAACAATTAGTGGACTCTGTGTAAAAGAAATTATCCTCGATTGTCTATGTGGACCTGATACAGTCAGTTGAAAAGCTTTCAGAACAGAAATGAGTTTTCCCTAAGGAAAAAGAGATTCCTCCTGTGGACGTGTTGCTGAAAGATTGGCCCCCATGCCTGATGAGCCGAATAACTCAGAGACAAGGTCTTAGAAGAAAATAGGCAGCTTTATTATTTTGCCGGGCAAAGGGGACTCACAGCAGGCTAGTGCTTTAAAAACTGTGAACCCGCCTTAGGGTTGGGGCATAGTGATTATATAGTGGACAAATTGGGGCATAAAAGGGGATATTAACTAACAAAAGTCTCTGGTAAATCTTCCTCCGAAATCTTGGCGTGTCTCTCCGGTGTCATGAGGCTGTCTGGTGGTCCAGGGGGGTCATCCGCCCATGACCTTCTCTATCTGATCAGATTCATCAGGTGCCAGGAGGAACTTCAGAGGGTCTGGTCATTCTCCTGAGATTATTGTCCCATGACTCCCTTTCTGGGGGAAGGACTCAAAATCCAAACATGATTGTAAATTTCAATTATCAGAGTAAGGTAAAACAGACAGGGAAATCACTAGCTCTAACTCTAACAATGGGCCTGGGGCTGGGAGCAGTGTCCGGTCAGTCCAGTTTGCTGACCACTCTAAAAGCAAACAGTAGGCATAAGGCTAAGAGTTAGCCTAAGCGTGGCCATTTTATTCAGCAGCAGCATCTGCACCTGCCTGAGAGTTTCCAGCCCACCCATCCTGATAGCCTGACCCACAGCCTTCAGACCTGCTCACCCAGCTCTCATAATCACATAAGCCAGTCTTTGCAGTAAGTCCCTTCATATGAACACACATCCTTCTGATTCAGTTTCTCTGAAGGAATTCCCTCAGACACACATGGAAAAGGTAAAGGAGTGAGTGGATGAGGGCAGGTAGGGCAAGACTGTGAAGGGTGAGTGCCCGAAGTGAGTGCTTTATCCCAAAAGCAAATGATTCTCAAAAAGTGCTCCCACCTGCATCGTTGGCTTGAGGATGGGGACAAGGGGAGGGAACAAGAGAAAAGCCAATCCATCAGCACTTCCACCCCTACCTTACTTCACTTTATGTTCAGCTGGAGTACCTCCACTATATTAAGGAAAACTTTTTTAATGTTTTAAGCACAAAATATGTACTGTAGCATTATTTATGAGGGAAAGCAACCCAAATGCCCAATAACAGTGGACTAATAAAGGAAATGGTGGTATAGCCACAAAAATAGATATTACACTGTCGATGAAATATTTAAAACATGAAATTACATGGGAAAATATATAATATTAAGGAAAATGGAAATATGAGAGGAAATTGCACATACAATGTGTTCTTAGTGATGTAAAAAGTCTAATGTAATTAGTAAATATTTACTAATTGCTTTCTTTGCATGTTGACTCATTTGTATATCAAACTTTATTTTCCATATTTTCTACAATGATAGTTCGCTCCTTTCATTGAAAAAGTATGTGGAGTTTTTTTTTTTTAAATAGCCATTTTATTCTTAGATTTGAAGGGCAGTTCCACAGGCATCCTTCACACCTTCTCCAGATTTCCTGGAGCGCGTATTTTGCCTGGCAGGGGTTGGATCCCACTTTTGCACCATCTTCATCCACCCGATCTCAACTGTGCCCAGGGTCTTTCATGTCCAATTTGATTCCCAGAGAATCCTTCTTTTGATCAATAAAGCCGGTCCCACTGAAATCTGCCCTCATCGCCCACCTGTGGAGAATGGCAGGTACTCACTCTCTGCCCAGAGTGGTGGTCCTGCCCGGCACAGGAGGAAGCAGGATTCCTCACCAGGTGGAGCCTGCCTTTGACCTGTCTCTTTGCCCATCCCCCAAAGTGAGTGTACCAGACAGGTGACTCCATATACCCACTGCCTCAAATGGAATGAACTTATTTTTCTATTTAGTTCAACCCATCACTGAATGTCTACCACAATCAGACCCAGCTGGGTTTAGAGGAGGGCAAGGATTGGCATGAGGGTGTGGGGGAGGGGGAGGCGAATGTGGAAGACTTTTGAGATCAGGTCACAGAAGTTAGGAAGCTCGCCTCTAGTGTGCAAAGCCTTCTACAACCATCTCTTCCAGGCCTCTGCCCACCACCAGTTAGAAAGCCGACCAGTAACTCCACCAGGCCACCAGTTCCCCAGGTACTGGATCTAACTCTAAGTGGAACATCCTTGCTGTGGAGTCCACATCCTAGGAGTGGATTTCCCTAGGACTTCCAGCCATTGGTCCACTTCCATGAGCCATCTCCTAGTCTCCTTTCCCATCACAAGCCCAGCCTACCTAGCCCCAAGTTTCTTCAACCCCTCACCTCCTGAAGCACACCAACCTCTTCCAGACAACCCCCTCCCTGGGTGCCAGATTTGGCTTTTCTTGTCCAGGCCTCTCTCTGCTGGCTGCCCTGCCTCCCACTACACACTGACGTTCTCAAGGCCTGAGCGTGGCTGGCACTTTAGCGCCCAGCTGCACCTGGCTCTGAGTAATAATCAGCAAAACCTGAAATCAATGCTGACGGGAGGGAGGCTGTGCATTTCAGAGTATCAGCTCAGGTGCGGCTAGGTCCAAAAGCTTTCCTGACTCCCTGGGTGGGCTCCTCTTGCCACTGTAGACTCCCAGCGCACCCCTGCTCTATGTAGTCACAGCATGGATAATTGCCCAGCCGTGTGGCCTCCCACTCACACTGGGAACTTGGTGAGAGCAGGGATTCTGGTTTTCTAGGGGTCCCTGGAGCTCAATCCTACTGCCTTACAGGAACTTAGCGCTGAGGGAGGCCAAGGCAGGAAGGAGGGGTGAAGAGTCAAAACAGTGATTGAGAAACTGAGTGAATGAAATGGATGGCGGGAGGGAAGAGGGGATAGAAGCTGCGCTGGCCCCAGTTCCCTGATTGCTAAAACAGACACCAAGCCCTCGAGGTGAGATGCAGGAGTGAGTGACCCCTTCGGTGTCCGAGGCAGTCGGGAACTGTCAGAGCAGCAGGAGGGCGGGACGGGGCGGGGACAGAGGAGCAGGGGCCGGGGGAGGGGGGAGGGAGGAAGCGGCGGCGCAAGGGGCGGGAGAGGTGCGGACTTGCGCGCCGAGGCTCCCTGTGCTTGCTAAGCGCACGACCCGGGCCCCCGCTGCCCTCCATCATGCCCTCCTACACCGTCACCGTGGCCACCGGCAGCCAGTGGTTCGCGGGCACCGACGACTACATCTACCTCAGCCTCGTGGGCTCCGCGGGCTGCAGCGAGAAGCACCTGCTGGACAAGCCCTTCTACAACGACTTCGAGCGCGGCGCGGTGAGGGCGCGCGGCCCCGGCGGGCTGGGGCTGCCGGGACGCGGTGGGGGCGCGCTGCGGACCTGTCTGGGAGGCGGGGGTGGGGGGGCTTCCAGGGTGAGGTCTGTAGGGCGCCGTGCTTCTCCCCTGGGAGCAGGAGAAGGTGCAGGCTTTGCTGTCGGTTTCACCGATCGGTACCTGGAGGCTCTGAGCGGCTCCTTAACTGGGAAAGTGCTGTGACCAGCGTTACTTATGTCCGACTTTGCAGGGCTCCTACCGCAGGTCCTGGGGGTCATGGGGAGTGATCGTGCTCACGGATCCTGCGGGTCCTTGCCCTGCTGTGAAGCACCAGGGATGGCACCTCGGAGCAGTCGCGGGCTGCGAGGAGAAAGAGCAGGTTTGGGGATCCAGAGATTTGCGTTCCATCTTGGCCTGACCACTAGCTCACTTTTGCCCCTCTCTGGGCCTCAGTTTACCCAAATGTAAAATGGAAAGGATTGGCTTCAGATTGCTCTGTGAGCCCCAGCCGTGGCCCTAAGTGGCACCAGTTGATGTCTCCACACCTGCGCAGCTCACAGTCTCAGGATAGGTCCCCAGAAGAATGCAGAGGGCAGGAACTAGAGACCCCAGGCCAGGAGAAGCCTTTTGCAAACCTGGAGGTTGTCACTGCCTCCCAGCAGCGTGTACCCCAGGGAGCACTTCCATCCAGGCTCTGAGGGCTCAGAGGAGGAAGTGGGAGGAGGGCTTCCCTCCTCACTAGAGACCCTGGAGGGAGGGGAGTTCGTGAAGCAAAGGGAGCCCATGCTGACTGCACGTCTAGTTGGTGGTGCCCGGCACTGTGTGAGGTCGCGCACAGGTGGATTCATTCAGAAGTGGGCTCCTGATGGTGACCTGGACAAAAGTCCCAGCTTGTGAGCATGGCAGGTTACAGTACTCATCGAGCGTTTAGTATGACGTGCCCAGACCACTGGGCTTATTAAATGCTCATTGTTGAAGTGCTCATTAAATGACTATTGTGATAGTCCCAACAGAAAAAAATCTGTTCCCTTCTGCTACCTTCAGCTTCTGAACTGGACCAGAAAGATTTAGACTTCACAAAGCTGTCTTTTCACCACTTCATTGATTATTACGTTGAACCATAATGAATTGCTCAGAGTTGACTATTTTTGACAAGCAAAACTGGCAATTTTATGTGGTTCAACCAAATACTTCTTTAGATAAAATTCATGAAGCGTGTTTTAGGTCTGCAGAACCTAAAGTTAGCAAATAATGACTCCTTTTCCAGATTCCAAACCCAAAATGGGCTTGATTCCTACTCAGGAGCCTCAGAACCTTGCTCTCAGCCAACCTGACAGTCAAGTTCAGCATATTAACCTGGCTTGAGCACACGTCTAGAAGAGTTAGGTGTTGAGTATAAGAACAACCTCTAATTGTTTGGTTTCCCCAACCGGGGAACTGGCCCTGAGGATGGCCATGTAGGAGGGCCAATGAATCATCCATTTGGGGTGATGCCCTCGGCCATTTCTGGAGCACCATCATTTATTTCCATTATTTCATGGATTCCCCCAACACTTCTGGGAGAAAGACAGGGTACTAACTGGTTCGTCTTTATAATCAAGTCTTCAGTGGGCTCCATTCTACCCCACACCGCACACATCTGTCTGCTTACACTGTGCAGCAACCCGGGTGTGGCTTCCTGGAGGGGAGACAGCAGTGTGACCATAACAGGGCCATTGGAAGAAAGGTGAAAGCACCCATCTGTTCGTTATTCCCCACCCTGCCTAGAGAATTCATTCAAATGACATTATGGTTAAACACCTTAGTGAGAGTCCCAGAGGCAAATTTCAGGAGAGATTTGCATGTCACATTTCCATTGGGGTGAGAGGGGCAGGTCAGGAGGGGCTGCTGCACTGTGAGCCAATTGACTGGCTCTGAAAGTCTCTTTGAAAAAAAAAAAATAGCTTTTGAGAAAGTTCCTGTTGATGCAAAGTTACTCCACACTTCGTCTTGCATAGCCAAGAGCTGCTTCCTCATTCTCCCGCCAATATCTCTTTAAGGACAGTCGGTCCTTTTTGGGTAAAGGTGAAGAAGAAATCTTAGAGGAAGTACTTGCAGAGAAGACAAGGCTATGCCATTTTACCTGAAAAGTGTGACAATCATTTCAGATAGTAACAGTAACAACAATAAAGACTATTTCTAGGCAGCCAATTCAGTCATTTCCAGCTCAACAGGTCAACTTCGCACTCCCCTTGTGCAAAATTCAGTCCAATAATGGATGGGACTGATTTCTTTTCTCAGTAAATAGAGCCGCAGATCCCTGGTTATTCTCAACAGAGTTCTGCAGAGTGATTCATGACAGGGCTGGGAATCTGCGTCCTTCACACGTGAGATTCTCCTGTCAGTGGTCACGCCTTCATTGGCTGCCCCCATCTGCTGGGAAAGCCCAGGCTGTGGGACCATGTAGCCCAGATACTACCCCAGGTTTAGGCAAATTTAGCAAATTGATTTGTTGCTTCGACTCTCTCGATTTAAAGTAATTCGGGTCAGATGGGATGACTTTCACAGATCGGAGGACTTCTGGGGGAATTTTACCTGACCCTTTTCATTTCACGGTAGCACTTCTCGGAAAGCAAAGGGCAATAGAGTGATGTTTGGTGTATCGTCTTTGAATGTCCTCAGTAAGTGTGAACAAGTCTTACGATTATACATACTTCCTAAGTATTTTCAATGGATAGTCTTATAATATAGTCATAAGGAATATATTCTAGAATACCAGCTTTTCAGAAATAAGAATATATTTCTGAAGAATATTTCCTTCTGATCCGCAATCTCTCTCTATCCTTGCCTTCTCTCTCTGCCCCATTTCTTCCCTACATCCTGCCCCCTCTTCCTCCCTCTTGTCCTTCCTCTGCTCTCTGGCCCTCACAATTCCCCTGAGTCCCTCACTTCTCCCTTCTGCTCTATCTCCTGGATAGCCCCAGCTCCCCCATTCTCTGCTCCCTCAGTCTCCCTAACCACTGGCCCTTTTCTCCCTCTGTCTGCCCTGGTCTCTCCTTTGTCTACCCCTCAGTCATCTCCCTCTCTCTCTCTCCTCCTCAGCCACCTCCTCTCCCCTTCCACTCCTCCCCAGCCTCTCAGCCCCTTCCGAGATGGGCAGTCCAGGTGGGGCCACTTTGTGACTGTCCTCTGTCCTTGCTCCAGCAGGGATCTGGGGCAGAGACAAATGAAACCTTTCTTTAAGTGCTGACATAAAGAGCAAATGAAAACTGGCCAACACTTTGCTGAAATATTCAAAAGCCTTCGAGCCATGTATCCAATACAGTGTTGACAGCAACAGGTGAAATCAGCAAACTGGCCCTTCCCTGAAAGGAGGCTGGTAAATATCTTGTTCCCTGGCTCCACATCTCTCTCCAGCATCTGACCACTCACCACCTCTGCCACAAGTGACTCCATGCTCCAGCCTCCTCCTCCTCC
Organism: Camelus bactrianus; assembly: GCF_048773025.1. Lineage (NCBI taxonomy): Eukaryota > Metazoa > Chordata > Mammalia > Artiodactyla > Camelidae > Camelus > Camelus bactrianus. The sequence goes on along the minus strand of NC_133549.1, from coordinate 81,256,128 downwards.
AGTTCCCCACCTCCTGGCTCTCTTGTTCTCTACATCTGAAATGCCATGCACATCTCTTTTCCTCTGTATTCAACTCACCTCTGAAATCTCACCAACTTCCAAGAGCTGCCTCGAATGCTGTCTCGTAGGAAGCTTTTCCATGTCCCCCACCCCACCCCCACGTTGCCTTTTCATACTCCATGGAAGGATTGAACCAGAGCTGGATGCCAGGTCACCTGGCTCCCAGTCCAAGGCTTTTCTCCTAATGTGGCCACAGAGAACAGTGGAGCAACCCAGGCTGGGCCATCGCACAGGTGTGGTTTCTAATTACGGGGCCACCAGTGACTTACTAGCATGGTAGCTGCCTGACCTCTCTGAGCCTCAGTTTCCATCTGTAAAATGGGATAATCAGCCCCTCGGCCATGCACACATACTGTATCTACTGAGGGCCTGTTACATACCATTCGCTGATGATACTGTCCACTGGGCAGAATGGACATGTGATGTCAGTGTGTCAGAGCAAAGAGTCAACAGACACGAGGCCTGGGGAGAGGAGGAAGGAAAGTAGTCACATCCTATAGCTCCTTGTAACTTTCTAAGACCTGACTTTACTGTTTGGCACTCGGGGCCCTGGAGGCCCTTTCTCTGTCCTCTGTGACTCTCCAACAGTGGTCCCCTTGGATGCCAGAGCCATGGTCACCAGACTTTGTCCCTAAGACTTCCTGAGTTAGGTGGGACTGAACTCCTCGGGTCCTGGTTCACCTCCAGTAGCTTTGGGCCTGAAGTCAGGGCCAGCCAGAGACAAGCCAGACTAGCCAGCCTGTCCCTCCCCCTGCCAGAGACCCTGTCAGATGGCATACTGAATCCCCATAAGACTACCCAGTGATTTCCTTCCGGGTGAAACTCTAGGGCCCTCTGCCAGGTACCAGGAGGGGGGGTGGGGAACCTGGAGGGTCCCATTCTCCTGTGACTGTCCCACAAGGGTGCTGAAGGGTGACCCTGCTCAAAGCTGCTCCCTGCCTTCCTTGTAAGCCACCACCCACAGCTGGACATCTGGCCCTCCCTCTGAGAATTGCCCAGTCCTGGGGAGGCTCCCTTAGCTCTATCTCCTTCCTGTTTGTGGTCCAAGGTGCTGGGCTCATCCTTCCCCTGAGAACATCCACCTCAGATGCCCGTGGCACCTGTTACCTGAGAATAGCCGTCCTCTCCTCCTTCACCTCAACCTTCCTGGCATCAAACCTGCCTCCCTCCCCCACCAACCTACATCAACCCCTCCGAGCCACAGAAAAGCCACTTCCCCTAGAGCGGTGGCCCCAGGCGCCGGGCCGGCCCAGGGCTCACCACACGCTGACTTCCCTTTGCACAGCTTGCACTGCCAGCAACAAGGATGCCTCCCATTCTCACTCAGTCTGGAGTGGGGGTGGGCCCTGCAGACATCCAGTCTTGGGCCACCCAGTCCCCACCCTGCTTCTCCACATGGATGTTCGGCCTCTTGTTCCATCAAAACCTTCCTGCCTGGCCCACTGATGCCTCAGCTCTGGGGGAACCCCCACATCCCCCAGAAGCCATTCAATAAGAGCTGTGTCCTTCCATTCCTCTCCCTCCTTCCAGCAAATCAGGTCACCCAGCCCCTCTCTGGGACTCCTCTCCCAACTTTGTACTGGGGGCCTGCTGCGTTCTCCCCAGGGATCGGTACCCTGTGGTACAGACAGGCCTCCCTGCCTGAGGTCCCACCAATCCTGGGGGCCCCTGCCCTCCCGCAAGACACACTGTGGGCCAGGAGGGTTCTTTCGCCTGCCGGACGGGGCATCTGGCAGGACAGATGTGCTTCCACACCTGTCAGGGCCCCAGCACACAGGCTGCCCCTGGGTTCTCAGAAGCTGTTTCTACGTGAGGACCCAGGCCCCGACCACAGGGCACTGGAGGGGGAAGCTTCCGCTTTCTAACCACAGATGTCTGGCATCTGCAGCAACCAGGACACGTCCCTAAGTTGCTATCTGTGCTCAGAGCCAAGGGGTTTGCTGAAACAGTCCAACTTTCCACTTCTCTGTGACGTCCTCCCTGGGGTGTCCTGGCAGCTTGGGGGGAGATGGGTGGAAATGGGGACCCACGGGGTCATGTGCAGATGAACACCCCTCCACTTTTTCTATCACAGCGGAAACTAAGTTTGGCCACCAAGGAAGAAGTTCAAGGATGGGTGAAATCTAGCTTCCAAAGTGGCCTTAGAGGGCATCAAATCCGAGGATTCCCAAACCGGTTGGTCTTTGGAACACCCAATGCAACGCTTGAGCCCTGGTCCTTCCTTTCTGGCTGGCGTCGAGAGCTGCACATGCGCAGATCACCCAGCAGCCGTCGAGGGGCCGCCCAGCCCCGCCTCCGGGGGTCTAGCAGCAGGGCCAGCCTCAACTCAGCACTGCGAGGCGGGAACTGCTCACCTGATTTTCTCAGCATCACTGTGGCTCAGTGAACTGCAGAGGCCCCAGGACACACTTGAATCGGTGCAACTTCACTTGTAGCTGAGCCTTCCCATTGCCTGTCACTCAGGTACTTGCCCCACTGAGAATGAGAGAGATGGAAAGGCCTGGGCTGGAATTCCAGCTCTGCCGGTTAGCAGGGAAGTGGGACTCACGGAGCCTCGCTGTCTTTAGCTGTCTTTATCTGAGACAGGGCCTAAGTCCCCGCCCTTCCCAAAGTTGTGGGATGTACAGCAATGTCAGCAGGCCCTCTGCAAGCTGGCAAGGGCTGTCCCTGTGTGCAAGGGCCAGTTTGCCCCTCCAGCTCTGTCGGGTAGCAAGACCAGCAGGTTTGCTGCCCTCATGAGTGGGGGCAGCTGCGAAGGCCCTCACCGAGCACCAAGCATGTTTTTTTTTTTTTTCAAAAATGCAGTGTATAATTTATTCCTTGGTACCAATAAATTCTCATATTACAAAGGCAATTTAGTGGAAGAATGTTCCTTTTGATATTTGTTATCTGAGATAATGCAAACAGAACTATACATTTAAAAAAATTTTCATTTAGATAGCCAAAAAAAAAAAAGACAACAAAAAAAATTTTCCTTTCTTACAGGTGGACCTGATTGTTTTCTTTATAAAGGCCTCCAAAGCCAAAAACAGCTTAAAACCTCATTAAAATGAATTAAAAATTGTTTTACTAAACTACTGGTTTCCGGCATCATTCCCTGTTTTCTGTTGTTTTGTTCTGTTGTTCTTCTTTGTCTGTTTCTTCTCTTGCTCTTTTTCCTGGTCCAGCTGCACCATTTTCATCATGTTCATCATCACTGTCAAACTGAGTTTTCTTGCCCTGAAACTGTGGTTTTCCCTTAGCAGACCCAGTCTGGACAGTTTGATTTCCCTTTTCCTTTTCTTTTAAAAGAGGAGTCTCCCCCTCCTGCAGCCTGGCCAGGTGCAGACAGCAGAATGTCCCTCTCCGAGCAGCACCATCCATTACTCAGTCGACTTACCCCTCCATAGGGGCAGAGCTGGGGAATCACCCAGGACCCAGCACAGAGCCGTGCCAAGGGCAGGCATCTGGCAGGTGTCTCAGCCAAATGAGCTGAGGGGTGACACAAAGGCTCAGGAGCCCCCAGACAGTCTGATTTGCCTTTTTTTCCTCCCAGGTTGATTCTTATGATGTGACGGTGGACGAAGAACTGGGCGACATCCAGCTGATCAAAATTGAGAAGCGCAAGTACTGGCTCCACGATGACTGGTACCTGAAGTACATCACGCTGAAGACGCCCTGCGGGGATTACATCGAGTTCCCCTGCTACCGCTGGATCTCGGGGGAAGGCGAGATCGTCCTGAGAGATGGACGAGGTGAGTGCTTCAGGCCCATTCCACTCCCTAGGCTTCCCAGGAGCCAAGAGGGCTTACAGGTCCTCCTTCCCCAAAGAACTGTGTTCGTGGAAGTAATGATGCCGGCCGCCGTGGTTGAGCACCTGCTCTGTGCCTCGATGCACCTGCAGGAGGTGTGACCTTCCTCCGGAGAATAACAAGCCCGGGGGCTCAGGGTGGAGTGACCGGCCCCAGGCTACACATCTGGCCATGGCCCCTCTGTGTGCTGCAGTCCTTCAGGGGAAGACTGCTACCCCCTTTCTCTCAGAGGGTGACTGGGGTTCCTAGTAGCAGGTACCCCTGGGATGAGCTCCTGGAAGGGCAGTTCTCCAGCTGAGCTCCCATCTCTCCTCTCTGAGGTCACAGTAGGGCTTGGGCTCCAGGGACCCTAGGCAGGCGGGAGAGGGAAGCGTGCCCAAGTGCCAGCTCAGAAGCGCCCTGGACAGACCTGGAGTTCACAGTCCCCAGTCATTAAATGTGATGTCCCACTTTTTGCTGAAAGAGAACAGAACCTAAAATCTGCCCTCTTAAGAGCAAGACCCTTAAATGGGCAGACCCTATCCTGGCACTTCCTCAGAAGGCCATTCTTCGTAAGAGACACGCAGCTGGCCTGGTGCAGAGGAGGAAATGGACAAGCAGATGGCAGGGGTCAGCTGAGGCCACTCTCCCTCTGAATGACCCCCACCCCCACCCCCACCTTGCACACCAGCCTCTTAGTGTGCATGAGCCGAATGCATGCCTCAGCACAATCCTACCTGACCTTAGTCATGGCCTTTCAGTTCTCTCACACTTGAAACCTGGAATGACAAATCTTAAGATGCTGTGTATCCACCAGAATAACGAGGAAAGTAATACCTGCTGGCACCAGTGGCCCCGTGTAAATTCCTAGGTAACAGGGCATCTCCCATCACTAGTTCATTGGCTCTTCCCAGAACTTCAGAAGAGCAGATAAAACAAGTATGATTATTACCCCTATTTTTTTAGCCAAGAAAACCAAAACCAAAAGGAAAAAACTCTTCTCTGCCTGGTGTTCTTAAACGATCAGGCCACATCCCACTGTCTCTGATATGGAATTTAACTTAAGAAACACAATTCAAAGAATATTTCCAAACTAAATGATTGGGGCTGAAAGGATTTTTATCCCTTGTCCTTCTGGCAGGGAAAAGATGACCAAATGCACCATTGTCTTGCGGTGGCCAGAATGTAAAAGGTGGCAGGCAGGGTATTTCTCTTTTTGTGAAAACACAAGCTCCACATCTTCCTCCTGCCCAGCTCCCAGCCAGGGTCTCTGTTGTGCAGTCCTTCTTCCCCCAGACCCCAAATCTCTCCCTGCCGAAAGCATGCAGCACATTCAAATTGGGATATTCAGAAGATGTAGGTCAGTGTGCAGGGCCGTGAGCATGGCTGGTCCTGGTGGGGTCGGGGCAGAGAAAGAATGCCAGATTAATCCAGAAGGGGAGTGTCCTGGAGCCAGAGCTCCCTCGGGAGGGGCTGTGGCCCGCTGTAGAGATGCAGACAGCCTGGGGGGACACTGCAGAGAGGCCAGGAATAAATATAAATGTCCTTTCCTCACTCTCCGATGCCCTCCACTTGCTAGGCAGGGTTCCTAGTGGCTGAACCCAATGTGAATTGCCTGACGATCAGGGACTTTTAGGAACAGGACAAGGTGAAGGGTGGATCTGGAGGGGCACATGGAAGCCATCCAGCACATTCCACTTGTCGGCTGCTGTGTAACAATCTCAGTGGCTTTAAACAGCCATTTTGTTTTGCTCGTGTTCTTAGGGGTCTGGATTTGGGGAAAGGCTCAGCTGGGCGGTTCCTCTGGGAGCCACGGGGCATCGGCTGAGGGGGAAAGGGCTAGAGTTTTCCCTTCTAAGATGATTCTTCTCTCACGTGGGTAGCACCTCAGGGCTCTGTGGTCTCTGTCAGTCCACATAGTGTGTCGTTTTTAAGGCCTCCCCAGGGAGCCTGGGCTTCTCACAGCTTGGTGGTCCCAGGGGAGCTGCACTTCTTATGTGACGGCTGACTTCCAAGAGGAAGTATTCTGAGAGACAGGAAATGGAAGCTGCCACTTCTTCACGCCTGGCCTGGAAGCTGGCACAGTGTGACTTTCTACCATATTCTGTTGGTCCAAGCAGTCACAGAGCCCACCAGACCCAAGGAGGACAGAGACCACCTCTCAGTGGAAGGATGGCAGGGAATTTGTGGCCATCTTTAGTCCCCCACGTGGACACAATAACCAATCCTCAGACAACCTGGAAATGAGGGGGCCCAGCCCACAGGCAATTTACTCACTCACCACATGGTAACCTCTGAAATCTACTATTTCACCACTGCACTGGGGATGACCATAAAAGTCAGAGGGCCGTCACCCTGATCCCAGGGACCCCAGGCATCTATATAAAGGAACAGCCTCATCAAGGCACTCATATCAGTCTTTTGGAATCTGCCTCCCTGAACCCTGCTGCAGTCAGTCACCTGCCACATTCCAGAAGTTCTATTAGTCACCAGGGTGGAATGTTCCAGCACCATCAGGAAGCTGTCTGCCTTTTGGAACTTGGCAAGTTACAGTTCTACGTGTTCTGAACTATTCATTCAATTCCTCAGGGCAGGGCGCCTGAGAAGTAGGCGGGTTCTTTGAGGTGGGTTAGAGGTGATGAACGTGCCTCCTCCAACCAATGAGATTTCTTGTTACAGTTAAGACTCACCTTGCCTTCAGTGGCCTCAAGCTTCCCCTGCTGGTTGGCTTTCCATCCCCATGGGAGAATGCAGCCGTGTCCCATTAATCTTCCTCTTTGGGTCCCAGTTCCAAGCCTGGGACTGGAGCTGCCTCAGCCAGAGTACAGTGGGGCAGAGAGCCCTAAGTGTGGCTCAGAACCGTTGGGTGCTGGTCTGCGATGAAGTGAGTACAGAGACTGAGCACAGGTTTACAAACTTCTAGTAACTTGCCAGAATACCTCTATGATGGGTACATCTGATGGTCAAAGCAGGGCTTGTATTTTGAAGGACTTTGGCTTGTTTTTTAATTTCATTTCCCTAGTAGTTCACTTCTATTGTATTTTACAAACATGTCAGCCTGTAAAGGAATGAAGATATTAAAAAACCTGGCCCTTCAGGACAGAGAAGTGGAGAAGCACATTTATCGGCCCTCTTTGCAGGAGATGCTCTGGAATCCTGCTAATCAGGGCTCTGTTGACTGTGTTCACTGGCTTTACCTTCAATAATAACATAAAGGGTAATCATGGGTAATCATGATCTGACCTCTCCTGCTCTAAAGGTCCTGAGAAGTGTCACCCTGCCCTTAGCTACCTGCCCCACTCCTGGAATGAGAGATGAGATACCTTTGAAGTCTAGCTTGGAGGGAGGAAGAGAAGGGTCAGGTCCATGAGGAGTATAAGGACCACAGTGATAAACATTATTCCCATTTATTAGGCACTTACTGATTCCAAGCTCTGTGTGGATTTAGTGAGAGATTTACTGCAATCTCTCACTAAATCCCCACCATGGCCCTAGAAAGAGGCATCTTTATCTCCATTTTACATGGGAGGAAGTTTAGGTAACCTACACCAGATCACACAGCTTGAATGAAACAGACCAAGTCCAAACCCAGGAAAGTCTCTTCCTAAGCCCACACTCTAGGACAAGACAGGCTGTTTTAGAATTGAGCTTCATCCTCAAGCCTCTGTGTCGGGACCACAGGAAACTGGACAGTTCCAGCATCTTGAGTCTTGCATCACACGTTTCTCCAGGAAGCAACCAACTGGACTTAGACACACGAGAGTCATGAGCCCCCACTGCTCTCTCGGGCAGCATGAAAACCCACAGTCAGCTGCCAGTTCTGCTCTGCATGAGAATTGCAGGAGTGAACTACTCTGTAGAGGTTTAAAGAAATCCGCCAAAGACCATGACACGCCTTTCCTCTGAGCTGAAAGGCAGCTCTGCACCAGGGTCCCCAGGATTCTTAGCAGAGACAGTGCCCTTGGGGCAGAGTGGAAGGTTAGAGCCTGAAGGTAGAAATCCACAGGGCAGGGCCAGAGATGGGCACACCCTGTGCCTGTCAGGAAGAGGCGGAGGAGAATTGTTGGCCTGCCCCCGGAAAGCGGGATGAGAACCGAGCCTGGCTTATGTCTCTGGATGTGATTCTCAGAGCCCCGAGATGCAGAGCTCCCCCTCCCGCACCCTGGCTTGCTAAGTGAGCAGGCAGGACAAGGAGGAATTGCATTCGGCTTTTATAAAGGGAGTTGGCTAAGAGCATGGGATTTGCATCTTGTGATGAAAATCCACTCATTAGTGCTCGCAGCACATATTACTAAAATTGGAACGATATAGAGATTAGTATGGCCCCAGCGCAAGGATGACATGCAGATTCATGAAGAGTTCATGGTTTGTTTTTTTCTTTTAACTACAATTTTAAAAAAATCCATTAATTAGGTGTGTGACCTTGGGCAAAGTTCAAGGGCTAATCTCTTCCACCTCCCTAAGCTCCCATTTCCTTGCCATAAAATGGGGGAATGTTCTGAGGCTTTGAAGATACATGCAAAGCACTTGGAACAGGCAGGGTGTCGGAGGGACACCTGAATGCTGAATGCTGTGACTGGACTTCTGTAGGCTCTTCTCACACACGTCCTTTCCTCACAGCAAAGCTGGCCTGCGATGACCAAATTCACATCCTCAAGCAGCACAGACGTAAAGAACTGGAAACACGGCAAAAACTGTACCGGTGAGTTATGACATCAGTCCAGTTGGCCATGGGGCCATGGTTTCTTCTGTCTCAGGGGCCTAACCCTGCCCCCATGTTATGACCCATCACCACCAATAAGGGATGACCAAGGCACTAAGTCTGTCCGGTGCTCCTCAGTCCCCAAGCTCTACCTTGACACCACCCCAGGCAGAAATGGTGAAGGAGTTATAAAAAACTTGAGATCAACCATATTGGCATTTCAGAGGAATGGGGCAGCGAAAGCTTGAATTTATCTAGATGTTCCCCCATTTCCCCTTATAGGGATTACCCTTCACTTCTTATGTCTTTTATAATAATTCAATTGTAAATATGATACATACTCTACAACAGAACTGACCCATCTTTAGCTAACAGACTAAGAAAAAAGAGAGGTCTCAAATTGTTAAAATTAGAAATTAGAGGGAACCTCAGTACCAACTTCACAGAAATTAAAATGCGTAAAATGGAATCATATGAACGACTGTATACCAACCAGTTAGATAACTTACATGAAATGGACAAATTCCTTAGAAAGACAGAAACTGCCAAAACTGACTGAAGAAGAAATCATCTGAGTAGACCAATCACAAGCAAAGAGGTTGAATACTAATCGTAAATTAATTTTAAAACTTAAAAGCAGTTTTAAGGTAGTTTTAGAACTTTCTACAAAGAAAAGCCCAAGCCCACATGGCTTCACTGGTAAATTCTACTAAACACTTAAAAAATGAATACCAATCCTGCATAAACTCTTCCAAAAAATAGAAGAGGAGAGAACATGTCTCAATTCATTGTATGAGATGAGTATTATACCAAAACCAAAGACGTTGTAAGAAAACTATACATCAGTGTCTGTTAAGAATATAAATACAAGTATTTTCAACAAAATACTAGCAAACAAAATCCAGCAGCACATAAAAGGCATTATACAATATGACTAGGTGGAATTTATCCCAAGTATGCGAGGTTGGTTTAATATCCAAAAATCAATTAAGGTAATATGCTATATCAACAAACAAATAAAAACCACATGATCATCTCAGCGGACACATGAGAGAGCACTTGACAGAACTCTACCCCCTTTCATGGTAAAAAAACAAAACAAAACACTCAAAAAATAAGAATTGAAAGGGACATCCTCAACCTGATAAAGGACATCTACAAAAAAACTCACAGTTAACATCATACTTAATGGGAAAAGACTGCATGCTTTCCTCCTAAAATCCAGGCATAAGATAAGTATGTTGGCTTTTACCACTTCTACTCAACATTGTACTGGAGGTTCTAGCCAGGGCAATTAGGCAAGAGGGGAAAAAAGACATCCGTATTAGAGAATAAGTAAAACCATTGCTATTCACAGATGACATGATCTTGTATATAGAAAATCCTAAGGAATTTACCAAAAAACTTTGGAAATCATGAACCAGCAAGGTTGCAGCATACAAGATCAATATACAAAATTCACTTGTTTTTCTATATGCTAGCAATCAGTAATCTGAAAATTAAAATAAGAAAACAATTCCAATCACATCAAAGGGAGTAAAATATTTATAAATAAATTTAACAAAATAAGTTTAAGACTTAACCAAAGGAAACTATAAAATATTATTGAAAGTAAAGAAAATCTAGATAAGATGAAAGACATTTCATGTTCATGAACCAAAGGACTTAATATTGTTTAAATGGCATTACTCCCCAAAGTGATGTACAAATTCAGCACAAACTTTATCAAAATCTTAGCTGACTTTTTTGCAGAAATTGACAAGCTGATTGTAAAATTCATATGGAAATGCAAGGAATCCAGAATAGTCAAACAGTCTTGAAAAAAAAAAAAAACAAAGTTGGGTGATTTCACAACTTCTTAAAATCCAAAGTACTACCCCACTGTAGAAATCAAAACAATGTAGTGTTAGCATAAGGATAGATGTATAGACCAATGAGATAGAATTGAGAGTCCAGAAATAAGCCCTTACACTTATGGTCAATTAATTTTCAACAGAGGCAGCAAGACAATTAATTCAGTGGGGAAAAATGTCTTTTCAATAAATGGTATTGGGACAACTGAATAGCCACATGCAAAAGAATGAAGTTGAACCCTTACCTCACACCACATACATAAATTAACTTAAAATGGATCAAATATCTAAATGTAAAAGCTAAAACTATCAAACCTTGAAGAAAAACATGGGTAAACTTTCATGACCCTGAATTTGGGAAAGGATTTTTAGATGTGACCACAAAAGAAAAATAGATAAATGGACAGCATCAAATTGTAAAACTTCTGTGCTTCAAAGATACCATCAAGAAAGTAAAACAACCCACAGAACGGGGTAAATCATATTTGTAAATCATATATCTGATAAGGGACTGGAATCTAGAATATGTAAAGAACTCCTGAAACTCAAAAATAAAAGATAAGTAATCCCATTTAAAAATAAGCAAGGACCTGATAAGGCATCTTTCATCTACTCTGGCCCCTGGAGACATTTGAGATTGAGATTCCTTCCAAGAGAAGGGAACAGAAGGAATCTGCGTAACAGTCAGCTTGGGCTGTGGGGGCAGAGAGGGAGTTTTCGGGGAGTGATGACTGTTACACTTCCCACGTATCCCTCTACAGTTCAGATTCTTACGAGGAATATGAAATATGCCAGGTTTTTTTTCAATCCAGTAAAGCAAGAGAAGGGGAATAATGGGGAAGCAGACATGCTTGTAATCCATCCGTTTTCACTTAATATATTTGGGATTATACTGTATATACAACTTGACAGCCTCCTATTTTCCCCCTTAGACGTATAGCAGAATTGTGTCCCCATATTTTTACAAACAGTATTCCAGTTTTTATGCAATTTTATATAATTTATATAATTTCATTGTATGAATGCAATTGTATGAATACATTCATACAATGTTTACTTAAACATCAGCCTGACTGGACATTTGGGAGGCTTCTAATTTTTTATTCTTATAAACAATGTGAAAACCTTTTTGCAGATTTTTTTATGCATTATTAAGTATTTCCTCAGGATAGATGCCCAGAAATGAAATTACTAAACCAAATAGCATAAGTTATTTATATATATTGACAAATTTCTCTTCAAAAATCTTTAACCAGTCTTCATGATACATGCATGCGCTGGATACCCATTTCGCTAGTACTTGCCATAGACCGGTAGTAGCTTTTATTTTTTTAACTTTTCTGATTTGTAAAAGCATGTCTCATCTCCTAGTTCCTTATCTTTCCCCTCCCCACTCTCAGGGTCCTACTGCTGCCCAGTGGTTGAGAAATCCCCACTGAGACCACTGATTGCAGCCCAGCCTCAAAATTATCTTTAGCTCTGTCCCCCTTTTCTTCCAAAATTTGTATTTCTATAAAACAGAATGAAAAATGGGAAACAGAGCCACACACCTGTGGACACTTGATATATTACGAAGGTGCTGACAGTGAGCAGTGCGGGGCTATTGCGCACCAGTACAGAAGTGGGGTGGGGGAGGTGGAGAAGGAAAAAAAAAAGAAGCAATTGGACTCTACCTCATGTCACTGAGAAAACTCATTTTTGGATTGAATAGACTTAAGTGTCTATTCAAAAGGCAAAACCTTATAGAAGATTCTTCATCATGACCTCAAGGAAAAAAAATAGATTTTTCAAACAAGACTCAGAGCACACTAATCATAAAGGAAAAGAGTGAGCTCACCTGTCTCGAAATGAGGAACTTCTCTTTGCTACGAGGCACCACAGAGAGAGTGAGAAGACAGCTCACAGAGTGACGGACAGGAATTATTATTCATGATATATCAAGGACCCCTACAAAAACAAAATCTATGAGGATTGTCAATTCAGTAGGAAAATGGGCACTGCGGTCACCACACAAAATACAAGTAGCAAGTGTATAAAAAGCTGCTTAGCTTCCTTCAGTTTATGTATTTATTTTACTGGCAGTACTGGGGATTGAACCCAGGACCTTGTGCTTGCTAAGCACGTGCTCTACCCCTGAGTTGTGCCCTCCTCCATCAGCCTCATTCATATGAGCTGCTGCTGCTATGCCCCCTCTCCCCCGACACACACCCTAGATGGGCTAAACTGAAACAACATCACAATACCCGAGTGTTATCTATTCTAGTACCTGTGTATAGCACAGGGAAATATATGCAAGATCTTGTGGTAGCTCATGGTGAAAAAGAATGTGACAATGCATATATGTATGCTCATGTATAACTGAAACATTGTGCTCTATATGGGAAATTGACACAGCATTGTAAACTGACTATTACTCAACAAAATAAAATTTAAAAAAATTAAAACAATACCCAAGTGTTAAAGACGGTGTGGAGGGGTGGGAAGGCTCAGGCACTGCTGACAACCTCTGTAGAACACAATTTTGCAACATCTGGTGAAACTGAAGTTACCTTCTAATCAATGGCCCAGAAATTCTCCTCCTGGATCCAAATCCATGTGCCTGTGCACCTGGATACATGTCCAGAGATATTCACGACGGTGTGATTTTATGAGAGCCCAAAAATGGAAGCCACCCAACATCCATCAACAGTAGACCAGATAAATAAATTGTCATAAATCTCCCCTGCAAGGAAGAGCAACGAACTGCTGGGACCCAGGGCAACGCGGATGAACCTCACAAATCCGGTGCTGAAGAACAGAAGTCAGACCCGGGTCTGGCCAGTCCATAAAGTTTGGAATTATATCGTTTAGGCAAACTTGTGTAGCAGTGGGATAATAAACAATAGAAGGGAAAGTAAGTATCACAAAGGTGAGATAATCAGGGAGGCTGAGTGGGCAGGGGGACTGAGGGTACTGGTGATGTTCTGATTTTTCATCTGGATGCTGATTGTACAGATGTTTTGTACACTTCTCTGCATATGTGAGTGTGTGCATATATACATATATTGCATACATACATTTACATAGCCTATTTCACAATAAAAATTTTTAGTGAAACTTTTATGTTTTTAGTGGCAGGTATGGGAGATTAATCTGATGCTACTGGGTAATGTTAAGGATCTATGAATTTGCAATTTGTTGTAGAATATTTGTGGGTAAGCTCTCAGCTCAGGCACCATATGATGTGTTTGGAGACTGTAGTACCTGGGTCAGTGCACAAGGTGTTGTTCAAGAGTCCTAAAGGGTTGGTGCTTATATGTCCCCTCCTTGACTTTCCTCCCTACTTCAACCACCCGTGGCAAAGCCCCTCCACTGAGTACCCTGTGTGCTTCTGGCCTTGTGAAAAGAAGGAGTCCTAGACTATGGTGATGTTAGACAGCTACCAGAGAATCAGGCTAGTTTGTGTTCTCCTAAGAGAGTGGACAGCAAGTCTTAATAGTTCCACACTAATTCAGACTAAGATGTGAATGGCTGATAAATTAAAATCAGTCTTAGAGGCATTTTGTCTTAACCCAGTATTTTCCAAAGTGTGTCCTGGAGCATTGGTCTCAAAACTTTCTCCCCAGAAAAAGGGTCCCATGGTAAAACAAGTTTGTGAAACTGTTTATCACATCCCCTTCCTAGAGGCAGGTTCACAATGCATATAAGCAGTAAGGATTCTGAAGTTCTGGGGTAATGGACCCCAGGTAATTTTTTTAACCGAGTGTTTCCCAAGAGAATTTGATATACGATTCTTAAAGTCCTGCAGAATGAGTGCTCTGTGCAGCACACTTTGGGAAACACCCTTTTCCCAGGGAGACGTGGATTCAGTGGTGTGTTTGTTCTACACGGATGGGGCTTTTGGCAGGGTCTAGGGAGATAGGGCAGAGGGTTTTCTGGTGAGATAGTCTGTCCCTTTCTTAGATCTAAGCGTCATTTTTTCCTTCCTCCTTGTACTCATCTGCCCTTTTCAGACCTCCTCCTCTGCTTCCATGCAGGAAACACTGAACTTTGCACCGTCTGCATATTCTTAGAGTTCCTCTTTCACAGGAATGCTCAGGCTTCCAGATTAGAGTTTGGATGTAAATTAAGGACTAAGAATAGTCTCCAGTATGTCAGACGTGGGCAAGTCCAGCTGGCCCTCGTCACTCAACCAGCCAGGCAAGGAGATGGAGAAGCCAACACAGGTCATAACCCAGTACCCGTGTTCCCTCACTGTGACTGCGTATACCTGTGCAGTACACACAGACACACACATGCATGCACAGAATGGATAGTCTGGTGGGGTTAATCTACATCATTTAATCTAATCATTCTTTGGCTTACTGTTTTTTTCACTCATCATTCTGTTTTGAAGAGCATCCAGTTGACACAGATAGATGCCGTCCTTTCATTTCAGCTTCTGTATATTGTGTGCATAAACCACCGTGTTCACAGGCTCCCCTGCTGGTGGATGTGTGGGCGGGGCTTTAATTTTTGTCTGTTACATGTGGCACTGCCACAAGCTTCCTCCTACATCTGGTCTCCTGGTGCTCTTGTGAAATACCAGTGACTCTAGGGAACATCCCTAGAAGTAGACACACAATGTTACAGACCACGCGTTGTTTTCTACATAGTGCTAACTGTTTTCCAAAGGAGTCTGCCAATGTCAGCCCTAGAAGCTGTTCCTGAGTTGTTATTTCTCTGCAGCATCATTGACCCACCTTGCACCTCGAAACATATTCTTTCTTGCCAGTCTAATGTGTGTGAAGTAGCCTCTCATGGTTCCCCTCTTTCTTCAGATGCCACGTATTTCTTGCTTTAACATGATAGTACCAGAACTTATTCAACTGTCTTCCTGTTAATAGACATCTAGCTTGTTTTCCATTTGTGTATTTGGTTTTGGTATTAAAAACAGTGCTGCAAGAAAGAACCTTGTACAAACATCTTGATGTACTGGTGCTTTTAAAAAAATTTTTTTTTAATTTTTAAAATCTCTTTGATTCTTGTTTTCTTTGTGGGAGGTGAGGTAATTAGGTTTGTTTGTTTGTTTATTTAAATAGAGGGGCTGGGGAGTGAACCCGGGACCTCGTACATGCTAAGCAGGCACTCTACCACTGAGCTGTACCCTCCCCCTAACTGATGTACTGGTGCTTTCACTCCTGTCAGATTCATTTCCAGAACTCATATTGCTGGGTCAAATCAGCATTTTTTATTTTAAGAAATACTGACAAAATTCCCTTCCCAAAGCTGTATAGCAATTTTTGATCCCACCAATGGCCATACGAAAATATACTTTTGTCCATATCTTCACCAATACCTGAAGACATCGATCTTTTAAATTTTTGACAATCCAGAAATCCTTAAGTGAGACCCTGTGGCTGTCTTAATCTGCATGCCCCTGACCTCTGCTGAGGTAAGCCTCTCTGCATTGCCTCGTCTTTGAATTGCCTATTTACATGCTTTATTTTTCTGTAGACTTATTAATCTAAAGGAACTCTTTATATATTAGGGTAATATCCCTATAATATATTTATAGTGTATATCATTTGTCTTCATCACTTTTGTCACAGATTTTAGGTCTTTATTTCCTTTACTGAATGTTTTCTTCTTCCTTTATAACTTTTGGGTTTCCAGCTTTGCTTAAGAAGGCCCTCTTCACCCCAGTGTTACATAAATACTCATATTTTTGTCTAATATTTGTATAATTTTTAAATTTTAGGCCTTTAATTCATTTGCCATGTATTTTTTAAATTTTCATTTACTTATTTATTTAATTGAAGTATAGTCAGTTACAATGTGTCAGTTTCTGGTATACAGCATAATGCCCCAGTCATGCATATATACATATATTCATTTTCATATTCTTTTTCATTAAAGGTTGTTACAAGATATTGAATATAGTTTCCTGTGCTATACAGAAGGAATTTGTTTTATATCTATTTTCATGCATAGTGGCTAACATTTGCAAATCTCAAAACACCCAATTTATCCCTTCCCACCCTCTTCCCCCGCCCTGTAACCATAAGATTGTTTACTATGTCTGTGAATCTGTTTCTGTTTTGTAGATGAGTTCATTAGTGTCCTCTTTTTTTTTTTTTTCTTTTTTACATTCCACATTTGAGTGATACATCCCTGGTATCGTTTATTACATAGTACATTTCTTCCCACTGCTTTAGGATGACACTCAGGGCACACAGAGCTGGTGCTGGGCGGCAGCCACGTGCGTGGGCCCTGAAGCTGGTGCCTGGGCTCAGCTCCCGTGTACTTCCACTTACTCCAAGTCCTGTGAAAGTTGTTTCATCTCTCTGTGCCTCAATTCCCTCATCTGTAAAATGGGGGAAATAATAGTACTATCTCATGGGGCTTCTTGAGAGAATGAAACAGTTTAAACCATGAAAACGCATAGCCTAGTATTTGACAGAAAGGACGCACTGGATAAAAAATTAGCTAGTTTTATATTATATTCACATGTTTTCTTGGGTCTGTTTTTCTACTCCATGGCCCAGTGCCTTCTTTTGGTTATCAGAACTTTCGAGTAAATGCTAATAGTTTCGTTATCTCGCTGTTCTTTTTCAAGTTTTTCATGATGAGAATTGCTATGAGTTACATGTAAATGTGTCCTGTACTAACTGGCATCTTAGAGATATTCCATCTTTCCACCAATTTAGATCTTATGTGATGTCTTTCAGTAAGATTTTTAGTTTTCTTCATGAAGTTCTTTCACCTTTCCAGTGACTTTATACCAAGAGAAACTATAGCTTTTACCATT
This sequence comes from Camelus bactrianus, assembly GCF_048773025.1. Taxonomy (NCBI): domain Eukaryota; kingdom Metazoa; phylum Chordata; class Mammalia; order Artiodactyla; family Camelidae; genus Camelus; species Camelus bactrianus. The sequence continues at coordinate 81,238,974 of NC_133549.1, read as the reverse complement.
CTTAAGTGGGATTTTTTTTCCATTTGGAAATAAGTATTGCTGGAATAAAGATAAATTCTTGTTTTTTAATATTTACTTTGTATTGATACCTTAATAAACTATTTGTTGGCTCCAATTATTTTGAGTGAGTGTTTTTAGTTACCTAGTTATTAAATCATATTATGTAAATGATGATGCTTTTGTCTTTTAGGTTACATTATTTACATCCCTGCTAATTTTTTCTTATTCCTCAAACAAGTAACAGTAACAAGGATGAGCATCCTCTCTGGGTCTTGACTTGAGAAAATGCCCTTGATATTTTTGTTTGTTTAATGTATTTGCTGTTGTTTTCTGATGACCACTGTTCACAATATTTAGAAACTTCTTCGTTCATTCTAATGTCATTTTTGTTTTCCTGAACTTGCTAAGTTCCTCAGAAAGCATATGTGGATAATACAATGCCTGAATCCGTACTTGTCTGTGCACCGCCCCCAAAATATTTCTCTTGCCTTCACTTATTCCTTGACTTGATACAAGATGCTTAAATGATGATCTAAAAAAAGAAAAAAAGTCTGTAAACGCTCTTTATCCCTGTGTTCAGTAGGACAAATGAGAAACCTAATAATGGTTTGGTTATTTTTCTTTTCCCGGAAGCTTGTGAGTTTCTGTGAGACTCTCCCCGCCCTTCTCTCTCCGTTCCCCCTGCTTCCCTCCCACCCCCACATTCTCCTCTTCGACATTTTATAATTTAACCAGTACAGATCTAGGAGTGCCTTTTTTCTTTTCTTTTTTCCTGCCTAGGATTTAGTCAGAACCTTGAGGTCCCTTCAGCCTAAGGAAGTTTTTTTCTATTTCTTTAATTTTGTTTTCGCGTCTCCCAGGGTTTCATCCGTAGCTTCCATTTCTTTGTGTGTTCGTGTTACATTTTCTTCCATTTTCCCCAGGGCAGTGTCTGGCACATAGCAGGTGCTCAGTAATTAGTTATGAAATGAATAAATTTTGTTCCAAGAGACCAGTCAGATCTCACAGTAACTGTTATGCTCTTTTTCCGTTTTTCTCTGGAATTTTCAGTTCAGAAATCATGTTTTGTGTTTGCAAAGTCTTTTTACATTCCAATTGCATCTCCCTAAGACTTCTCTCTCTCTCTCTTTTTTCTTTTTTTTAAAGAAATTAAATGCCTTTTCTGCTTCCTTCCTGCTACCTGACTGTTCAAATTGGTCTTCCCCAAGGGAGTGTGATTTTTTTCTTTGTTTATTTATCAGTGGGTGTGAAGACCTCTGGCCCCTGTGTAGGTCAGCCTGTCTGGTCTCTCAGGCAACAGTGCCTGCAGGGGAAAGGACATAGGTGTGTGGTTTCAGGTGCCAGTGATAAGCCAGCTGGCAAACTATACTGTCCCCACGCGCTGAGAGGCCACCATCTCCTGAGCACCCGAGGCCAGCCACTTAACGCTCATAGGTGCTACCACCCTCAGGAGGCTGGGGGATTGGCAGGAAGGTGGAAGAAAGGTGCTCCAAGTAAACTCTCCGCTTAAGAAAATGTGCACGCGTTCGCTGGCACAGCTTTCCTCCCTGGGCTCAGGTTTACACACTGAAAAAAATCCAGCTCCGTTCAGCTCTTAAAATTCATTACAGCCCCTGGGCTTCCCAGTGGCAAGGAGAAAATGGTTAGTAATATTTAAATTGATTGAGGGAGGGGTATAGCTCAGTGGTGGAGTGCATGCTTGGCATGCACGAGGTCCTGAGTTCAATCCCCAGTGCCCCAGTGCCTCTGTTAAGGGGGAAAAAAGTACAAAAGAAAAAGATTAAAAAAATTGATTTGACTAATGATAGTTAACTGACAGTTAATACTAGTGGGGCTCGCAGATGACTGCCTTGATTTTAGACATCTGTTGGAGATACCTGGAATTGTTTTCTAAAACAAAGGGAAAACAATCAATAAATAGTTGATATTTGTGCGTCCATCCACATTTTTATCCTTGTTAATGTTCCAGCATTGATGTTAATACAATCAACAAAAATAGAACATTTTCTTAGTGTGTAGGAAAAAAGAGCATCGTAACTAAACCAACAGTGAGGAATGTAAGATGCTATACAATAGAAAACGCTTTTCAGAATGCGTTTGCTCTAAAGGTGATCATATCCAGGTCCTGTTCACCTTTAATGATCCTAAGGAAAGGCTTACTGGGCCAACAGGACACCTCGAAAAACAGTGGGAATTCTTGTGACGGGAAAAGCGCAAGATGGTATTAAAGGTCCTCAAGACTTTTTAATGATCTCAACTCTTCGTGTTTCACTTCCCTCCCATAAGAGATGAAAAAGGACAGAGAACTACGAATACAAATGGAAAAGCTGAAATCCCTGAATGTAAATTTTCATTTTTAAACAAATATAAGATCATTCTCCCTGCCCTAAAGAAACAAACAGGGTTTTGGTTTGGTTGGGTTTGGCAGTAAATAAAAAAAGTGAAAACAAACAAACAAAGCCGTAAATGCCCAGCGAAGCAGGATAAGTTTCCAGGACTCCAGGCTCTAAACATTTTGGCCAGAGAGTGCACTGGCCTGTCTTTGATGGGAGCTATCTTGATTGTAACAACTTCTAAACCGGCAATTGGCAGCGGTCTGTGCCTGGAGTTCCCCGCCCAACTGCCCTGGGGCCTTGCGCGCCCTGTGGGAGCGCATGCGCACTGTACACACCCACCCCACCCCCCACCCCCACCCCCAGTCCACTACACACAATGCAAGGGTGCTGACAGCTGGTGGGAGGTTGCATGTCCCGGTCAGGTGTGGTGGGGCAGCCTCAACCACTTCTATCTCCAGTAATTGGCAAGGCAGATCTGTGCTGGGGAGACATTGCCCTTGCACGACACCTCAAATAAATGGGGTCTTGTGATGCTGTCTGCTCGCACCGGCGCATGCCTACCGTTCACCATCCCCCTGCCAGAAGCCCGGCCTCAAGTTAAGGGGTCTCGGTCTGCCCGCTGCAATGCTCAGGGCACAGCAAAGTGGGGTGCCCCCAGGCTTTGGGAGGCATCCCAGTACCTTGCTGGACACACACTCGGTTACAACGCGGTGACCACACGGGCAACTTTCAGCCTGAGGGGCCAACTCCAGGGCCACGCATTTCACCCAGTTTTCTTCTTTTTCATACTCAGATGGATGGAATGGAACCCTGGTTTCCCGCTGAGTATCGACGCCAAATGCCACAGGGATTTACCCCGAGATATCCAGTTCGATAGTGAGAAAGGAGTGGACTTCGTTCTGAACTACTCCAAAGCGTAAGTGCGAGTGAACTCAGCGCCTGGGGCCGGAGGTGGGACCCTCACTCCTCTCCTCGGGGAGCCTGGGGCTCGGAGGACTAGCTCCACTGGGCAACTCTTCCCAAATCGTTTGTATCTTGGCTGCAGCATGGATCCTAAATGCGCAGCCGCAGGGGAACCTGCATCTAAACAATGTTACAGTCTGGAGGACTCCACGTACCAAACACAGCTATGTTCTCAGCCCAGAGTGGAGGTGTTTACAGGGGATACCCCACCTCCACCCACGGCTCATCCTCCCTCCGGCCAATTCAAGGGAAGGCAGTGTCCAGGCTGTCGCCTAGCTGGCAGGGTGCTGCAGTAGTCATGGCAACAGGCCTGTGCTGGTCGCTCACACTCGTCCCTGTCCATCTGTCACGACAATCTCGGGAGGCAGGCACGGTTTCTGTCCCTATCGGCAGTGGAGGATTCTGGGAAAAAAGGAAGTCAAATACCTTGTCCAGCATCCCCTGCTGAGAAATGGCAGAGACCCGAGCTCTGTACTTCTAATTGGCGGTTAAATTACTGCATGGTTTTCAAAGATGCCCTGGGTGCTTGTTACCAACGTGGAGCCCAGCCACGCCCTGGGGCTGGTGGAGGAGCCTTTGAATCTGTACACTGAACGCTTTAGGGAATTCTCACAATCATGCAAATCTGGCAAACCCTAAATCTGTGGTTCTGCCACATGACCAAGCGTAGACTGCCCCAAGGAGCTTCAGTACCTCGGCGTGTCAGGCCCCCACCCATGGCCAGAGTGAGAGCCCTCCAGGGTGGGCCCTGGCCTTGTGTGGGCGTCACCAGGAGGGAGACAGGTAGATAAGCACTAACCCAGCCAGTTTTTATGGCAGCGTTTGCTCAGGTGCAGAGCTGCTCCCCTCAAGAAGGCAGGGAATCCCTTCACATCGGAAAAACCAGATGCCATTGTCTCCCTGCATTTGCGTCTCAGTGGGAGGCGGGCAGTGGTAAGGCCTGATGCTTATCCAGCTTCTGCTAAGGGCCATTCTGTAAGTGTGGGTGCTTTCTGCAGAGAACCTTCCCAGCAAGGGAAGTAGGGACTGTTCTGGATCATTTCCAGGTGACTAAATTTGGGCGCCTCAGGGTCGAGGTCAAGGAATTTGCCTCAAGTCAGTTAGGCAGAAATGGGCAAAACCAGGATTTGAATCTAGGTCTCTTTGGGTCCAACGCGGGGGATTTTTTTTTCCCCCTATTACAACTGGGATCGCCTGGAGAGAACAATTAAAACCAAACCACTGGATGAGTGATGCAGCAGTACCCAACCTCTGGTCCCTGGAAACATCAGGGCGATTCAGTGTCTCACTTCCCACGCAGGGGTGGGTGTTAACTGAGTCAAAGGCTTGTGGCTTTAGTAGAGCAGAGCCCAGACCAGGATGGAACAAGAAGGCCCTGGTGAAAGGGGCAGTTTGGAGAGAAGACGATAAGGATAGAGAGACAATGAGGAGGAGGTGTTATCTCAGAGGAGACAATAAGACTGCTTTGGGGAGTGATGCCACCTCTGCTTGCTTATGATGGAGGGATGGATGGATGGATGGAGGGATGGGTGGAGAGATGAACGGGTGGATGGAGGGATGGGTGGAGAGATGAACAGGTGGATGGAGGGATGGGTGGAGAGATGAACGGGTGGATGGAGGGATGGGTGGAGAGATGAACGGGTGGTTGGAGGGAGGGATGGAGAGATGAATGGGTGGATGGAGGGATGGGTGGAGAGATGAATGGGTAGATGGAGGGATGGGTGGAGAGATGAATGGATGGATGGATGGACAATGGTGGAGGGATGGGGGTGGGAGGGTGAAGAGATGGTGGAGTGATAACTAGGCTGTGCCTTTCTCATGTCTGCTTCGTGTTTCTTAAGGTCATTGTCATCTTCATATCTCAGGCATCTAGCACAGCAGCCACCACAGAATAGGTGCCCAGTAAACTGTCAGAATGAATAGGGTGCGACCCAACTGGCCTTTCAGGGGCCTCTTTGTTGCCACCTCTCAGGCCCTCTACACACACACACACAAACACACACACACATATACACACACAATTACCTGTTACTTCTCATATATCACCATCATGGCTCACAGCATCCGAGAGCAGCGGTTCTCAATCCTAACTCTACATTTAACGTTAAGATTCCACGCTGCCTCACCCTAGCCAGGCTATTAAGCCACCGTCTGCAGCACAGGCATGTGTATATTTTAAAAGCTCCCTGGGGGATTCCAATGTCCAACCAGGGTTGAAACCACCGGTGAGATGCCTCCCTTGGCCTCATCCTCCACCCAGGTGCCCGTGGGGTCATGGCCATCCCCTGGGGTCTCAGGTTGCAGATCCTCCTCTCCCAGCTCCGCCATCTCTCCTTGGGACATCCAGGAACATTTTTCTGCCTGCTTCCCCGCGTTCCATCTCACGGCAACTGGAAGGTAATTCTCAAGTGCATGTCTAGTTGGTTGGAGGCTTCTTCCACAAGGCAAATACAATTGTTTGACTCTCCTACCTAAAATCCTTCAGCGATGACCCCAACTACAGGCGGCCGAGTCCAGCTCCCCAGCCTTCCCTCGGGTCCCTGATGCACAGAGACCATGCAGCCGTGTGCATCCAGAACTGGTTTGCAGGTCTTCCTCGTGCCCCCTTGTCTTGGCATCACTGTTTCCTCTGCCTCAAATGCCCTTTCTCCCCTTCTTTTCCTAGCCCAGTCCAACCCATGATTTTTCAGGACTTGGGTGAGGTGCTCCTTCTCCCAGAAGCTCCTAGAAGCCCCTGGGTCTGAGTAAGGCCTCCTCCAGGGCTCCCCAGTACTGCGCCACACAAGCCACCATTTCTCCAGTGACACCATAGCCCATCTTTCTCCCCATCTTCCACATCACTTGGCCCCCTGAGCTGCAGACTGTTTGGCAGGAACCGAGCAAAGGAATCCTGAGATGGGCCCTCAGCCCCTCCTGGCAAAGCCCAGCTTGGGTGGTCGGCTGAGCACCAGCTCTGTTGGCACGGGGATCCGAGGACCATGAGGTCCTAAGAAGCAAAGAAGAGATGCAGCCTTTGCATTTGAGGGGGGATGCAGCTTAAGTCAAAGGGACTGGAGCTCAGGAAAGCTGCTCAGAGGGACCCCACCCCCACCTCCCCGCCGGGAGATGAGGGGTGCACAGGAGAGGGCTCTGGGCTAGTGGTGGGTGATCTTAGGGAAGCTGTCTAACTTCTCTGAGCCCTCATGTCTTCATCTGAAAAATGAGACCATACCCCCTACTCAGGTTGTTGTGAGAATATTAAGGGACCACATATGTCAGCCCTGCACAGAGAAGATTCTCCCTAAGGACAGCATTAGTCTTCATCTATTTCTGGTGATGGGGTCAAGCCAGCCGGGAAACTGTCAGAATGAATAGGGTGTGACCCAGCTGGCCACTCAGGGGCGCCTTTGCTTGCTTGCACTTGCTCCTTCATAGGAGTGCAGGCTTACAGAAGGATCCTCACTCTGTCTGGGGTTATCTCTGTATTGGGTCCAGGAAGGCTTCCCAGCAGAAGGGCAACTGACCTTGCAACTGGCCAGACAGACACAAGTAGGGACCTGGAAAAGTGGGGTAAGGATGCTCTGATGGAGAGAGCATCACACACAAAGGTTGGGTGTGGCTGGACCTGCTCGCAGAACCAAGTAGGTTGTGAAATTTTCTGGTGGCATCAGAGGAAGAGCAACTGATTGGTTTACTCATCACTCACCATCTGCAGCCTGGAGCTCTGATGGCAGGAGGTGGCTGGGCTGGTCGGGGAACGTCCTCTTTAAAGGGAATTGAGAAAGTGCTTCCTTCCCAGTAGAGCAGAACAATGCAGAAGTGGGGTGAACTGGGAGAGGTGGCCAGGGTCGGGCTAGACCAGAGTACTCGGGCCCTCACCCACCGCGCGTTTCTCCATCAGATGCGATCGGGTCAGGGCAGCTCTTTGAGGAGGCTTCCTTCTTGCTGGGGTCTGGATTTGCAGTGTTTAGTGAAAAGCGGGGAGAGAGAGGTCAGCCGCATTGCAGAGGCTTGACCTGGCCATTTTTGGGGGTCAGAGGAGAGTGCCCAGGGGTGAGGAAGAGGCTGAACAAAGACAGGGAACGGGATAGGAGGAAGGACTTTGTGACGTGGTGTGGATGGCCCTGGGATCTGGTTGGAATTCGGGTCAAAATAGGGAGAGGCTGAGCGGAGAACCCAGGACATCCTTGCTGTTGTACATCTGGCTTGTAGGGAAACGGGGGTGGCTGTTAACATGGAAAGCTGCACCAGAAGGGGTGGGGGTGGCGGAGATGAGTCCAGTTTGGGGGCACATTGAAGTTGAGAGCCCGATGCAGCCTCTGGTGGCAAAGCGGGAGAGGGACATGCAGGCTCAGGGCTAAGTAGAGGGGCCTCAGGGACCATTGAGAGCCATGCAAGGGACAGGGGAGAGGGAGTCGAGGTTCAGACAGAGGCTTTGTTGGGGGGCTCAGGGAGAGTTGTGTGGTCTGAAGGCAGTAGCACCTCCATGCTCCGCTCCCAGCCCCCCAGACTGGCCACCCACTGCTTGTTTGAGGTCAGACGAAATGACGTACATGGCGGCTCCTAGAAAAAGCTGGCAGTGAACACAAGGGAAGAGCAGGACCCTGAGATGTAGAGCAGGAGGCTGAAGAGAAAAGATGGGCTGATGATGGATGGGGCGGAGTTCCTGTGGAGGAAGAGGGAGGTGGGTGGGACCCTCGGAGGCTGGGAGGGAGCAAGAGATGGGAGATGAAGGCACAGAGAGGAGGGAGCCCGGGGGGAGCTCATTCTCATGACTTTGGAGGCCCAAACCATGAGTTTTGTGTGGGAAGAAGCCCCCATGTCCTCTTGCTGCCACCCCAGCTCAGTAACAGGTTGGCTCCACGTCACCAAAGCACTCGTAGAAGACAGGATTCTCCCCTCTTGACTTTACAAATGCTGTCCAAGCCCTCGGATCTTCTTGGAAATTTTTAAACTCATTTCCTCCTTATTTAAACTGATGCCTGTAATGTCTGTATTTCAATGCTATTTATCTCTATTGAATTCTGCTCTAAAATCAGAGGTGGGTCCCATGGGAAGATAAAATTTCCTGGGGAAAATGTAGAGGTAAATCATTCCCACCTAAAAGTTAGGCAAACCTGGACATTTTTTAAAAATTATATTTGCTAAAGTAGCAGTTTTTTGTTCAAAAGGGGTCATAAAATACAGACGTAAGTTAACAAATCTTAAAGTAGTATTTCCTTTAAAGGGGGTTTCTTTTATTGCCAAATTCATTTGGAAAACATTGCAGCCTCTCCAGCAGTGGTCCTCAGATTATAGCTTGCATCAGAATCCCCTAGATGGCCTGTTAAAATCCAGACTTGTGAACCCACTCCCAGAGTTTCTGATTCAGGGTTGGGGGTCTGAAGTGGCGCCTGAGAATCTGCATTTCTAATAAGGTCCTGGGGGTGTGGGGGTGCTGGTGCCGTCAGTCCGTGGATCACACTCGGAGTAGCCAGGTGATACTTTGCTTTCCTGGGGAAAAAAAATCTACTAATCTATTAAAATTCTAGCAACAGGTATCCACTCATCTCTGAGTACCCTTTGGAAGCAAAAGGTCGCCCTAGGTAGAGCCTGGTCACCTGCGGTTGTTTCAAACTCTGGCTGCACCATCTTGGGAGAGTTATTTAAATTTTCTGACCCGGATTCTTCCTAAAAAATGAGGCTGTTGCTGCCTCACTGCTAGAATTGTTATGAGACTTAAATGAACTAACGTAGGCAGTGCACACCGTGGGTGAGTACCCTCTAGTAACTAACTCCGTGCTGGGTGCTTGAGAGGACTTTCTTCTCATTCCTGAGCCCGAGGAAGGAGACCGGCCAGGGAGATGCCTTCTCAGGCTCAGTCACAGCCTGTTTGTTGGCTCTTTGGGGTGTCCTACCCGCCCCCACCCACCCCCACCCCAGGAATCGGCCCAGAGGAGGCTACCTGCTGCTCATCCTTTGACAAATGCTTATTGAACTCCCAGGAGGTGGGAGCCCAAGATGAATCAAAAGTGGTCCCTTGGTCCCAGCTCCAAGAATTTCACGCCTAGGGGGTACTGAGCTATGGACACTTCATTACATTAGCATTTGGTAGCTATTCCTTGGGAAAGGAGCACTGGGAAAACTTGAGGCAGGGAGGAAGCTCTGAGAAGACAGCATCAGAAAAAAAGCTTTCTAAGAGAGAAGCCCAACTTGGGTCTTGAAGGATGCATAGGAGTTCACCATGCTGAGTGGAGGGGATGGCATTCAGGGCAGTGAGAATGCTGTGATACACAAGGACCAGAGTGGGGACCCGTGTAGGGAAGTGGGGCTGAGGCTGCCAATGCAGGGAACTGGGAAAGGATCCTAGCCTTTTTTCGGGAGGGGTGGAGGTGCAGGACCATGGGGTTTGAAGCAGGGACAAGGCCCAAGGGGCTTGGCATTTTAGGGTCAAGGAGAAAGGGGTTGTTTGTCAGATGCTTCAGAGAGATCAGGGGAATTTAGAGCTGACCCTTTGGATGCAGCCACTAGGATGTCACCAGTGCCCTAGGTGAGAGCACTTAAGGGGGGCAGAGAGGAGAGGAACTAAAGAGGAACCAGTAGGTAAAGATTCTTTGGTGAATTGAGTGTGAAGGAAGAAAGAGAAGTGAATTAGACAGAAGGACCCCGGGAAGGAGAGGACAAAGTGCTGTGGGGCAGCCTAGATTATGAACTTGTCCACTGGTGCCCCCAGAACACCACGGCCCAAGGCCGCAGACGTCAGTAGGAACAGTAAGTGATCATCGTGTTACTATTCACTGGTATCTGTTGAACTCATCTAATGTGCTGATGCTTTATATATCATGTCAGTCCTGTGAGGCAGGGGCAATCATTGTACCCATTTTGTGGATGAAGAAACTGAGGCACAGAAGGTTAGGGATTTGCCTAAGCCCATGAGGCTGGGAAGAGATGGGGCTGGGATCTGAGGCCAGGCCCTTACTACTCTGTGCTGACCTGCATCTGTCTCAGCTGCCCTCTGGCCTTCGCCTGGGCCTGCGTGTGGACTCCCAGATCCATCCAGGATTCTTGGGTCCAGACCCCAGAATAGGAGCTGGGGTCTCTGACACCTCTGGTCCAGCCCCCTAGTGGTCTGATGGGGAAACGACTCCCACTCGGCACCCAACATCCTTTATGCACGGAAGCTCCCTGATAGGGAAAGCCCAGATCCAGGGCCTGGCCTGCGCCCTCCAGGTGCCACTCTGCCCTTAGCTACACCCAGGCTGCCTGTGGGATGCTGAAACTCAGGGCTGAGGCCACCAGAGGCTTTCGCCCTTGAACTCCGCCCCCGGGCAGCTCAGTTTCCGCGCCACTTCTGGGTAACTCTGGTGAGTTCCTCCAAGCCGCGTGCTCTGCCTGGACCGAGGCAGCCCCTGCTCAGTAAGCTTTGCCCCCACCCCAGAGAGCACAACCGTGACATGGGAAATGGAGAAGCTGTTAGAAGAAGGGAGGGGGCCAGGGAGGCAGAGGAAGTGGGAGCTCCTGCTTCTGCCAGCACAGGACCCAGCCGGGGCCTAGCCCAGGCCGGCAGCTCAGTGTGGGCTCCTGCTTGGCTGTGTCTACCTGGCTCTGTTTTTACCTGGCCATGCCTTTACCTGGCCGTGTCGTTTCCTGGCTGTGTGACCTCAAACGAGCCAGGCGCCTTCTCTGGCCGCAGGTTCCTCTCTGGGTGATAACAGATCTTTGAAAGTCCCTAGTGTTCCGCTCATATCTCTAAGTATGTAGCAATGTTTTGCCTCTAGATGACTTGCAAATATTTTCCTCCTAATACCACTTCTTCCTGGATCTGTGGTTTCCTCTGAGGACAGCCACACTCCACCCCGCTTCCAGTGCCAGACCTCTGTTTTGAGGTCAGAGAGACCCATCTGGGGAGATGTTGACCCACGTGGGGCTGTGACTCACTCCTAGTTCCCCACAAGATGCCCCGGGGTCCAGGACCTCTTTACTGGGCATCATTCAGTGCCGGGCCATCCTCAGGGCCGTGACGATTGTACAGGCCTGGGAAGTCTTCTCCTCTCCCAGGAGTAAGTCCTTTTCCATCCCCAGACACTAGAGGTCACAGTGAGGTTTACTCCTCCGCCTTAACAAGGGTTTCTGTCCCAGGACACTCGGCTAACAAGGGAAGTGGAGGGGTGGTAGAGGAGGGCTGGGATGCTGGGTGGATGGTTAGCAGGGGGCATCCTGGGCCACAGCCTGCGAGCAGTAGTGAAGCCGCGAGAAGCATGTGTATCAAGCAAGCATGTGTGTAAAAGCTCTTCCTTCCCCTGAGGGGCTGGGATAAAAGTGATGACGGTAACGCCACAGCCAGGACGACACTGAGCACCTACTGTGTGCGGCCCCTACAGCCCAGGCTGTGCTCCGGCACCTTCCAGGCTTTACAGCATCTCAATAACCTGCTGGCAGCTGGTTCCTCCAATGCACAAGACGTCCCCTGCCTTGTGGCCCCAGCAACCTCCCTTCCAGCAGTGTGGGCTCCCAGGGGTCCGAGCGCAGCCAGTACAAAGGAGAGAAGCATGTGCTAAACTGAGGCAAGACTGGAAGAGGGGTCTTCGGGCAGACGTGTCATTTTCTGCCTCAGGTGACTTTCCCGTCTCCTGCTGTCTGCTAAGTTCCTGCCTGGGGTCACTCGGACTTCCTGCCCTCATGCGTGCTCACAAGTGGCTCCCTTGGGATGCTGGACAGAGCCCCCCTGTCCCCATCAGCCAGGTTGACTCCAGACAAAACACCCTAACCTTAGTCCTTTGATTCTGCTGAGCCAGGGAAGGTGTGAGGGGGCTTTGGGGCTCCCAAACATTCCCGTGACAATGCTCAGACCTCTGCCAGCCTGCTGTCCCAGGAGTGACTGCAAGGAGGGCGCGGGGCCCTCAATATTAGGGCTGCTTCCTCGGGAAGCACCCTTGGAAGGTGGGTGGGCAGCGGGGGCAGCCCACTGGAGGAGCCAGGCCCCAACCACCCTTCTCAGTCATTGGCGATGCTGCCTGAGTCTTCCAGTGTGCGGAGGCCTGGGCCTCGCGGAGCCCTGCAGACCCGCCTTTGCCCTCCTGGTGCTCGGGTAGCGGACAGGGATTCACGTAAATGTGTTTGTATTTAATCTGCCATCAGCACTGCAGAGAAGATATCCCAGGGCCCGGCCTGGTCAGGGGAAGGGGTGGCTTCATGAGATGGAAGGGGGAGTGGGGCTCACTAGCAAGCCCTCCAGAGGCACTCACCCCCTATGCTCAGGTGGAGAAGAAAGAGGGGCACAGGGGGTCCCTGATGGAGGGACGCACAAGTCAGGACATACAAGAGACAGAGGCGGTGGGAGGCCTGAACCCTGGAGGAGTGGGCAGTAGCCATGATGTGGGGAGGAACCAGTAGACCTCTCGCCACTCAGCTGTGTGTGTGCCAGAGAGGGAAGCTGAGGCAGAGGCCGTCCTGGGAAGCACTGGCTGGGATTCCCACACCTCTGTCCTGTGCCTTGCTTGGGTTATGGAGGGAAGCCTGGCAAGCCTCCCCCTCTTCTCCACCTTTTCCAGACCCACCACACTCGCCTCCTCCTGGAAGCCCCCGGGGTTGCTCAGGCCACTCAGATCTCACACCTTATTGCCCTTTGCCCACGTTTTGAATTTACCAAGTTCCTGTCGTGGGTTATTTTGCTTTCCTGTGTAATGAGTGGCACCTGTGTCCTCCTCAGCCCCATGCACAGAGCCAGGGTCAGGCAGAAAGTAAATGAGGGTCAGACGCCAGTGAACGGCTCATCCCCCCAAATCCAGCAGACCCCAGAGGGCAGCTGCCTAGGAGAGACAGCGCTCTATCCCTGGAAGCTTGCACCGAGTGGCGGCAGCAAAAGTTTGAAGACTGAATGAGTGAATGAATGAATGAATGAATGAAGGCATGGACCAGAGCAGGCCTGAATGGGAGCAGAGCACTGCAGACTGCTGTCGAGGGCAGGCGGCTGGTCCCAGTCTTTGGGGAGATGCAGGAGGAAGAGCATGGGTGTAGGGGCCAGTTTCCATCCTGGTTCCACAAGGCCAGTCAGCTGCCCCCTTGGAGCTGTCCTGGGTCCAGTCTCTGCTGCCCTGGGGGTGTCTAGATGCCCCATGAGAGAGGGGCATGAAGGGGCTTGGCAGGGGGAGGCGAGGCCAGAGCGGGTGCCTGAGGGACTGGCGTGTCTCGGTCCATAGGATGGAGAACCTGTTCATCAACCGCTTCATGCACATGTTCCAGTCCTCCTGGAACGACTTCGCCGACTTTGAGAAGATCTTCGTCAAGATCAGCAACACTATTTCCGGTGAGTGTGCCTGTGGGGGCTCTCGTGGTGCTGGGGACGGGAAAGGGCTGCCCACCTGCTCCAGCGCAGGGCCTCCCCGTCCCTCAGGCCGGCCCCGCCAGCACCCGCGCCGCGCGCTCCACTGGCCGTCACCCTCAAAGCCGGAGGTTTCCCTTCATTGGCCGTTCAAGGCTGAGCACCCTCAGCCTCATTTCACCATTGAAAGTCTCAAAGGTATCAGAACTTTTTCTTTACAAATTAGACATTTATGATGCTTCTGAACAGAGGAAAGGCAAAAGTTAGCTTGTTTTTTGAGCATTTGCATGAAAGCAACAATGGGTTCCTTTGGACTAGGATATGTTTGGTAGGGCAGGGATGTCGTAATTGCCACGGATGGCACGGGAAGGACCAAACAGCAACAGAAAGTTGAAGAGACAGTAAGGAAACAAGCATGGGAGTCTTCGCAAACTCCTCGCCCCTCACCCTGGGCCCCTGCTTCCTGAGCACAAGGACCTGGGTTCTTTTCTTTCTTTATTTTTCTATAGGCACAGAGTTGTACAGCAGATCTCTAGAACTTACTCCTCCTGCTTAACCAAAACTTCATGCTCATGGATTAGTAACTCTTTATTCTCCCTCCCCCCAGCTTCTAGCAACCACCATCCTCTGCTGCTCTTTGATTCTATAAGTTTGACTAATTTAGATTCCACATCTAAGTGGATTCATGGAGTATTTGTCGTTCTGTGACTGGCTTATTTCACTTACAGTCAGGTCCCCCAACTTCATCCATGTTGTCACTTACTGCATAACGGCCCTCTTTTTCAAGGTTGTATAGTATTCCATCATATGTATGCACCACATTGCCTTTCTTCATCCCTCTATAGATGAGCATTAGGTAGTTTCCACATCTTGGCTGTTACGAATTGTTCTGCAGTGAACACAGGAGTGCAGATATCTCTTCAAGACCCTGATTTCAATTCTTTGGGATAAATATCCAAGAGGATTGCTGGATCATGTGGTAGGTTCTATTTTTAACTTTTTGAGAAACCTACACACGGTTTTGCCTAGTGGCTGCACATCCTGCATTCCCACCAACAAAGCACAAGGGGTCCAACTTCCCCACAGCCTCACCAGTATTTGTTGTCTTTTTTTTTTTTTAAATAATAATAATAGCATCCTGACAGGTGTGAGGTGGCATCTCATTGTGGTTCTGATTTGCATTTCCCTGTTGATGAGTGATGATGAGGATTTTTTCACCTACCTGCTGGCCATTTGTATGTCTTCAGAGATGTGTCTGTTCAAATCCTTTGCTCATCATTTAGTTGGGTTATTAGTGTTTTTGTTATTGAGTTGTAGGAGTTCCTTATATGTTTTGGAGATTAACCCTTTATCAGGTATTTATTTTGCAAATATTTTCTCCTATTCACTAGGTTGCCTTCTCACTCTGTTGATTGTTTCCTTTGCTGTCCAGAAACTTTTACTAGTTTGATGCAATGCCATCTGTTTCTCCTACTTGAGAAGTAATTGTATTTTTGTTTTTATACTTGAGAAAGGGGTACCCTGGGAACCTTCTGAGCTACTAAGGGCCAGCTCAGGGAGGATGGGGTGGTGACCTAGTGGTCAAGCAGTTGGGCGTGGTGGGCCATCCAGTGAGCACCTGGAAGAGGGACCCACAAGGACTCTGGCCCTTGGCCGGTGTCAGGAGGTCCTCCACGCGGCTCGAACCCCAATGAGCTGCTGTCCTGCCCCCCACAGAGCGGGTCATGAACCACTGGCAGGAAGACGTCATGTTTGGCTACCAGTTCCTGAATGGCTGCAACCCCGTGTTGATCCAGCGCTGCAGGAAGCTGCCTGAGAAGCTACCGGTGACCACGGAGATGGTGGAGTGCAGCCTGGAACGGCAGCTCACCCTGGAGCAGGAGGTCGAGGTAGGACCTGGTTGGCTGGAGACGGTGGCCCGGGCGGGAGGCCCAGCTCCGATGGCCGCGTCACACTCTGTCTGGCAGAAGCCACCTCCTGCTGGCTGGTGCTTGCCAGCCCCCCAGGCAGCTATCTCCAGGCTCAGCTGTCTGGCTGGTGGCACGATCGGCTGCCCTCTCCTATTCTGTGAGTCATCTTTTCACTCTGTTGCTTGTTTCCTTTGCTCTGCAGGAACTTTTTAGTTTGATGTAGTCCCATTTGTTTATTTTTACCGTTGTTGTCCTGAGCTTTTGGTGTCATATTCAGGGTGAACTGAGCAAGCAAGACAGGGGGAATGGAAACAGCAGAAGGTCACGAAGACCCCTGGGGGCAGGTGGCTGGGGGGCCCAGTCATCCTGGCTCTAGTGGGATGGGGACGACTGACAGAGGACTAAGAGACATTCCCCAGGGCCTCTGGCCCCCCATCGTGGAAGGTGCCTGACATCTTCCCACCGGAGGAGGTGGTGTGAACCCTTTCTGTCTCAAGACAAGGTTAGTTCTAGAACTGACCCTGCCCATGAGGGCAGGAGAAGGCTGGGGAGTGGCTGAGGGTAGATACAGGTGACTGACACTTCTAGTTAGAAAGTCCAAAGTTCCATCAGTTTTCTCCCTTTTTTTTTTTTTGTTCTGATGTAAGACTTGCTTTTTCTCCAATTTCTTAATCTTTGCTGGGTGGGTAACCATTGATGGTCGTTTGTGGAAAGCACCTCTCACAATGCCTGGCCCACAACAGGCCCCTAGTTAGAGGGAGCTCTTTTAATTATGCTATTGATATTGAAAATAACCTGAGCATCATGGAGAAATATCACACTCAATTCCTCCACCGATATGGGACAAGACAGTTTCCGTAAATGCTCAGGGAAAGGAAGAGGCCACTTCACCGAGGGCAGCAGCGCTCTCCTCTGTAGAGTTAATTGCTGGATGTAGTAACACGGATTCAGTGCTACTGGTTTCAGGCTTCAAATCAGAGATTCATAGAACCTTAAAGGCCAAGGAATCCTAGAAGTGGAAGGGACTGAGCAACTGTGCAGCCAGCCATCCTGACAGGGGAGCGGCTTCCACTCAGGACTCCTTGTCACCACAATTGTCATCTTTCCATTGAGTGATGGTCTTGATGGTTTTGGTGGTGAAGCAATAATGCAGGAGCCACCACTGACTGGAGTGGTACATACACACGACCCCATCCTTTACGCGTACATCACTCCTCCTACAGAACAGCTCTTAATTCCCACGGTCATTCATGCTACCTCTCTTTGGCAGCGTCTTATGATTTTGTGGCCTATGAAAACTGCTTTTTAAAATAAAATCTTTACCCAGGCAATTATTTTTCTGCACCATAAATAGAGAAATCCTACCCCTATTGTTGGTTTTGATTCATTGTCACAACTCTTCAAGAGTGTTTTAGTTCTTAGACTTTATATTAGGAGTTTGTGGTTTCAAGTCACAATCATCAGCTCAGTCTAAGAAATGCATTGGTTGAGGCAACAGCAAGAAGCCAAGGGAACTAGCTCAGGCATAGCTGGGCCCAAGGTTCAGATAACCCACTGGCATCGTTCCTCCGTGTCTCAGTTCTCTGCCTCTATTGGATGTTTTCTTAGGAGGGTGTCTTTTATGTGGACATAGAGATGACCGCTGACAGCTTCAGACCTACCTCTCACCATCTGAGCAAACACTGCCCACTCCCAGAAGGAAAGTCTGTGTTCCCCAAAAATTGCAGCAAACGTCATGGGCCCAGCTCAAGCTGTGAGATAATTCCCTGAACCGATCACCATGGCCAGGAGAATAGAGCATGCTGACCAGGAGAGGGCAGGGACACCAGACAAGCAAGACCACCAACATCTTCTACGGAATCCTGGAATATCAGAACTGAGAGATGGGGCTGGCCCTCTCACTTTCCAGAAGGATAAAACTGAGGTCCATAGACAGGAGGTAGCCTGGAATAACAGAGAAATACCCCATAGGCAGGAGCAAGGCCCAGGCCTGGGTTCCCAGAGCATCCCTTGGGCCTGTCATTCATCACATTAACTAATCTAGGTCCTCTCAAGATACGATGGGCAGCCATCCCTTCTGCACAATGGTCACTGATGGTTACTTCTGCTTCCAAAGTCCAGTTGTCCAGCCCATCACGGAAGCGCAACCAGCCCTGTGACCCACCAGCCCGGAGCCTCTGTCTTGTCACGGTGTCCAAAGGGGCCCTGTCACCCGCTTTCCTGGGACCAACCTCTCCCCATTCTCCCTCTGTGCTGCGTGCATCTCAGGCAGAATGCTCAGAGTTCATCCCTGGGGTCAGACAACGCCAGGGTCCTCCGCATCTGAAAAGGAGGAAGATGGTGGCCAGGATTTCAGTTTCTCTTTTGTCTTTGGGCCTCTCAAAATCTCGTGAAGCGCATGTGCATTGGCCACAGCACGCCCTCTGTTGGCGGAATCATGGACACGCGACTCACTGGAGCACATGTTGACCGGTTTCTAGTATATTGTAGACCCTGGCCCTCTTCCCCAGCCAGACCTCAACCCCTGCCTCCATTATTCGCTTTAGAATAAAAAGGCTTTAGAAGAAGAGCCGCCTGTCCTCTCCTGAACTCTTCCGGCTCCGGCCTGAGCCGGCCCCCGCCCTGCAAAAGGAGCCCTCGCAGCACTGAGGTCAGGCTCCCTCTGGGACACTCAGGTGTCATCTGCGAAGGACCGCTTTCTGCCTTCCTCAAATCCCAGGCGCAGCCACTTGGTACTGAAGTATAACAACTATGGAAAAGGGCCCGAATCAGGAGTGGCAGCAAGCTCAATGAATTTGCACCAGGTGCCCCTTCTGCGCCACCAGCTTCAGACCAGGACACAGAACGCCCCACCCCCTAGACACCTCCAGTCCCTGCAGACTCCCCCTGCCCTTGTAAACCTCCTCACCTCTGAAGACCCACCTCCTAAAACCTCCCCTCCGCCCTGAAGACCCCCTTGCAACCCTGTGGACGCCTGCCCCGCAGACCCCTCTGCAGAACCTCCCACCCCTCCAGACCTGCCCCCTTTCCGTCTCTCCTCCCAAGGGTGACCCTTGTCCTGACTGACACTGGAGTTCTCCCAGCTTTGAACTCTGTGTAAAGGGAGTCCTGCAGCGTCACTGTTTGGTATTTGAGTTCTCTTATCTATTTCATCCAAACTCTGTCTGCTTCCTTCTTAAACTGTCACTCTGGGTGGCTTTTCAGCATCTTTCATAAGGGTCAGGCAGGCTTCAGGTACCACAGATACAGAAGTGGCCACTGCCATTCCTTCATCGTACCTAAAACCCACCACAACCTGGGAAAACCCTTGATATAAATCTGTTTGAGTTGGAGAACAAAGGACTGTAAGTTCTTTTTTTTTAATTATTATTGAAATAGTCAGTTGCAATGTGTCAGTTTCTGGTGTACAGCACAATGTTTCAGTCATACACATACGTACACATACTCATTTTCACATTCTTTTTCTATATAGGTTACTATAAGATATTGAATATAGTTCCCTGTGATATACAGAAGAAAATTTTTAATCTTTTGTATATAGTTGTTAATATTTGCAAACCTTAAACTCCCAATTTTTCCCTTCCCACCTCCTTCCCCACAGTCACCATAAGAACTATAAGTTCTGAATGCCGCTGAGTTGCCAGGTCTCCAGAGTCACCTCTCCCTCCTTCTGGGCTGGATTCTTGGGTCCATCTCTGGCTGAAACTGACTGGACATACTTCTTGCCTCCTGCAGCAAGGGAACATTTTCATCGTGGATTTTGAGCTTCTGGATGGCATCGATGCGAACAAAACAGACCCGTGCACTCTGCAGTTCCTGGCCGCACCCATCTGCTTGCTGTACAAGAATCTGGCCAACAAGATCGTCCCCATTGCCATCCAGGTAGGCTGCCTGGCCCTGTTTTCTTCCAGGAGGAGGAGGCAGCTCTGCCTCGAGTCTCCTAAGGAGGGTGCTGGAGACTGTGAGGGTGCCGCCATGTGAACAAGAAAAGCAAGGCTTCCTGCCAGCTGGTGGGAGGGCTGACCACAGTGGGCAGAAAGAGCTCCACTCCCTGGGACACACAGGAGAACTTCCTGGCTCTGCGGAGGACCTCCCCTGGGATAGCCTGCTGGGCTCCCCACCCCAGCATCCTGACCAGCCCCAAATCAAAACAGCAGCAGGGGCCAGTCAGGTGTGGCTGTGAGATGAGCTGGAGGCTGGGAGTCAGGAACTGTGCCAGTCCTGGGGTGCTATCTTCAAGTGCCCCCAGGTTCTTGTTTCTACCAAGGACAGTGGAAGAGGTGGGAGCAGTCTAGGGGAGAGGCAGGCTAGGACAGCTCCATTGCTTTCTCAAGGCACCAGGCCACTGCGACACCGTGGGAGCTGCTGTGCGGACACCCCAGCCAGGGCCAGGGGTAGGTCCATGAAGCAGGAGGCTGCACAGAGGCCCCCAAGGGGAAGGCAGACAAGCACACAGCAAGCAGTGCTCGGAGTCAGCCATCACCCAGGCATTGGGTCCTGTGGGCGTAGTAGCAGCTGACTTTGCCAGGCGTTCACCACATCCCAAGGGTTTGCCCGCACAGTCCACAATCCCTTACCCTCTATTCTGAGATCTAAAATATTCTAAAACTGTTAGGTTTTTCCAAAATTTGCAGCAAATTCATTGGCACAAAGCTTGTTCTAAACCAGTACGAGAGACTGTTTAAGAGGCTTTCTCCCACTCAATGTGAAATGCATGCATTTCGCTGCAGAAATGCTAATATGTTTGAATGTAAAATATTGTATTGCCCAGACCCAGGGCAGGGGAGAGAGGTGTCACATAATGAAGTGTGCACACTGCTAAAATCCTAAAAATTCTGGATTCTGAAACATTTGGCCATCAGGGTTTCAGACCAGGACCTGCCTTTATTCATGTAATCATCGCTACAAGTCTCTGAGGTAGGTGGGGACCAGATCACGGAGTTTGGGGGCTTTATTTTCTGGCGTTAAGAGGTCACCGAGTGTTTTTAAAGACGGGATGGACATGACATGATTTGCATGGCCCCAGTGTAGAGTTGAAAATGGAGGGAAAGACAAGCCAGTGTCTACTAAGGGGGCACCTGGCGGCAGGTCAGGCCTTGAGGAACAGTGACCTGGGACAGTGCTTCACGAGGGCCCTAGAGCCCGTCAGCTGGAGGAGCTGACTGAGGGAGAGAAGGGAATTTAGGAGCTCTAAGACAGGGCCTGGGGAACAGCAGAATTTCAGGGATGAGCAGAGGAAGGGAAAGTGTGGGAGACCAGAAGGCTGCAGCAGAGAAGCGTGGGACCAGGAGGGAGGAATGGGGATGGGGAGCAGATGGGAGACCACACAGCACATGCCTCATACACATCGTCGCTCACCCCTGTGATGCCATTTTATTTATTTCCCCTAATAACACCGTGAGTGAACACTGTCCCCTTGGGACGGATGGTGAACGGAGCTCAGAAAGGCTAAGTTGTCCAGGGTCCCACAGGTAGCAAGTGTTCTGGCCCCTGGGTCTATGCTGCTAACCAGCCCTTTTTGAAGGTGAAGGGCCATGAGGATGCTCAGCTGGTCCCAAATCTTCTCTGAAAGCCAAGGGCACCATGTATCTGGCATAAGGGGTGCGTCTGGCAACAGGCGATATGTTATAGCTTCTCTGGCAGCTGGGATGGGAAGTATGAACCCTGGGCCACTGCCCTCCTCCCTGATCCTCTCGTGAGTCAGAAGTTACTGTTGAAGAGATTTGGATTCTCCCGGAGGTGCCTGAGAAGCCAGGCTCTCCTACGGCTACAGTCTGGAGCGAAATACTGCAATGCATTCTCTTTCTCCAATGTATCAGCTCAGCCAGGTCCCAGGAGATGAGAACCCCATTTTTCTCCCTTCGGATGCCAAGTATGACTGGCTTCTGGCCAAAATCTGGGTGCGTTCCAGCGACTTCCACATCCATCAGACCATCACCCACCTTCTGTGCACACATCTGGTGTCTGAGGTTTTTGGCATCGCCATGTACCGCCAGCTGCCTGCTGTGCACCCTATTTTCAAGGTACTGCAAGCTACTACCTCACCTAGAGAGAGAGGGTATTGGATATGGGGGTGGGGGACAGGAGGGAGTGAGGGAGGAGGGGCACTGACACCCCTACAGGTCTGTGTCTGGGAGGGGCCAGAAGAGACCCTTGAGAAATGCCGCACAGGAAGGAAGCAGCTCCGAGGACACAAGTGTGGGCCTGACCAGGGATCAGGCTAGCCTAGTGGGAGGGGGCAGGGTCCAAGGAGGCAAATGAGTTCAGTGTGACCCTGTCTGATCCCACGTGGCAGCCCCCACTATCACAGTCCCTCTCTCTTTGCAAATCCTGGCCGCACTGACTGCGGGGCTGACGGCAGGCTCGGTATACCTCTGTGTCCCTCCGTTTCTCCATGTGTGAAAGAGAGATTGAATTAGCACACCTGCCGTGGAGGATTACTGTCAGGGTTATGAGAGTTAAATTCAGAGGGCTTCAGACAGTGCCAGGCCGCTCTATGTAAGCGTTGACTGTTGGCATTTTTTTCATTATCATTATGTTGAGTATCAGAGCTGCATCCTCCAGCAGCTGCTGAGCAATGAAGGTCACCACGGCAACCTTCACTCCCTCCCCAGGCCCTGGCATCGCGCCTCCCCAAGGGACCGAGGTGCAGGTGCCAAGGGTCCCTGGGGGCACCCGAGGAGGTGCAGACCTGGTCAGGAGGCCCTGGCTGGGCCTTCTCTGAGGTCTTCTCTGCCCCTTCCCCTAGCTCCTGGTGGCCCACGTGCGGTTCACCATCGCCATCAACACCAAGGCCCGGGAGCAGCTCATCTGCGAGTATGGCCTCTTTGACAAGGTGGGTGCCCCCTACCCGCCTCGGTGCCAGGAAGAGCCCGGCTTGGCAGGCACCCACTTCTCAGAACCTCCACGACCTCCACCTTGACCTGAAGTCCAGATTTCCCCTGGGGAGACCAGCCCTCTAGGGACCACGGGGGCGAAGGCCTGCGCAGGGTGGGAGGCCGAGAGCACTCAGAGTGAAGGCTCCCTGGTTCCCTGGCCGGGGTCTGCCCCTTCTGCCCAGCCACTGAACGAGCTCTCCTCCTCCCAGTACTCCCAGTTCTTCCTCTGCACCAGGGTCTCCCTGTCATCTCCTCCTGCCCCTCCCTTCTCCATCCTCTGACATGTGGGTGTAGACCCTGCCTCCTGGCACCCGCTCCGCACCTCTGACACACTGGGGACCTGCATCCCCCACCCACTGCTGCCCATCACTCTGAGCACAGCCTCCCACCCTCTGCCCTTCCAGGCCGTCAGCACTCCTGGCCCACTCTCCCCCTCAGCAGGGCCTCGGGTCCCCCTCACGTTCTCTCAGGCTCACCTTGTTTTGACCCTGCTGGAGCCTTAATGAGCCTGGACCCTCCCTGCAGCCCTCACCCCAGCCTTCCTCCCTTTCCCACCTCCTACTAGTGAGCCGGCCAGGCGATCACTAGGGTTGAGTCCCTAGGTGGAAAATGACAAAACCCAACTCAAACCAGCTGCAGCTGGAAAGGAGCTGTAGCATCTCCTAAACCTAGATGTTTTAGGGTGAGGGAGCCTCAGCTGGGAGCCTGTTCCCATGGGCAGCGCTGGCCTGTGGCCTCCACCTCAGCACCAGCACTAGACCCAGAGCCCCTAAGTGACCCCTGCCCACGGTGTGCCTCCTGGGGACAGCGCAGGGGCCAGGGACCTGAGTAATGTACAAGCCCACTCTTTAAACTGTGTGGGTCTCATTGTCCCAGATGGACTCTGCAAGTTGGCACATCCCGTGGGAGGAGGGACAGGATGCCATCATGGTGAGCTCCAAGCTCATGTGCCCACACAGGGACCATCTTCCATCCAAACAGGAAGTACCAGGGAGCAACTCTGTTGGTCCTCCTTGGGTCAGACCCCCACTGTGGACCAATGTCTGGCATCCTGCCCCCAAGTCCTCTGAAGGTTCTGTGCCCTGAGTGCTCAGCCACCGTGTGTGTGTGTGTGTGTGTGTGTGTCTGTGCGCGCGCAAGCACACGTGCACCTGCTCACAAAGCACATATGTGTGCATCTCTGCAGCCGGGAGGGGGACCAGGACTCCTCCTTGGGCATCTCTCCAGCCCTCACCTAAGCACACGACTGGCCCTCAGAGAGTCGTGTGGGTCCTGGGGACTGGTATCTGCGCCTTGTGCCCAAAGGTCAGGTCACTGAGAGCAGTGCTCGGGCTCCAGGCAGCCTGTGCTCAGAACTAGGGCAGGTCCAAGGGCTGCTCTGGCCCGGGCCCCACCCTGCCAGCTCTCCCCACTGCCCTCCCTCCTGCAGCTGCCCCCGTCTCTGCACACACCCCTGCACTTCAGCCCCTCATAGCAGATCCAGCAGAGGCTCCTCCCTGTAACCGCCTCCTTGGCTGGGCTGCCCTTGGCTTTCTCCAAGTTCAGTGTCCCTCCCACGCCACCTCACGGAACACAGGTTTGCCCCTTGCGTGCTGGCCCGCCCACTGCCTTTCCATACTTCTTCATGCTGAGCTTCAGGCCTGGAAGCCTGGAGAGGGGGAGGCGGCCTCGGCTCACTGCATTCTCTCCCCTCCCGCTCCAGGCCAACGCCACAGGGGGCGGTGGGCACGTGCAGATGGTGCAGAAGGCCATGCAGAACCTGACCTACAGCTCCCTGTGCTTCCCTGAGGCCATCAAGGCCCGGGGCATGGACAGCACGGAAGACATTCCCTACTACTTCTACCGGGACGACGGGCTCCTGGTGTGGGAGGCCATCAAGACGTGAGTGCAGGGCTGTGGGACCCGCCCTGCTCAGGAGCGGAGGTCCGGCAGGAGGAGCAGGCGTGGGCACTGATGGACCCAGCCGGGTGCCCAGACAGCTGATCCAGTGGGCGGGGCCTGGCTCTGTGGTCAGGGGACTGATGGGGGAATGGGTGGGGCGGCAGGGTGTGTGACCTGAGCCTGGACATCAAGGAGTGGGTGACAGGGTCACCTACTCCTTGCTGGGCCTCTCCTCCTGAGCCAGGTTCACGGCCGAGGTGGTGGACATCTACTATGAGAGCGACCAGGTGGTGGAGGAGGACCTGGAGCTGCAGGACTTCGTGAATGACGTTTATGTGTACGGCATGCGGGGCAGGAAGGCCTCAGGTAGGGCTGCCCCCAGCCCTCCTCCCATCCCGCTCTTCTGCTCTTCCCTGCTCCTCTGATTTTCTTTGGGTAAAGCTGGCCTTTGGCCCCCACCTTCAGTACCCGCTGCTGGAGCCAGAGCCCCCTGGGGACCCATGCCCACCAGTGTGTCTCATGGGGACACCTCAGGGATTTTCTGTGGCTCCTGAGAGCCCAGGTTAGAAACAACAGGAACACGGGGCCCAGCAGCTGCCCCCTCCCAGAGTGCCTTGCCCAGGCCTGAGCCCTCGAGTACTGTGGGGGCACCCAGGGACCGGGTCCAGGTTGCAGGGTGGCTGTCTGCTAGTGGGGTGCCCTTCCCTGGGGTCAGGCTTCAGCCAGTCCATGGCTCTGCCTCAGGCTTCCCCAAGTCCATCAAGACCAAGAAGAAGCTGTCCGAGTACCTGACGGTGGTGATCTTCACAGCCTCAGCCCAGCACGCAGCAGTGAACTTTGGCCAGGTGGGCGAGGGCAGGGCCTGGCCGCCTCACCTAGACTGCTTCTGGGGGTGCTCCAGGCGGGCCGCCCCTGGTCCTAGTCTTCCAGACAGATGGCAGGGGCGGAAACCTGGGGAAGCCTCAGGGCCAGGAATCGGGTGTTCCCGGTGCTGATATGGCAGCTAAGCTCAGGGCACCAGCCTTGGAGAGGGGCTGCCCTGGCCCCACTGGAGTGGGAGGAGGGGCCCCAGGGGAGGAGGAGGGGTATGGGGTGAGGCACCCACGTGATTCGGTGGCCATCCCTGCAGTACGACTGGTGCTCCTGGATCCCCAACGCCCCGCCAACCATGCGGGCCCCACCACCCACCACCAAGGGCGTGGTCACCATCGAGCAGATCGTGGATACACTGCCGGACCGCGGCCGCTCCTGCTGGCATCTGGGAGCAGTGTGGGCGCTTAGCCAGTTTCAGGACAATGAGGTGAGGCCGGAAGCCTTTTCGCCCCCTTTGGTGGGACAGTCACTCTGGTTCAACATCAGGGTTTTGTGGTTTAGAGCTCAGGCTGGACCCCTGCTGACCAGGAATTTGACTTTCAAGGCTGGAGGGGCCCAGGAGTCCTCAGGCCCGAGCCTGGATGAAGCTCAGGGTGGCCTTGGCAGGAGAGCAGTGGGACAGTGCTCCACCGTGATGTTCACAGTTCAAGGGCACACCCAGCACCCCCACCACTGACAAAGCTCTCATGTGGGTTGTCCCTGACACCCCAGAGAGGGCTAAGGGTTTCCCAGGTCTCCTTCCAGACTCTCCCATGCAAGTACACCTTGTTGAACCTAATCCCAAAGCTGGCTCTTGGTAGACACAACCCCTTGGCTCAGTGCTGCCCAGAACGACCAGAATGACCTGTGGTTCAGCCAGCCCTGGACTTGCGGGCATTCTGATGGATCTCAGTTGCTCTGGGGCCTTTGTTAGTGTGCTGGTCCCTCACTAACATCTTTGTATATGTGTCTTTGCTCCTGTGTACAATAGGACCAAGGAATACATTCCTTATGGAGGAATTTCTTGGTCAAAGAATGTTGAGGCTGAACTGCCCTCCACAGACTAAATCAAAATCCCATCAATAGCTCAGGATGTTTCTCCCACCCTTTCCAGCCCAATTTTTAACAATCTCATAGTTTTGTTATTTTTTAAGATATACCTAGTTTTGTTTGTTTGGGGGGGGGCTGCTTTGTTTGTTGTTTTTATTGCATTGCTCTTTATTGTTTTGGGATTTTTGGGGGGAGGGGCAGAAGTAACTTGGTTTATTTACATTTATTTTTGATGGAGGTACTGGGGATTGAACCCTCGTGCATGCTAAGCATGAGCTCTACCACTGCGCTATAACCTCCCGCCAAGATACACCTAGTTTTATTTTGCAGACATCTGTGTGAGTGTGCAAATGAGCATACCCCACCCCCAACAGATCCTGGCTGTAGCCGTCCTAGGCTGGAGGGAAGGCGGGAGTGCTGGGGAGGACAGGGCGGAGCAGGGCTCCACAGCCACATGCCCACCAGGACCACCAACAGCCCCCACATTCACCTGCACTGTTACCCATCCCATAGTCCCTCTGCAGTGGAGCAGTTTTTTTTTCCCATTTACCTGCAAGGCCCCAGCCCAGCAGCATCCTCAGGGTGCCCTCAGCAGGTGGCAGAGGGTGGAGATGGAGAGATAAAGGATGGTCTCTGGGGGTGGGACAAGGTCTGTCAGTTTACGTCGCCTCATCCTGGGTTCACCTCTGTCTGTGTCTGGGTCCTCAGCTGTTTCTGGGCATGTACCCAGAGGAGCATTTCATCGAGAAGCCAGTGAAGGAGGCCATGGCCCGATTCCGTAAGAACCTGGACGCCATCGTCAGTGTGATCGCTGAGCGCAACAAGAAGAAGAAGCTTCCGTATTACTACTTGTCCCCGGACCGGATTCCCAACAGCGTGGCCATCTGAGTAGCTGGCTGAGCCCATCTCACGCAGGGACGGCCAGCTGCTTGCGGCTGCGCTCAGCACCCAGACTCCAGCCCGCCCGGGCGGCCGCACGGCAGGCCTTCGGATACCTGGGAATTCGGCCCAGGCCCCAGGCGGACTGGCTTCAAACCAAAGGCTCTCCAGGTTGGACCACGACATTGCTAAGCTTCAGTGCATTTTCCCGTTTGTTCCTCAGTCTTTCCATACTTCAATCAAAGTGTGTAAATGCTGCGGGGACCTTTCCTACACAGAGCAGGACCGTAGCTTCCTGCCCTGCACCCAGCTCCGGGCTCCCACAGCACACACCAAACAGCACAGCGGCGTGACTGGTCGGAAGTGGTTCCTGTTGGAAACATGGGATGATTATCTTTTTGTTCTATTTATGCTTAGTCCAATTTCTTGCATACAGTAGGTGCCCAAATAAATTCTTGTTGGATGAATTAAGAATGAACTGTCATAAAAATAAAGCAGTTCCACCCACTTACATTCCAATCACCCTAAACAGCTCACATCCCTGCTCTGCACAGAAAGGCCATAACCCTTGTGATTGCATCTAGAAGAAAGCCTCCCACCACTCCTAGTCTGGATAAAAGGTGCTTTTCCCCCCTTTTTGGCCCAGAAAGCTCCTGCTCTTTCTTCAAAACACATCCCAAATGTCACCCCCTCTGGGGAGACATCCTTGATTACTCGGAGCTTGTCTCTCCCCCAGGGCTTTGTCCAAACCTCTCTTGCCCTCCCATGTGGGCTCTGCCCTGGAACTGGAGCCCCTGGAGGACAGGGAACCCACCTCACTCACTCCTGTGCCCTGGTGGTGGCCTCAGGCTGGCATAAGGCACCAGCCCCGCTGCTCCCGCATTTTCCTCCTGGCCGGGTACCTCGCCGACAGATTCCAGTAATTGTCGTGGGAGCTGGGGGCTGTTTTCTCCACTGACAAACGACCCAACATGACTTTTTTAAAAATGCATTTTCTTTCCTCAGGCCCAAGAAGCAGAGCCAGCCCTGAGCTTGGGGCTGGTGATCCACTGTGTCCTAAACACATTCCCAACCCACCAGCTCCAGCCCTTGGCTGCAGCATTGGGCTGGCAGGGTCTGCAGGGTTTCAGGGGGGTGTATACTGATGGGGGAGGCTGGCAGGTCCATACCCATGTAAAAGTCTCCTACCAGGGCCAGCATGGGATGGGCGAGGTGAGTATGCACTCCTGGAACCACAAGTCCCTCTGAGGAAACTTGACCATTGGGATGGGTACCAGTGTGACTGAGGTCCAGTCTTACTGCCCCAGACTTGCGAATGGCCTTGGTGACATATGGTCATGGTAGATGCACTTACTCAGCTCCCTGTCCCTGCGAGGGACGACATACCAACCTTTTTAGATGCCACCAGGCCATGTGAGTGAGGAGGAGGAAGCAGGAATGAAAAGAAGCAGGCAGGGGAGATGACACGGGTCTGATGCCTGTGGAAAGACTGGGCAGAAAGAGCTTCAGGCTGCAGTGCACCTTCAAGAAAGTCTCACTCCAGCTGATGCAGAGTCCTTAAACAAAAGCTTCCCGTTACAGAAATCTTGCAACAGGCAGGGATGACAAAAATGGTCTTGGCATGAACATCACAGCAAATCCAAAGCTGGAGTCAGTGATGTCCTGTGCAGCCGGATATCCAAGTAGCACAGATCTATTGCTGCCACAGGAGAGAGAAAGCACCAATTTTCGACATAAACTCTGGGCCAATGTCAGGCTGAGCCCTAAGCCACACAAGCTCAGGGCCAGCTTGAAACAGCTCAATTGAGGATAAAGCAAACTGAAATTTGATCTTTCAGACAGTTTTTGGTTTACGTTTAACCAAGGTAACTGCTTGCTTTAAAAAAAAAAATCAACACTATTCAGAGGAATACAACTCAGAATCTGCAAGTAACATTCACAACAGCCAGGACATAATTCAAAATTACTCAATGTACAAAACATTAGGAAAATGGGACTTAGTCTCAAGGGAAAAGACAACCAACTAATCACAAGATGACCCAGATGCTGGAATTAGTAGACAATGATTTTAAAGAAGATTTTATACCTGTGCTTAATGAGTTAAAGGAAGGATGCTACCAATTGATAAAAGGAAGGGAAACCTCAGCAGGGAACTATACGTGGAAGGAGGAGGAGGAAGGCCAGCAGCAGCACAAATCACCACCACCACTACCACCACCAAGTGAGAATTCTAGAACCAAAAAATATCTTTGAAAAAGAAAGGAATGGGCCGAATAGTGGAACAGAGATGACAGAGCGAAGAGATACTGAACTTGAAGACAGATCAATAGAAATGAAGTTCCTTTTTATATGAACAGAGCCTCAGAGACCTATGAGACGATACCAAAAGGTTTAGTATACATGTAATTTGAGCCCCAGGAGGAGAGGGGGGCTAAAAGAGAATGGGGCAGAACAAATATTTGAAAAAATGAAGGCCAGAAACTCCCCAAATTTTGGTGAAAGACATAAATTTATAGCTTCAAGAAGCTCAGTCAAATCCAGGCAGAATAAATACAAATAAAGCTATATTTCTAAGTCAAACTCCTCAAAACCAAAGCTAACGAGTTTAAGGATAGGGGTGGTGGGTATGCCAAGACAGCAGAGTAGAAAGACACTCTTAGCTCACCCTCTTCCATGAATACACCAAGAGAGACATTCATGGACCCACCCATTCGCTCAGAACACCTGCTGAACTTTGACAGAACATTGCCTACTTCAAAAGACAAGATTCCTCACAAAATCTGGTAGGAGGAAAAAGGAAGAAAAAGGAAATTAGCACAGGACCTGTCCTATGGGGAGGGAGCGGCAAAGGAGTAATAGCACTTTTACCCTGGGATGCCCCCCTCCAACGGAGAGGTCAGTGGGGTTGGAGGGGGAACCTCCGAGGCTTGGAGAAGTCCACAGCAGCCACTTGGACAACAGAACTGAGAGAAATTGGCACAAAGGGTTCTTGCAATCCTAGCCCTAGACACAAGCCAGCGGGGGTGGCCAGGACTGGCTAGCCTGGCCAGGTGGAGGGCTGGGGCTGACTGCAGGGGCAGCTTCAGGGGGCTGGAGTGTGCTGTGCACTGTGGCCGGGAGTGTCTACAGAACAGAGTAGTCTGGGTCCCCTATAAATAAAGCAACAGTGCTGGTGCGCGTTGAGGGGAGGGGTGTGATGCAGCTGGGCTGTAACCTCTGCCTCTGCAGGCCCACGGCACCATTGCTGGCATGTTCTCATGTAAAGAGAGGTGGAGCTCAGTTATAGCCAAAATATTCACAGGTACAGGGCTCCCAGGCACAGGTGGGGCTGAGACCTGAATCTGTGCCCAGGGGATCTGCAACTTCATAGGCAGGACTGAGATTTATTTACAGCCCGAGGCAGAGGGGACTGATTTACTCTGTGGGTGCCTTTGTGGACCCTCACCTCTAAGACAAACAAGCAAGGAGCAGAGTTCTCACACACGGTGGGGCGAGTTGCAGGAGCAGCATTTTCAGAGGACCTGCATACCTCACAAGGCATGGTGCCGGGGATGGTGCTTACCTGGTAGCGCATCGTGGATCCAGGTGTGTCACTGCATGATCAGGACCCTAGTGCCTGATGTCAGCAGATCTGCACTGGTACCTCTGAGGACACAGGACCTGGGGGACACCAGAGCAGAGTACTGACATTCCCACAGCTGAAGCAAGAACAAGGGCAGTGTCAACAAAGAGTACTTGAAGCACTCTAACCCTGGCTACCACAGACCACTGGCTCAGAAATGGGTCCGGAAGCCTCCACTCCAGAAAAAGGGGAATAGACCTGGCCCCTGGCAGTGCTGTGACAACCACAGAACAAAAAGGAGGCCGCACTCAACAACCAGGGCAGGCCCTGATCACCACAACACCAGCCACACCCTCAAAGGGGTAACAGCCAACACACACAGAAAAAAGATGAGGCAACCATCCATACTAAGAAACAGACCTTGCAATAAAATTACTAGAGGCACACAGGAACACTTCCTCTTTAAATAATTAAAAAAAAAAAAACAGACCTTCAAGACCACAGTAGATGACTGATAATCCTTAATCCATAGAGCCAGAGAGATATAAGTAAAATGAAGAAGCAGAGGAACCACTCCCAATTAAAAGAACAAGAGAAGTCCCCTGAAAGAACAATCAATGAAATAGACCTCGCCAGTCTACTAGATCATGAGTTCAAAAAGGGGATGATAAAAGCACTGAAGGAAATAAGAGAGACTATGAATAAAAATGCAGAATACTATAAAAAGGAAATAGGAACTACGAAGAGGAGCCAATTAAAAACAGAAAACTCAATGGCTGAGATAAGAGCCAAACTAAAGGCAGTCAAAAGCAGACTAGATAATGCAGAGGAACAAATAAGTCACTTAGAAGACAGGATAACAGAAATCACCCAATCAGAACAATAGACAGAAAAGCAGGTGAAAACTAATGAGAGCAATATAAGGGACCTATGGGATAATATAAAGTATGCCAATCTATGCATAATTGGGGTCCTAGAAGGAGAAGAAAGCAAAGGAGATTGAAAAGGCATTTGAAGAAATCATGACTGAAAACTTCCCAAACCTAAAGAAGGAATCAGATATCCAAGTACAGAAAGCACAGAGGGTCTCAAACAAGAAGAACCCAAATAGACCTACACCAAGACATATAATTAAGATGACCAAAGTTAAAGATAAATAAATGATTCTAAAGGCAGCAAGAGAAAAACAAAGAGTTAGTTATAAGTGAACTCCCATAAGACTTTCAGCTGATTTCTCAACACAAACATTGGAGGCCAGAAGGGAGTGGCAAGATGTATTGAAAGACATAAATGAGAAAAAACTGCAACCTAGGATACTCTATCCAGCAATCTATCCTTTAGAATAGAAGGAGAGAGAAAGAATTTCACAGACAAGCAAAAACTAAAAGAATTCAGCAATACTAAACTAAACCTACGCTAACAGAAATATTGAAAGGTATACTCTAAATAGAAAAGAAGCAGGACACTCTAGAAAGGAGAAAATCATAATTGGATAATGCAATAATGAGATAAAGATAAGTTGCAATAGAATAAATATGAAGATGTAAAATAGGACATCAAAATCATTAAAGGTGAGAGAGGGGAGCAAGAAAATACAGATTATTTTTCCTTTTTCATTCTTTTTAGGATGTGTTTGAGCTTATACGACTATCAGTTTAAAGACAACAGATATAGTAATGGGTTAATATAATTAAAAATAGGGTAACTACAAATCAAAAGCATACAAAAATCACAAAAAGAAACAAAGCTAATACAAAAGAAAATTATCAAACCACAAAAAGAAAAAGGAACAAAGAGGAAATACCAAATCAACTGGAAAACTAAGCTCAATATGGCAATAAACACACATCTATCAATAATTACCATAAATATCAATGGACTAAATGCTCCAATCAAAAGAGACAGCGTGGCAGATTGGATAATAAAACAAGAACCTACAATATGCTGCATACGAGAGACCCATTTTAGGGTGAAGGATACACATAGATTGGAAGTGAGAAGATGGAAAAAGATATTTCATGCAAATAGAAATGACAAAAAAGTGGGAGCAGCAATCTCATATCAGACAAAATAGACTTTAAGATAAAGGTCATAAAGAAAGATAAAGAAGAACACAGTATACTGATTAAAGGAGCAATATAAGATGAAGATATTACACTCACTAACATATATACATCCCTTATAGGAGTACCTAAACATATAAAGCAAATACTAATAGGTATAAAGGGAGAAATTGATGGGAACACAATCATAGTTGGAGATTTTAACACCCCATTAACATCATTGGGCAGATCTTCCAGACAGAAAATCAGTAAGGCCATAGAGATACTAAATGACACAATAAAACAGTTCAACTTGGTTGATATTTTTAGGACATTACATCCCCCCAAAACAGAATATACATTCTTTTCAAGTGCACATGGAACATTCTCCAGGATAGATCATATACTCAGGCATAAAAGATCATATACTCAGGCATAAACAAATTTAAGATGACAGAAATTATTTTAAGTATCTTTTCTGACTACAATGCCATGAAATGAGAAATCAACCACAGAAAACAAATGAGAAAAAAATGACAGCATGGAGACTAAACAACATGCTACTAAAAGACCAATGTGTCAACAATGAAATCAAAAAAGAAATTAAAAAATACTTTGAGACAAAGGACAATGAAAACACAACTACACAAAATCTACAGGTGCAGCAAAAGCAGTCCTAAGAGGGATGTTCACAGTGATACAGGCCCTCCTCAAATATTAAGAAAAATCTCCAATAAACAACCTAAACCTACCAGCTAAAAGAATTAGAAAAAGAAGAACAAATAAAACCTAAAGTCAGCATAAGGAAGGAAATAATAAAGGTCAGGGAGAAAATAAATGAAATAGAGATTTTAAAAAAGTCAATCAAACCAAGAACTGTTTTTTTTAAAGAGTAAACAAAATTGACAAACTTCTGTCTAGGCTCACCAAGAAGAAAAGAGAGAAAACACAAAGAAAATAAGAAAGGAAAAATAGAGAAATTACAACCAATGCCACAGAAATATTAAAAAAAAATGAGACTACTATGAACAACTGTATGGAAATAATTTGGACAACCTAGAAGAAATGGACACATTTCTGGAAACATACACCAAGACTGAATCAAGAAGAAATAGATCACTTGAATAGACCAATCACTAAAAGTGAAATAGAATCAGCAATAAAAAAATCTCCCTACAAACAAAAGTCCAGGATCAGATGGCATCACTGGGGAATTCTATCAAACATATAAAGAAAAACTTATACCAATCCTTCTCACACTATTCCAAAGATTGAAGAGGAGGAGATACTCTCAAACTAATTCTATGACGCCACCATCACCCTGATACCAAAACCAGACAAAGACACTACCAAAAATGAAAATTACAGGCCAATATCATTGAATGAACATAGATGCAAAAATCCTCAAAATACTAACAAACAGAATCCAACAACACATAAAAAAGACAGTACACTATGATCAAGTTGGTTCATCCCAGGGACACAAGGATGGTTTCGACATACGCAAATTGATCAATGTCATACACCACATCCAGAAAAGAAAGGACAAAAATCGCGTGATCCTCTCAATACATGCAGAAAAAGCATTTGATTAATTAAAATTAAACACCTTTTTATAATAAAAAAAACTCTTACCAAAGTTAGTATAGAAAGAACATATCTCAACATAATAAAAGCTATTTATGACATATCCACAGCCAGCATAATACTCAACAGGGAAAAACTAAAAGCCTTCCCAGGAAAAATCTGGAAAAAGGCAAGGATGCCCACTCTTACCACTTCTATTCAACATAGTCTTGGAAGTCCTAGCCACAGCAATCAGGCAAGAAAGAAATTGAAAGGATTCAAATTGGAAACAGAGAGGTAAAATTTCACTATATGTGGATGACATGATACTATATATAGAAAACTCCACACAAAAACTACTAGAGCTGATAAAAGAATTCAGGTAGCAGGACACAAGATTAACAGATAGAAATCAGTTGCATTTCTTTAAACTAACAATGAAATATCAGAAAAAAAAAAGTAAAGCAACAATCTCTTTTAAAATCACATCTAAAACAATAAAATACTTAGGGATAAATCTGAGCAAGGAGGTGAAAGACTTATATATGGAAAACTACAAAACACTGATTAAGGAAATTAAAGATGAGTTAAAGAAATGGAAAGATATCCAATGCTCTTGGATTGGAGAATCAGTATTGTTAAAATGGCCATACTGCCCAAGGCAATCTACAGATTTAATGTGATCCCTATCAAATTACCTATAGTAGTTTTCTCAGAACTAGAACAAATAATCCTAAAATTTATATGGAATCAAAAAGACCCAGAATTGCCAAAGCAATACTGAAGAAAAGAACAAAGCTAGAGGAATAACCCTCCCAGTCTTCAGACAATACTACAGAGAGCTCACAGTCATCAAAGCAGTATGATATTGGTAGAAAAACAGACATATGGATCCATGGGACAGAATAGAGAGCCCAGAAATAAACCCACAGACATTTAGTCAATTAATCTTTGACAAAGGAGGTAAGAATATACAATGGAGAATTAGTCTCTTCAAAAAGTGGTGTTGGGAAAACTGGACAGCAGCACATAAATCAATGAAGTTAGAACACTCCCTTACACCATGCACAAAAATTAACTCAAAATGGCTTAAAGACTTAAACATAAGACAAGACACGATAAATCTCCTAGAAGAAAATAAAGGCAAAACATTCTCTGACATAAATCTTAGCAATGTTCTCCTAGGGCAGTCTACCCAGGCAATGGAAATAAAAGCAAAAATTAACATATGAGACCTAATTAAACTCACATCCTTTTGCAAAGCAAAGGAAACCATAAACAAAAAGACAACCTACAGAATGGGAGAAAATATTTGCAAATGATGAAACTGACAAAGGTTTAATTTCCAGAATATATAAACAGCTCTTACAACTTAATAACAACAACAAAACCCAATTCAAAAATGGGCAGAAGACCTAAATGACCAATTCTCCAATGAAGACTTAAAAATGACCAATAGGCACATGAAAAATGCTCAGTATTGCTAATTATTAGAGAAATGCAAATCAAAACTACAGTGAGGTATCACCTCACACCATTCAGAATGGCCATCATTAAAATGCCCACAAACAATAAATGCTGGAAAGGGGTGTGGAGAAAGGGGAACCCTCCTACATTGTTGGTGAGAATGTAGTTTGGTGCAGCCATTATGGAAAACGGTATGGAGATTCCTCAAAAAAACTAAAAATAGACTTACCGTATGATCCAGCAATCCTACTTCTGGGCATATATCTGCAGGGAATTCTAATTCAAAAAGATATCCGCACCCTAATATTTATAGCAGCACTATATACAATAGCCAAGACATAGAAGCAACCTAAATGTCCACTGACAGATGACTGGATAAAGAAGTTGTGGTATATTTATACAATGGAATGCTACTCAGCCATAAAAAAGAATAAAATAATGCCATTTGCAGCAATATGGATGGACCTGGTGGTTGTCATTCTAAGTGAAGTAAGCCAGAAAGAGAAAGAAAAATGCCGTATTTTATCACTCATATGTGGAATCTAAAAAAAAAAAAAAAAGAAAGAAAGAATAAAGAGGACACTAATGAACTCATCTACAGAACAGGAACAGACTCGCAGACATAGTAAATAATCTTATGGTTACCAAGGGAAAGGGGGTAGGAAGGGATAAATTTGGGAGTTTGAGATTTGCAAATGTTAACCACTATATATAAAAATAGATAAAAAACAAATTTATTCTGTATATCACAAGGAACTATATTCAGTATCTCATAATACCCTTTAATAAAAAAGGATATGAAAATGAATATATGCATATATATTCATGACTGGGATATTATGCTTTACACCAGAAAGTGACATTGTAACTGACTATACTTCAATAAAAAAAAAAAGATGCTTATACTTAAAAAAAAGAGTTTAAGGAGAAAATCTGAAAGCCATGACACACACATACAATGGAATGATTTGAATTACATACGAGTTTTCATCACAAACTGTACATGCCAAAAGACAATGGAACTACATTTTAAAATATTGAAAGAAAACAAGTACCAACACAATTCTGTTACCTGCAACAATATCCTTCAAGTATGAAAACAAAATTAAGAAAATTTTAGGTAAAACGAGACTAAGAAAATCCATCACCAACAGATCTATAGTACAAGAACTGCTAAAGGAAATTCTTCAAGCTGAAGAGAAAGACACTAGATGGAAAGTCAGGTCCCCAGGAAAGATGGAAGAGTATCAGAAACAGTAAATATTTGGTAAGAGATAAATTAAATTTAAATTAATTCCATTAAAATATATATGACTATTTAAAGCAAATATTGTAACATCATCATGTGGCATTTGTAACACATGTAAGCATAATATATATGAAGGTAGCATAAAACACAATGGGTATTAAATGGACTTTTTCAGTCACATGGTTCTTACCTCTTACCTCAAGTGGTACAATATTAATTTAAGTAATTTGTGAAAAATTAAGTACATAGATCATAATCTCTAGAGCAACTACTAAAAATAAAGAAGTATATAGCTAAAACCCAATAGATGACATAAAATGGGATTCTAAAAATATATAAATAACTGAAAAGAAAGCATGAAAAGAGGACAAGAGAAACAAAAAATAGATGGGACAAATAGAAAACAAACAATATACAGGTAGACACAGAATCAACCATATTGATAATTACATTAAATATTACTGAACTAAAAACTCCAATTAAAAGGGAGAGATATCAGAATAGATTTTAAAAAATCAATACCCAACAATATGTTATATACAAGATACAACTTTAAATACACAGCAGGGTCAGCAAATTTTTTCTGTAAAATATTTTAGATCTGGGATGCTACATACAATCTGTTGCATTTTTTAAAAGAATCTTTTAAAATGTAAAACACATTTCTAGCTCAAAGTTCTTACAAAAATAGTCCATGGGCTGGATTTGGCCAGTAGGATGTGTACTGGCCACTGATATAAAGAAATAGAGGATTTGTGAATGGCAAATAAACACATGACCAATGCACATAAAAAGATGCTCAACATCATTAGTCATTAGGAAAATGCAAATTAAAACTACAATGAAAAAAACAGACATCTCTGGGAATGGCTGAAATTCTTGTATTTTATGTTGGTGACTGACAACACCAAATGCTGGCAAGGATTTGAAGTAACTGGAACCCTCACATGTTGTTGGTGGGGATGTAAAATGGTACACCTGCTTTGGAAAAATGTCTGTTTAGTTTCTTAAAAAACTAAACATATCCCTACTCTATCTGAACCAGTATTTCATTCCTTGGCACCTACCCAAAAGAAATGAAAACATACGTCCACAGAAACATTTGTACAAAAATGTTCTTAGCAGTTCTGGTCATAATGGCTAAACACTGGAAACAGCCTTATCCAGCAATAAGAAAATGGATGAAGACACTGGTATATTCGTACAATGGAATATTACTCAACAATTAAACAATGAGCTAACTGATACAATTAGCATAGATGAAACTCAAAAACACTGTGCTGACTGAAAGACTCCTTATACAAAAGAGTGTATACTGTATGTATGGCTCCCTTAAAATTAAGTTCTAGGACAAGCTAAAACCAAAAAAATCAGAGCAATGTCTGCTTTGGGGAGTATGGAGACAAGCATGGATTGGAAAGAGGCATCAGACTTACAGAATTATGATACTCTACGTTCTGAAAGGGGTTTGGATTACACTGATGGATACACTTGCCAAAACTCATCACATGGTATACTTAAGATTGATGTGTTTCACGCTGTGTACATTTTACCTAAGAACAAAAAGAACCATAAACAAATACTGAATTCCAGGTTAACACTATGCAGATTGAAGTGGCTGAGGTAAAGTATTCGGCTACAATGTACTCTGAAATTCATGAATAAAAAAATAAGTTGATGGACAGAGTGATGAATAGATGGAGATACATGGTAAAGCAGATGTAGCAACATGGTAATTATAGAATCCAGGGTGTATGTATTCTCCCTATACAGTTAAACTTTTATATTTAAAATTTTCATAATAAAATGTTAAAAAAGCTCATAAACTGCACTTATTTGCCATTTATATAAAACTAGAGAGTTAATGTTTTTACATCATAAAAAGTACCAATGATTCCATCTAAAGATACTAAAAAAAAAAGAGTCCTACAGAAATGGCCAAGACATGGAAATTCACAGAATTCACAGAAATGGGAAGTAAACAAAAGGTTTGATCTCATTTATCTAATAAAAGCACAGTAAAACATCAGTAAGATAAAAGAGAAGGATTCATCCAAGCCTCTGACGCCACGTGGGCTGTGCACAACTCTAGGGGCACCATTTACAGATGGAGGGTTGGCAAACTTTTTCTATAAAGGGCCGTAAATAAAGACGGTAGTCTTTGCAGGCCATACGAGTGGTCCCAGCTTTTCACCTTTGCCATGGTAGCAGGAAACAAGCTGAACACATGTCAGTGAACCGGCAGGGCTGCACGCCCATGAGTGTATTGACAAGACAAAAGACCAGCCCTGACCTGGTGTATTCAGAGTGCCCCCTAGTGGCGGCTCTACTCGTCACTTTGTGGCTGGTGTCAAAAGGCACTTTGAAAGGCCTTGGCGTGGCACTGTCCCAAGCCTACCTGCAAAAAGACCCTACTTGGTGTCCTTTCAGCCAAGCTCATTAAGTTCACCGGGTCCTCAAAGCAAAGAGGCTCCTCTTAGCGCCCCAACTTCACACTCCTACAGAAGTTTCCTCTGTCAGCTCCGCGCCCCTCACCACTCCCCCAATCCACAATTGGACTCAGGTGAGCCCTGGGGCCTCCTGGCTTTCCTCCCACACCTTCCTCCCCTCCCTCCCAAAGCACACACCTTAGCAGATTCAGCTGCTCTGTCGTCACCTCCTCGTCCTCTAGGAGCCTCCACAGCTCCACTCAGTTCCGGGGACCTCTCCTTCCAAGGCAGGCAAGGACACTTGGCAGCGCACCCTCCTGCTCAGGCTCCCCAGCCTCCCAGCAGCCTCCTGCGGTGCCTGAACCGGTGGACGGGTAGACGCATTCTCCTGGCTCCCCCAGTACGTTGGGCCATCTCAACCACCTCCTTTCGCCTCGTGCATGCAGCTAAAGCCAGGGACCCACCATCAGCACTCACAGCCTTGTGAGTGGTTTGCAGTCCTGAAACTGGATCAAGAGCACTGCCATCACTCAGGGAAGCCCCGCTGGGAGCCGGGAGCCGCAGCCAGGCTCAGCTCTCGCCAGCCATCCTGCCAGCCCTTCCTGGGTCCCTCACTCAGCTGGGCTGTGTTTCAAGAAATGTTTCCACAGATGAGGCTAGTTAAGCAGTGGGCTGCTGCAACGGCCATGCTGCCTGCAGCCCCCGAACTGGAGTCTGGCTTCTCTCAGGGCAGAGAGCCCAAGTAGAGCCTGGATGTTTGAAACAAGCACACCTGTGGGAACGACTTCAGTTTTCACACCCTCCAGAACCCACGCCTCCCCACTGGCCGCCAGGGTCTGGGGATCCATCCTCCGTTACAGGGACAGGCCGGGGCTACAGGCTCTTCTCCCCTGAGGAGCAAGCCAGAGAAACCCGGAAAGGGGATCAGACTGCTGGAGGGCCTGCCAACGTTCCCAGCCTCCTTCCAGGAAAACAACTTTCTTGGCAAAACTCCTTTTTAAAGAAATGCTTTATTGCTGCAGTTAGACACTCCCGTGTACAGACAGCACAAACCACCCCCGAAACAGAATTATTCAAGCAGTAATACTGAGAAACAGTGAACATACACGAAAGGATACAAAACTAGACACTCAGATAACCAGAAATTTTCTAAGTTAAGAAAAACTTCAAGTGTGAAGTGCCTTTTAGAAACTACACCACACATGCCAGTGTAAATTTGGTCTTTATTAACAATCAATGTTCTATAAACATTGCATCTAAATAGGTGATGAGTCACACAATTTAATTACTTCCAGAATAAAGACAAACACTTTTATGTCCCTACCTTTCGGTCTTTGCTTGGGCTAGAGATGTAAGCTGCATATTTCACATCAGATCCAAGAGGGAAAGTATCTTCAAAGTGTATCTGCATTAAGCCAAACCCACAGCATCATGGATCTTTACCCTGCCGTGCCCAGTCCTTCTCCGGCTCTGCAGCGACCGCCAGGCAGCTGAAGCAGCTCCAGCCCATGCAGGCATGACCTCAGGCTCCAAACCGGCCCAGTGCCTGGGGCCCGTATGTCTGTGGCCAGGCAGGGCACATCTGCAGGTTTGGGAACTGGACCCGTGAGATGGAAAAGAGTGACTGAGGCCAAAAAGGAAGAGACATTAGGGGGCCTGGAGTAGGAAGAGACATTTTACAGTTTTCAGGAAAATCTTAAAAATAAACTCAGGCACAAAAGATCTTGAGTGGAACTGCCATTTGGGGGAGAGCAGAGACCAAATCAGCAATGGCTGGTGACACCAGAGGCTGCCTTCCTCTCCCTCTTGCCTGGCCTACAAATACCAGCCCTCCTGGCTCAGAGGCCTGCAAGCTCATCTCATTTCTATACGGTTCAGCAAAATGCCATCTTCGCACTAAAGCCAGGAGCAAAATGAGAAAATGCGGAACAACTAACCCCCCAAAAGAACCTAGAGGGCAAGCTGACCTAGACTGAAGGAATGCCTGGAAGCTCCCACTAGGTGGCAGCACAGCCCAGCCCAGCCCGGGCTTGACACTTGGTCCCTGTAGGGGTAGAGGTTAGCACTGGAACCATGGGGTCAGAGGTGCTCATCAGAAACTGTGAGAAAAGAGAGGCAAGGGGGTAGCTGTGTGCCATCCCAGGAGAGAAAAGGAGGACACGGGACAGACTGTCCACAGGCAGAGGCTTTTAGGAGCTCGGCTGGAGGTGAAGAGATGGTGTTAGGCGCTTCCTGAAAAGAAGTAAGAAGGCTTCACGGAGAATGTGGTTGGGCATGGAAGCAATGCGACAGTCACGGTGATAAAGGCACCTCGGCTTCAGGGGGCGCCAGCCACAACGAGGGGGAGGGCTGCCAGGGGCTATCCCCGCCTGAGCACACTTTCCTCTTTACAGAAGTCTCAGTGCTTTTCAAGTTCAGCATAAGGGGTTCCACCAGGGGGAAGAGGTCTCCCCTTGACCACTCCCCCACCGTTAGAGGGTGGCAGGGACAAGGGGCCTTGCCCTGGCAGTTCCTAAGGGGCACAGGCAGGGCTGACCAGGGATTCAGCTCTCCTGAGTGGGCAGTCTGTAGCTCCTCGGTGTCCCCAGGCTGAGAAGGGGTGTGGGTAATTGCACTTTGGGGCACAGGGAGCACAGGCACGAACTGGATGTGGCCTGGGAGACAGAGGGCGGGCTGACCTACTTCCAAGGGTCGACTGTGGTTGGACCTGCCCGGCCAGAGTCAACCACAGGAGGACAAAGCCTGCTACGAGAGCCATGCCCCAGCGCCTAGAGAGTCTTTAGCCTCCTCCCAGCTTTCACAACAAATGATGGGGCCTCCACTCTGAAAGGCAAAGGAATCATCTTGTGTCTGCTTCATGTCCTAACAGGATGGATGAAACACCTAAAGCTCAGAGGACGGAGGGCAGGGCCCCCAGGCATCTCACCCCAGGCATCTGCAGAGCTGCCAGGAGAGGAAGTACCCAGGCATAGTCATGTTACACTGTAAACCCTCCGGCTTATTTTCCTTCAGTTGACTCTTATTTGCCTGGCATGTTGGTTTTTAAAAACAGAATTTTAAGTTGACTTTTTAAAGGGACAAAGGCCATTTGATGGTAGTGATTTTGGTTTTATGAAAAATGGTCCAGCAGATAATCCCTGATAACAGAACAGACCGACAGCAAGGCCAGGGACCCCTAAAGGATCCTCTCTGTTCAGTCCAGTTAAGGCGACAAATGGGCAGGGGTGTGGCTGGGGGCAGGGACACAGTGGACCATGGCAGTTTGCTGCTCACTCCTGGCCTTCACCCCAGAGCCAGCCCGTCTGCCTCTCTGCCCTGGGCAGTGAGCCAGAGTCTGCCGGGTGGGGGCTGAACGAGCGGCAGACACCCAGGAGTTCCCACAGCGCGCGCGGCCCAGACTTACTCTCTCAGTGTGAAGCCAGCACAAACTGGAGCAGTTTGTCTGTAAAGGAATAGTTTTTAAATATTCACTTTTGTTCTAATTACTCACTTCCTTTCCTTTCCTTTCGATCTCGTGAACCCTTCTTCAGGACAGACAAAAAAGAAATGTTCAGGGTAGGCCTATGAAGTGAAGACTTGGCATAAGACATGCTCGAAACCATAGGAATTATGCTCAAATTGACACTGAGCATCCAATCCCATGAAATTATGAAAAAGCCCTCAGACCTGGCTGTCCTGCTTTGGAGTCACAAGTCCCTGTTATGGACACAGAGTGGATGTCACATTTCTTAGAATATATAAGGCAAAAAGGGCTTCAGATCTATTATAACGTGAAGAGATAATCAGGGTCGTGAAGGGGATGTTTCTAAATGAGACATTCTTTTAAATGTCAATCCCATGGGACACACATATTACAAAATAAAGATTCTCTTTTTGTAAAGTGCTGTTTGCTTAGTGAATCACTCGCCACCTCGCACAGAGCACCGCGGCCCGGGCTGCTCAGGAGAACTGGTGCCAGCGGCCTCCTGAGTGAGGGGAGGCCTCTCCTCAGGGCGGGGTGCAGGAGGTGCGCCAGGGCTCAGGCTCCGCCTGCGCCTGCTCTTCCCGCACGTTTGCCATCTTACTCTCTCATCCCACTCAAGACTACAGGCCAGAACCCGGCCAGCTGCCACCACGGTGTCACGGGTCTCCCACCTTCCCTTCCCACAGACGCGCTGGCAGGGGCAGAAGCCCGTCGTGCACAGCCCACGTGAGGGCTTTCCAGGAGAGTCACTAAGGAGGATTTAGAAAAAGAGAAGCCATTAAAAATAGTGACCTGCCCAGTCTCTGCTATTAAAGGACATAAGAAAAGGTACACAATTGGCAGTAAACAATTTCCTTCAGCTGTTCATGGGTGTCCAGGAAAACTACACCCTCCACACAATCAGACGTGAACGATCTCTGCTCCAGTGTCTTCAGGTTCTGTGCAAGAAGAAGAGTTTGTGTCGGAATGACAGGTTCCACGTCCATCTTTATTCTCAAAGTTGGGCTCTGTTAGTGCAGATTTTTCAAAGATATTCTTTTTGCTTGTTTCTGGACAGTTCTGAACATAGATTACTCTGTTATAAGCCTTGAGTCTCTTCCATAATTGTACGTACACTTTGCACTGAACATACATAAAAAGAAGTCCACCAGTAAAGCCGATGGCCACAACCACCAATTTAGTCCAAAAGGGCCACTCTAGGATTCCTGGAAGGAAAAAAGCCCA
This sequence comes from Camelus bactrianus, assembly GCF_048773025.1. Classification (NCBI taxonomy): domain Eukaryota; kingdom Metazoa; phylum Chordata; class Mammalia; order Artiodactyla; family Camelidae; genus Camelus; species Camelus bactrianus. Next base: position 81,194,944 of record NC_133549.1, on the reverse strand, counting down.
TGAGCCTATGAGAAGATCTTATTTAAGATGTGAAGTAAATAAAACACAATTTCTGAACTTCCCGTAACCCAGAGATTCTTAACTCATCAGATCTTGCTTAGCTGGAGGAGTGGAAGAGAGTGAGTGTCCACTCCCTTTTACCCTGCTCTTCCGGGGGCGGTTTGTAGAGATCCTCTCGCTCCATGACTTGATCTCCCCTGACTAGGTTTTAAGGACTATTACCACAGCACCAAGAAACATCCAAAGAGGATGCATGGTGCCTCATAATTGATGCCTCCCTCCAACAGCCCAGACATTTGAGGTCTGACTTGAAAAGCAATCTGGATTAACACCCCAGTCTGAAAACCCAGTGTGGCAGCCAGGGCCTCTGCGCCGGGCGCACCTTTGCTCTGAGCGCATACCTGTTGCCTGCCCCTGCTTGATCTCCTCGGCGGTGCGGTCGATGAGCACGTACAAGGACCAGACCACACAGGTGATGGCGATGACATGGAATGTGACTGAGCACATGATCTTCCTGCGCTCGCTAGCTGTCATCTGTAACTTCTCCCACTGGAAATAGAATGGGTAGAGCGTGAGGCTCAGGCTCACGGACGTAAAGCACTACGATGGGGTGAGGGCTTTGGTGATGGGTAAGACTGGCTTCTCTCCTCCCTCCCCCTTTCCCAAACTAGATGAATCTCCCCCAAACACCCAGAGTCGCTCTCTTTAAATCACTTGGCTTCAACCAGGTACCAGGCACTGGTATTCTGTCGACAGCCAACTTGCTATGCAATGAAAAGAAGCTGGGATCAAGATGAGCTATGAACCACCACCAGCAATCCCCTTGGCTGCAGAGTCTTGCAAGGAGACTTTAAATGGCTTGATAAAGGAGGCTATGGCTCCAGGCCTGATGAAAACAGCATGTTGGCCCAAGACCCAGGTGGCACGTTTTAGGTTTCCCTGCCTTTGACCGGCATGAGTGAGGGAAGAAGGGGGCTGATGGCACCACAACACACTAGCAGATGGGTCACACTATGTCGTGAAGGTGATGGCGGGAGGCGCTCACTCTTTGGTCCTCTGCTACTTTGGCAGCAACACCGTGAAATCGATGCTAAGAGTTCCTGGTACAAGCAGTCTGTGCCAGTCCCATCTCCTCTAGGAGCTCATTAATTTACTCCAAATAGCCAGATTTTCTTTTTCATTTACCGGTTTCCGAATCAGAAGAAAACACATAAAGGTAGAGAAAAAGAACAAGGGTAAACACTGCACATCCTCTGCCAGCCCCATTCACAGCCTCTGTCCAGCGGGTTCCATGCACGATAAGCTGAAAGCAGAGCCTCACGGATTAGCTATGAACCATGAGTGCCAAGAGACTCACTTGAGAGACCAGCAGAGTGGGTACCCAATAAATTATGGGGCAGAAGATTTTTTAAGTAGCTTGTGCCTGCCTTCTCGAACGACCAGACTAATTTCTGCTGTGTTTTTGTAATTATCTTCATCGGGTTTCCCTCCTAAAATGCTCCCCTGATCTTCTAAGACACACTCAGCTCAAGCCTTTCACACTCCCCTGAAATGCTCGCCCTTCCTTTTTGGTGGGTGCTTTTCTCCAGAGACAATCTGACCTCTCTAAGCTCCTTCACCCCACCCTCCCAAATCCTAATGATCCCTGAAGAACTGCTCCAACACCCCAACATTCTGCGATGCTACCACCACGCTGCTTCCCCGGCACTCCGACCCACCATGAATACTCCCTCCTCTGAACATCTGATATGGCCACGGAAATTAGCATTTAACTGGCACTGCCAAGTGCTGTTACCTGATTCTGTGATGCTCCTTGTGATTTACGTATTACAGTTTTGAGAGGAGAACATGTCTTTTACTCTTTCAAACAAAATCTCTCCATAAGCTGAGCACACAGACGCACTAAGCAGCCAATGTCTGCCCAGGCGGGAGTGCCGGACGAGGGTCCTCTCGGAGGAAGCAAGGACATGAGGCCTGACAAGAGTTGTGTTTCACAGAACACCTGTGGTTCCTTTCTTTCCGCCTCCGCCCTCCCATCTAGCAAATACTTATTATAGCAATATAGAATTAAATTTACTACGTTACACTGGGGAGAGAGGAGACTAAGCTCCGCTGTACAGTCCTAATGAGAGGCAAAGCGTGAACAGTTCATACATATCAAGTTAAAAGTGACAACAATGTCACAGAACAGTCTGTGGTCAGGGGCCAAATGACTGACACAGACAGACAAGCAAGCAGTCTTAGTTTTAAGGAGAAAGAAAACAGTCTGAAGGAATGGTCAGAAAGAGCTTCTTCCTGAGAGGAGGGACCTGGAGATCGCTACCAGCAACGTGAATGTCCACACCAGCTCCTGCTTAAACAAATGGACACAAGTTGACTGGGGCTCCACCCAGCCCAAGGCGCCCAGCCCCGGGCGTGCCTCTCCGCGGGGGTCCTCACACGTACTTTCCTCAGCGGCTTCAGCTTGGTCTCCATGATGAATTCGTACTTGCACAGCTCACAGCAGCGCGTGTCAGAGCTCTTGATCCACTGCTGCAGGCAGGCCTGGTGCACAAAGTGGAGGCTCCCCGTGCAGTGGCAGGGGGTGATCAAAGGGCTCTCGTCATCCCCTTCACAGTGACAGATCCTACGGTAGAAGGACAGCTGGTCATTCCCAGGGGTGCCGCACCACAGGGAGGACGACGCTCCAGTGGAAGGTCGATCCCCCCCGAGGAAAACTTTCAGAAACAAACATCACAAAATGACTAAGAACACGGAAACATACAAACACAAATGAAAACAATTACTACAAACTAAACATTTCTAGCTTACCGCACCAACACGGAAAGTCTGCATGGCATTTGGCTTCAGAGAGGAAAAACTGATATAAGGAATGACAAAGCAGTCATTTTTCGTAAGACTTAAGAACTTCACTAAAAGACAAATTTAAGGCAACACGGAAGCATGTTTCAGAACTTACGATGTTAAAATAATTAGAGGTAAAACTTCTGTGTAAAACAAAACCAGCACTCTACCTTTCAAAAATACCAGGGACTTGAAAAGCTGATGAAATTTGCTTGATGGTTCCAATCATTGAGCTCACCTTCACACACTACAACTACAGATTTCTGTCCTTTCTCAGAGAGTGAGCAGAGAAACCACAGAACCTCTCCTGGATCTGAAAATCCATTGTAAGGTGCTGCAATTTCATTTCTTTTTTTTTTTTTTTAGGACCACTCATAGCAAAAAGTGAGAATTTTAAATCATTCATTATCCCTAAGGGTACATGCAACAGGATGCAGCTACTAACCTCAAGGAACTGAAAAGATTTTTGAGAAACAGAAAGGTCTTTCCAGTAGCTGGAGAGCGGGAAGGGACACCTGGCCTGAAAGGAGCTGGGCTCTGGCCCAGGCCAGCCGGCCAGCTGTTTGCTTCTGGGAGAGGGGTTTCTGATCCAATTGTTAAAAGAAATGGTAACAGCTGGCCCTGAGGGGGATGGAGGCTCGAGGGAAAGTTAGAATAGGGAAGGCATAAGAGTGGTGACAAAAGTGAATTCTGAAAGATTTTGGAGGCCTGACAAGGACGCTCCACCCAGGAAGAGAGAAGTGGGAAGTAGAGTTAGGACCTGGGTAGAGGTGGCTGCATCCAAGTTTAAAAAAAAAAAAAAAAAAAAGGAAGGAAGGAGCTGAAGAACAGCCCTTTCGCAGGCACATCGTGCTGCAGGTGGAGCAAGGGGTAAAAATGCGGCTGGGAGGGGCAGCCAGTGCTTACTATCTAGACCATCAAGCTGGAGGACTGGAGAAACTATTTTCTTTCTTCCAATTTCTTTATGCAAAGGCTACTTATTTTAAGTTGAGAAGAGTCAGCTTGGCCTTTAATATGTGCAGCTTCTTCCTCTTTTATCATCTGTGAAACTATCTTGGGGCCCAGGTCATAAAAATTGGTTTTCCCAACGATATCGATACTCTATTCTTCCGGAGAAAACTATTAATCCATAATTGCCTACAGCTGCCTATTCATTTTCCTGAAACTTCACATATTAAAGCAAGATGAGGCCATGGAGGTGTAGGGAGCAGAGATGGCCAGAACAGTGGTTCTCGGCAAACCAACCTGCAGGCATCCCCTGACGCGGACACGGGAGAAGTAGGGGGGCACTTTTCAGAGAGGGGGGAAGGACAATCCAGGTCGCTGTCCTTCTCCACTGAGCAGAGGGGCGCCCGCAGGACCCTGCTCTTCAGTTTTGGGGAGCCACTGTCCTCAAAGACGTCGTCATCCCCCATGTCGTCGGAGCAGAAGCCGGCGCTCCCCGCCAGCCCGCTGGAGGACTTGGCAGCGTGCCGGGCAGCGGCGCGGCTCTCCAGCTCGTGGAACCGCTGCAGGCTGCCGGCGCTCGAGCTGTGCGCCAGCGAGAACAGGCACCGGAGCAGTCGCCAGCTTCTGGACATGGCCTCGCCATCCGCCTTCTCCTCCACAAGCGGGACGTTTATGTCCCCCTTGCCAGCTCCCACCTCCGAGGCCGCAGAACGACTGGCCGAAAGGGATGAGACGCAAGAATATTTGGAACTGCCCAGAGGTTTGCAATTCAGCGTTCTTCTTTCTTGATGGTGGAACCTGTTAATTCTGACACAGGGGTCCTGGGGGTGCATCAGTTTCCCTTCAGAGCATGTTCTCTCCACATAGTCAGAACTTCCCCAAATGTCCTGGGCCTTCTCACCCACATCATTTAGGGATTTTGAGAACTTTAGTGTTCTTCTGGCTTTGGTATTCTTAGCAGGCTTTGAGGCCTGGACCCAATCTGAGCCATAGGAATTCCTCTTTGACGCCTGTACTGTGTCTTGACAGGTAACTGTCACAGTGAGCCCTTGGGTCTGAGGACTCTGGCACGGAGGAGCTTTCAAGACAACAGCAGACTGCACAGGACTGTGGTGACAACACTCAGAAAACACTGCACTGGAACTGCATGCAGAGAACAGTGGAATAAAAGCACAGAGAGTAAAAACAGTTTTAAAAGAGAACAGACATCAAAGTGAAGAAGTGAGACTCGCGTGGTAACTTGTTGAGCAAACAGCACATAAGACTGGGTCGACTGTTTAGAGCAGAGGCATACGGAGAATCAAGAACCTACAGACATGAAGGCTTATTTCTGGGATGCACATGAGCTGTTGTAGTGTCTGAAGCAGACCGTTACCTGCAGATGTCCTGATTGGAGGGTGTGACAGAAGTGCGAGAGAAGGCGGACACTGGAGCAGACGCCACCGAGGAACCCCCAGCCTGCAACAACACACCTCCAGTCAGTTTTCAGGAAGAGCCAGGGACCGCAAACACCACCTCTTCCTAAACTGCAAGGAGTCTGCCTTTTCCCACTGCTCAGTGAATAGCACGTATTAGGTCCCTAAGAGCTGAGGTAGGAACAAATCAAGGAGCACTCCTCTTTTCTCAGGTGAAGGTAAAAGTGTAGCCAAAAAATATCTGAGATTCTGGAGCAGCACAGACAACCTCCTGTAGACTTAGTGGTCATTTATTTTCTAAGCATCTGAACTTAATTAGCTCACACGTAAGTCAAGACACCAAGCAGCAGAAGGTATACGGAAATGCAGAAGAAACACAAGGCACCATCCCCCTCGACACTGTTTCCCCGACCTGGTACCCTTTGACCTGGTACCTGGGAGATCCCTGGGCAAAGCTGGCAGAATGTGAGAGCCCCTCCTCCCTCGCCACCTGGTGGCTGGTCCACGAGAGCTCACTGCCCTGCAGGAGCTCTCTGTACAAAACGGAGGCCACCTGAGCACAGGGCCACCCATCCACAACTCAACCCGGCCCAGGAGGGGGCTGAGCACAGAATGGCCCAAGAGTTCTCATCTTGGGACTGTGCATTAAGAAAATAATAAAAAAAAAAAAATGTGTGAATTCAAAAGGAAGTATAGCAAGAGGTCATGAGACAGAGCAGGCACTCTGAGGGATCGTGAATAAATCAAAATTATAGGAAAGATCGGGGCGGGGAGGAAGTCCCACAGTGGGAAGAGAAGTAGGAGAGAAATAGGAACACGGAGTGCAGCTCAGTGAGGATGCAAAACTCGGCTCCAGCCTCTGTGGGGCCCTCACTGGGCATTGTCCAAACTGAGTCCTGAGTTTCCACGGCCCTCACAGCACCACGTGTGTTCTTCCCTCCTTAGGACACTTGGCCTGAGTATCTGCTCCATGTGACCCGCCATGGCCACGTGAAGACAGTACTGTGAGTCTGTTATCAAGAGCAAGCCAACATCACCTCCCCACCCTGTCCAGGCCCACTCAAGTGGCCCTCAGCCCTGCCCTTGATTCTGGAGAGCCCCACTCTGGTCACCATTCCCCGGCTGAGGCCTAGCCCTGACGCTTGCTAAGTGCCACCCCCAGGGGCGTACCCTCATTCTGGCACTGCAGCTGTGGGACCTCTGCCTTGCATCAGCAACCAGGGCAACTCCCCCAACACCCCTCTCCAGCAAACGCACCAGCCTGGGAAGAGCCAAACAGAACTGGCCCTCTGACTGAGGTGTTCACAACATATGGCTGAAACATCATTTTAAATCCAACTCAACCTAAAGAAGCTTGACCCAAGAAGTGACATGTTATCATGCCACATGGAATGCTCAGGTTATGCAGCATTACTCAATGGGCACATCTTCTGAGTCACCAAAGAATCCACATTTATTTTCTAAGTGAATGTGCATGTGAACACTGGGTACATTTCCTGCAAAAGCACTGCTGGTCAAAGTTCTTAAGAATCTAAAGTTTATTTGGAGACACAGAAATGACATCCCCCAAATAACCCTGCACTACTTGGTCACGATTCTAAAACAAAACTGTGTGTGTCTGTTGGGGGGGGGAGTAGGTCTCTACATTATGCTGTTTCATTCCCACTGCACGAGGCCCTCCCCTCTGCTTTCTCCTGTGCCTTCCTCCCGGGCTGTCCTCACAGGCTCCACTCGTCCAGAAAACACGGCTCTTCTGTCTGTTCTCCCAAGATGAGCACACAGGACCTTCCCTATTGTCACTGCAGGGAGGCCGAGGAGGAGAGCCACATTAATGTCCCCAGCTCCTACTATCTGCCTGGTCTCCGATATTCAGTCCTAACCCCATTCTGAGAAGGAAGCCTTCTTGACCGTCTTGCTCCTTTCTTTGATTTGTGAGGGTGACCAGCTCTGTTCGGCATCGGTAGGCAAGGCCAGCAAAGTGTCACGAAGGCCGCGGGCTGGTCATGGTGTCCTGCGGAGAAGTAGGAGTTGTCAGCAACTTTCTCCTGTCACCAACAGGAATGTCTGGCTAGATTCATGCCCTTCTCTTCTTGCTGCTATGAGGTCAGCTCTCCTTCCTCTATGTTGCTGGGTCAAGTTTAGCTGCTCAGACTAAGGGACAGAAGGAAGTCCCCTCCCCACATGAGGAACAAGACAGCTCACCCAGAAGACAGGGGCAATACCTACTTATCTCCCTCCCTGTTATCTTCAAAGGACAGGAGCATCTTGAAACCACGCATTTTTTTTTTCCTGTATTCTGAATGGAAGGCAAACCCTGTGAAAGGAAAGTGGGGTCTTATGTGGAGGGTGAGGCCCTCCCAGGGTCAGTGTCCTGGGAGGAGGCAGGTCTCAGACGGGACACTGAAATCAAGACAAAATGGCCTCGCAGTCTTGTTCTGAACTTCAACTAATTCATGTGAAAGGAGGGAGAGGTCCCGGCTAACAATCACAGAATCATATGCCCACGATGGGGGAAGGGCTCAGTGTAGGAGGGAAGAGCCTCAGAGCAGAACAAAACCTGCATCGAGGAGGCAGCCAGACTCTCCACACACTTGACAGGGCCTGTGATCCCTTCCCCGTGAGGTTCCTGTCTCAGGTGTGTCCGGGAACTCATGCACGTGTCTGTGCTTGCAGCAGACCGGCGGGCCTGCGTGACGGGGGAAGCCCCAAGGCCCTGCTCTCTGTTTATTTGGGAAACAGGAAGAGTCCCAGCATCCTCTGTCTACGTTCCCACCCTCATTTCATCGTCTCCAGTCCCACCAAAAACATCATGAGACACTCTCAGCAGGTAACATCCAAGCCTCGACAAGCCTCCCAAAGCAGAGAACAAGTCTCCCTTCTTACGAGATCATGAAGTTTCAAGGAAATTTTAAAAATCTACTTATGTTGTTTTATATAAATACAAACCAAAAAAATACCTTATCCTGGTTCCTTCTCCATAAGAGTGAGAAAACGGGCAAGATTCATGGGGCCACCACAGCCCCATAGAGGCTCCCTGGCACCAGCTGAACAGGTGCACAATTGATGTCCAGGACCAGCCCACGTGCAGAATGATCACCAAAGCACAGTGTCAGCAATTTTAAAGAGCTTAACTTATTGCTGGTATCAGGCTGAGTGAAATCCATCAACCTACCAATGAGAATTTAAAAGACTGGCCTGATCAATGACAATGATGACAAAATGAAGCCAAGACCTTCAGACACAGCTCCAGGTCCAGCCAGGGAAGTCAAGGGAAGTCAAGGCGCTGGCAGTCCCCTCTCAGGCTCGGAGCCCTGGCAGCTCCCCAGCTCTTCCTGAGAGCAGCGGCAGGGTGACGTGTGGTAGGCAATGGGCAGCACCGGCTCAGGGGAAAAGGAGGCTCTGCCCCCACACAACTTCAGAGAACACTCTCTCCCCTGCCCAGGGGTCAGACTGCACCAGACTCAACAGTTGCTCATAAAAGGTGTAAATGTTCATAAAGAGAAAATTCAAATGCGTGGAGAAAACTTAAGCACTTTGTTCCTGAAGTTCTTTGCTGGTTCTCAAACAAGAGACATTCCGGTCATGAAAGGAATGTAAAGCAATCTCATTACAAAAAAATTTTTGTAAAAATCCCCTCTTCTTAAGATGCTGTAATCAATTATGCCAAACAAACCTCTGGATTCTCTCTAGGCCTACATCCCAGTTGCTTTTATTTCTCAGGAATGACAAATTTGTTTTGCTGTACTCACTTGTTTTCCTAGCAGACTCACTGTTTTAAATTGATTTTATCAAGGCTGCCAAAAACATGTAAGGAATAGAAAACTTTCCATATATCCCTGTAGAAGTTGGCACGCCCCCTTTCTCTGCTTTCTTTTAAGAGGACTTACTGCCATTGGAAAGGCCGTCACAAGAGACTGAGCAAGTCAGGTTCTCAGTGCCCGGCAGGAACTTACCAGTTTTACACCGGAGGGGACTTCCTGCCTGCAGGACCCCAGCTGTAACTTCCCCAACCCCAACCTTCCTCTGCTTGCTGTTTGCTTCATTTCCTTCCCTTGCTCCTTCCACTGAATTACTTCTCAACCTCCCTCTCGGCCACTTCCTCTTCCTCTACTGCAAAACCCCACTGGGCCTTCTTTTCATTCACCGGCAAAGCTACTTTTAAAACATTTTGCTCCCTGACAAAAGTAAATTTGCCCATCTGATTTTCATCAGCAGGTGTAGGGCCACAAGAAATGGTCTGGTTGGGTCTGACTGCTTTTAAGCCAGGAGGAACTTGAGGAAGGCCTGGATAAGAAGGGCAAGATGCAAAGAGGGCTCATGTTTACAAATGCCCTCAAATTACCGTGTATCAAATCAATGACTTAATCAAACATGGACAAGGTGGTACAGATAGATGGATGGCTCTTGAAACATGAGATGTTTCTCTCTCACAATGAGAAATACTACCGTCAACAACAGATAAACAGTTTAAAAAAAGTCAAATACCCATATTGGCAAAAGTGTGGGGTAACGGGCATGCTTACATACGCCAGTGGGGAAGTGACCTGGTAAAACTCCCTCCTAGGATGGCAATTCGGCAATTTCTTTCAGAATTACAAATGAACATACACTTTGGCCTAGCAAGTCTTCTTTCAGGAATTCATCCTCATACATACACAAGAAGAGGTTTATCCAAAATCATCTGTGGGAGCAAAGGGCTGGCATGACCTCAATGCCCACGGGCTTGAAGCTGATTCAGTCAATACAGTATGACAGAAAGGAACGTGGGCAGTCATTAGGAGGAGGGAAAGCTTGTGGACAGTAATGGGTATTCAGAGGGAGCAGGCGGGGGAGAGCCGCACCATGCACTCTGGCGTGTGCAGACTGTCAGTGGCTCCCCAGAGTGGTTTCCTGAAACACAGGAGAGCAGGCACCTGGGCAGGAGGGACACCGACTTTTCATGACACGTCCCCAACCTTACACCACTTTTTACCATGAACAAGTATTTCCTAAACACAAATTCATTTTTGAAAATAACATGTGAAGTTTAAGAAGTAAAATAAAACTGCATGACCAACTGTAATGATTTTCCAATTCTGGGAAAACTGGTAAAGAAACTGATTTTAATGGATCATGACCTACAGTTTAAAACATGAAATAAAATAGAAGATGTCAGAGTATATCTGACATGATGATTAGGTCTTTGGGGGGAATTTTTTCTTTCAGTTGTGTGTATCAATGTAGTGAGTTTTGATGTAAAAACTGTTTCTTACAAAACATCATGGTCACCATAAACTGAAAATCATTGCATTACTGTATTTCTAACCAAAAAAACACCAAAAAACAAAAAAAACCCAGCTCAAAGTATCGAAATAAATAAAAGAAGAAGATGGCTAAATCAAGAAAGCATGTTACACTGTCAGCACAGGGATTTCAGAGGTGAAGGGCTCTGACAGCTCCCAAGAGAAGTCTTTCCTCTACACAGACAGCATTTGCCACCCGTATTAGATTTCTACTACCGGGTAACAAATTACCACAAACTTAGTGGCTCAAAACTACACACATGTGTCATCTGATGAACAGCGTGATGGGACCCTGTGCTCAGGGTCTCCCTTCTTTGTGCAGCTCTGGGGAAAAACACACTTCCATGTTCACTCAGGCTGTTGGCAGGAGGCAGCTCCTAGCAGCTTTAGGACTGAATCCCCGTTTCCTTGCTGGATGGCAGCCCGGCACTCCTGCACTCCCCATCCATGCCTCCCGTCTTCAAGCCCACTCTCACTTCCAATCTCTGCCACCTGCCAAAGCTCTCTACTTTTAAGAGCTTACGTGACTCCATCATACAATGATCCTGGCAGCAATACCTCATCATAGTCACAGGTTCTGGGCATCAGGATGGGACATTTTGGGGGGCCACTTTAGAAATTCTGCTTACCAGACCACCTTACCTTTATTTCCTGCTTAGGAGGTTACTAAGCGCTACTGCCCTCCCATTCCCAAACCAAGAGATTCCAAGAGATAGTGATCAGCTCCTTACTGCCAGCTCAGCAGGCCTGACCTCATGTAATAAAGCCCACCAGTTGCACTTGGCATTTGGACTCTGCAGTGTACAGGCTGAGGCTGCATTTCAGCAGACTTTCTGCTTAGCACAGAAGTTCCTCTGTGAAAACAAATGCTTCGTTATAAGTCATTCTGATTTCTAAAAATAAATACCCAGTTGTATTCAACCTCAAAAATGATCCACAATTAAAGGAGAGGCCAGTTCTGTAGCTGCTCTGAATGATTCATGTTGGCTCTTGATGAAGGGCTGTGCCAAGAACCAACCTTCACAACAGTGATTAATTAAAACTGACCATTAAAAAGTAAATATAGAATACATACAATACAGAATTCATGAAGGAGAGTAAACAATAAAAACTACTGAATTCTAAAATGATTTCCATTATAAATGATTCTCAGCATTGCCTACTGAGTAGTGCTAACACTGAGTTCTTTTCTTTGGTGGCCTTTGAGAGAGAGTTGGAATTACATGAATAATAACGTCTCCCCAGCATAACGAGGGGCATGTATCATAGCACTGCCAGAGGGAAGGAAACAGCTGAAGGGACTTCTCAGGGCTCATCTTCCAAAGCAGATCTTGAAGTTCCTGTTGGGGATCTTGCAAATATAACTTGTTTTCCATAAATTACGTTGAAGGCAATGATTTCTGAGCAAAGATGGCTTCACATTCCCAGAAACTATAAGTGTAAGTATAAAAAGACCCCAGATTACCAGAAATAACATGGTAAAAGGGCTGGGTTTCTGAGTTATTTACCACCCAAAAGGATCCTTATCACAGGCCTCCTTTAAATACTTAACTTTACAAATATAATCGAAATATCTTTTTATTTCCAATAGTTCCCCTTTGAGAAAATTCTGAGGTGGTAGCAAAAGCACTGACTTTTGACTCCAAAGTCCTCAGTCTTTGTGTGTTCTGGGGCCACTCCACTAAGCACACCACCTCCCGAGAGCATACCTCTGGGAACAGGAATTTAATCATTTAAAAATCAGGTCAATAATCCACAGGGCTGCTGCAAAGACCAAATAAAAGCAGAGATACAAAAATGCGACATACACCATTCCAGGAACACCTCCACCACGAAGAAGGCTTCCAGGTGGACGACTGCTGCTTGGTGATCTGGAAAACCGCAGGCGTCTCTGTGATGAAATGCCCCCATCCCAACAGAGGTTCCCAATGGCCACTCACTTGGGACGAAAGGAGTTTCTGCCCAGGCTACTCACGTGGCGAGTGAACCTACAGCCTGGGAGAATGCTACTGACAGGAACATGGGAGATAAGAAAGATGACTCCAAACTAATGTTAAGGTTCCTCCTCTAAAGCCAAGTGAGTTAGGTGACAAATGACGTCCATAATCTCTTTAAGCACGTGCACCCCCCCCCAACAATCTAAAAGATCTGCTTGAAACCCCCTATGTAACCCCAATGCGCCAAGCCCGGCCTCCCTCTGCTCTGCCATGCTGCGTTGGTCACCCAGCATTCAGACTCCCCTGCTCCCCCCAGCAATGCTCCCACACCCACCCAGCACCATGGGCCCCTCCTCAGCTTTCTCCTCAAAAAGGGCTACCACCCCTATTATTCACTGTCCTTGCACCCTGTTCACTTCTTCCCGGGCACCTGTCAGGTTTATAAAGAGATGTTACTGGCACAGTATGTTCACCTGGAAGCCGCTGCTGTTTAGCCCAGCGTAGTGCCTGGCACACAGCGGGTGTTCAGTGAACACTTGTTGAATGAATAAAGCTAGTACACTCTGGAGTAACTGTGTCTCTATTAGTAAGTCTAAAACAGAGGTTCTCAAACTTGGCCTTAGGACCCCTTTACACTCTAAAAAAACTTGAGGCCCCCAAAGAGCTTGTGTTTACATGGGTTACATCGACCACACATTAGAAAAATTTTAAAACACAGGCCACCAGCACACATCCCATTCGTGTTAGAGGGAAGATGCCATCCTGGATGCCACTCAGCCTCTGGAAAGTCCGCTCTACACTTGTGAGAGAAGGAGGGAAACAAAGACAAATAATGTCGTGGTATTATCATGAAACTGGTTTTAACCTTGCCCCTCTCCCCACCAAGAGACCCAGAACCAAACTTTGGAAACTACTAGGCTAAAGCTTTAGCCAAAAACTACACTGTAACAAGTCAGAAGAAAAAAATATATGAAAATATGGTCAAACTTTGCAAAAGAGGAGCCAAATGGCAAAACACTGACCATGGAGCTCTATCAGGATGTACACTGGGGCTACATGGTGTTCACTACATGCGTGAAGCAGGCTGTCCACCACTCGATGCCATTCAACTCCTCCAATTCATTCGCCTTGTTTCTGCTGCATGAAAATAAGTTCCTTGTCTCTGGGATAGTTGTTTTGTTCAGTATAAATTAAGAAAGGCCCATTTGCCTTATTCTCTACACCTAAGTCTGAGTAACTAAGTCTGCCACTGGTCAACTTTGTATTCAGAAGCAGAGAGAAGCAAACCCTGGTCTTGACAATCACACCAAGGTGTGTGGCTCGGAAGCCTCCAACCTAAGGCTGCATTTACATCTGACGTTCTGCTGTATCTCATTCCTTCTAATGGCAACTTTACTAGAAAATATTCAAGAGATCTAGGGGAGTCAATGCTCAAATTCATTGGGATTTGCTTGCCAAACAACAGAATAGCAGTAATTTTAAGTGCTCATTAAATATGTCTGATCTGGCTTCTACTGAGGAATATTTGATTTAAGCAGAGCCATATGATGCTCATGCTATCTGAATAAAATTATGCAGAGCTCTAAAATATTCTGCCAAGTACCAAACCAGCCTTCAGCGGTTGCTGGAGCCTACTGCGCTTACCTGGCTGCAGGGAGGAGGACACCTGCTCCAGGCTTTGTGACGATGTCTAGCTTGCCACTGGCATCTCCCTGGGGTAAGTGTGCCAATCATGAACTTGCTCAAGAAGTTGTGTCACCTGGACCAAATCTAACTCCCAGGGTTGAAATGAGAATGCTTTCCTCAGGGTACACTAACACCACGTCTGTGTGCTGCCCCTTCCTGCATGAAGTCTCCTCTGAGAGGCATCGGCAGAGGCTCTAGAGAGCTCAGCCCCTACGGTGAGCCAGGCCTATGCCAATTCCTTGTATCTAAAAAAATCCCAGCTGGACAGAGTGAGGTCAAGCCTTCTCAGGGAATTCCAATCTTCCTCTAACGGGTTTTAAGTCAGAGTACACTGGTTCTTGCTGGAATGGTCCCAGCCAACACAGCCCAGCATTTACAGGCGCCCTGCACTTGGGTGGCCATGACAGCCATCACTCCCAGTGACTAAGGTTGCAAACATCTGCCTTTCATCTCTACCTCAAGTACTGGATTTTCCATCACTACAGTTTAATCTCATCTGGGCCAGCTCCTTTTCACCTTTTATGTCCTGCTTTAAGTGCTCCCTCCTCATCCACAGCTTCCCTGAGCAGCCCTTCTAACTTTGGTCCCTCATAGTTCTGGACCTTAGCCCTTGTCTTTTACCTTCATAATAACGCTGTCTGCAGGGAGTTCCCGGAGGTCTGCTTACTCCTCTAGCACACAGTTAAGCACTGGACACAATACTCATGAACACTGCACTGGGCCTCCTTTTATGTTACAGTTGAGAATACTTCATGCTGAGTGATGAGACAGCCTGCAGGCTGGGGACAGTGGAGGACCAATACTACCAACAAGAAGTCACATCACCTCACCTCGACACAGAGGGCCTTACACGAGCAGCCTCCGTGATCACTTGAGTCCACTCTAAGGCCGGGTCAGTACCTCACTGCATACCCGCTACCAGCCCATGCTCCAAGTCAGGGAGTGATGGCCACCTGACAGCCAGAGGCTGCCCATCACTCCTACAGCAGAGACTCCGCCTCCACCCCGTCCCTTCTCTCTACACCACAGACTGTCCCCAGACCCCTTTGTCTGTCAGAGCTCTAGTTCACAAGAGGCAGAATCAGGACCAGTGATGGGCAACAGAAAGAGTTTGGGCGAACATTTTTTAATAGTTTTTTAACAGGCACATAACACAGACTGAGGTGACTGACTAACGTACACACAAACTAGCCTGAAACCCAGCTGGAGGCTGCACTGGCAGGAAAAGCCTCTTGACAGAGACAACAGAGATTTCATGCTGCATAAACATGTCCACGGTCTGACCTTTCTTTATATCTTCTAGCTCAAGGGTATGAAGCACCTGCTCAAGGTATGTTTGCTACACTGAAGATAGAGCTTTACACGTCATAGCCTAAAAGGGCCTCAAACAACAGATTCATTTTATAAATACCACGATAAAGAACTGCGTTCTTAAAAACAAAGTTATCTTTTGCAGCAGTCCTGCCCTCTCACCTTCAACCCTGTTGTAACTGGTCCATGCCTAACATACTTCCAGAGGCTTACATTTTGCAATGAAATTTCATGCTGCTGGGATCTCTGGGAAGTTAAGTTATGTGCGCAAACAGGACTCCTGACCCCTGAGATTTTCCTTTGATCCTAGTTAAGTGTGCAGAACGCCTGCTGTGGAAATGGAAGGAAGAGGCTCAAATCTTCCTGCTCTGTGGCAGAAAGCTTGGAGGCTTTCACAGTCCCCCTGTTCCTAAGAGCATTAAATCGTGGTGCTAAAACTTCCTTTGAAGGAAATCGCAGCCCTGCCTGTAAGAAAGCTCCACGTCAGTGGCCATGTTTGCTTTGCTCATCATTTTATGCCTGCACCTTGCTCAGTGTCTGGCACAGAGAACACTCAATAAAAATGTGTGCAAGAAGGAAAAGAGGAAAAAGCCAGAGTTTTGATTAGACTTCTTAATTTTCACCCTCAGATGATATTTATTTTAAAGCATATACAGGCAGACCTCAGAAATATTGTAGGTTCAGTTCTATACCACTGTGACAAAGCGAATACTGCAATAAAACAAGTCACATGAATTTTTTGGTTTCGCAGTGCATATAAAAGTTATGTTTACACTGCACTGTAGTCTATTAACTGCACAATAACATTATGACTAAAAAAAAGTACCTACTTTGATTAAAAAACTTTATTGCTAAAAAATGGTAATCATCATCTGAGCCTTCAGCAAGTTGTACCAGTAACATCAAAGACCACTGATGACAGAGCACCATAACGAACAGAATACTAATGAAAAAGTTTGAAATGTTGCAAGAATTACTAAAATGCGACACAAAGTGAGCAAATGTTGTTGGAAAAATGGCACCAATAGACTTGCCTGATGCAAGACTGCTGCAAACCTTCAATGTATAAAAAATGCAGTATCTGCAAAGTGCAGTAAAACGAAGTATGCCTGTAGTTCTGTCTTCAGTCAGTAATGAAATAATAACAGCTATCATCAAGGACTGTCCTGGCACAATCAACCTAAGATCTCCAGGGTCTGACTAAGTCTGACAAGAGTCAGTGCACTGACTCACTGCAGGGAGGGAGCTGCCCCACGACTCCTTGCAAACATTATCTCTAAGACTCACAAGCCTGAAGGTTGTATTATTATCCTAATTTTACTTATTAAGAAATTAAAGCTCAGAGAAATGTCCTTCCTCAAAGTCACATGGCTAGTAAATCCTTGTCCATATAATCCCCAAACCATCACAGAGCAACTAAGAAGGCCACATCCCAGACCTGCGCCAAGCCCAGAAAATGTTCCTTCAGACATTGTGAGCCAGTGGTTTACAGACTTTTTTAACTATAGGAGGAAACTTTTCTTCAAACAAAATCTTACTAAAACTGTAGACAAACAGACATACATTTGAAGCATAGGATGACGACATCCTTCAGAACCATTCCTAGCCACGAGGGCAAATGAGTGCTACTCCATGTGTTTAAAATGTTTAATTCAACCTAACCAGACAGGCCATCTGGATCTACACCTTCTCAGTTTTCTCTATGCTTAAAAGTTGGACAGCTCCTTCAAAAAGGAGAGCAAGGTGGGGCAAAACTGGTCATTTTACTTAGACGATAATGATCTACCACTACGCAGTTCTATGGCTAGAGCATTCCTGGACGAGGGAACAGCAAAAGAAAAGAAAAGGAGGTTGGAACAGGATAGAGTATTCAGTGAAAGGTGTTTATATGAGGTGGGCAAAGCCCTTGGCTTGTATGACTAGTCTGGGGGAAGGTCATGTCAGCTGTGAACCAAGAAGCACTCTGTAAATGGACTTCAGGCACACTGAACACCATGGACTTTGCAAAATTCAGTAGTAGACATGACATGACTGGATCACAAGTATGCCTAAGAACAGATTGATTAATGTCTTAAAGGATTTTCTAGATTCTACTTTAATTCAAAAATAAAATACAGAGTGATAGGAATAAAACATCTGTGTAGTTTGTAAATTAAAATGGCATACAAAGTAACAGTCTATTTTAGAGGAATCAGGAGGCCTGAGACAGTAGGACAAGTTTTGTCACATTGTTCAGATCTTGCTGTCAGGATCTGACACAGACATGGGGAGAAGGTTCATCCCTGCAAGGAACCTTCACAGACATACCTTCGTGGACCAGGGGTTGGCCAGAGCCTGTGTCTGGGCTGAGAGGTGAGCAGTGCCTGGGAGCAAGCTCACGGCATGGGAGACACCATCTCTGGCTCTTGTCACCCCTGGCGACTGCCACGCTCCTGGCAGGCTACGCAAATAAATGACTACACCACAGGTGTATCATGTGCTACGGGTTGACTGATTCACCCCCGGCCTCCTTTTCCTAGCCACCTTCCAGCAGGCGGTGGCTTTGTGATCCAGTTGCGGCCAGTGAGATGTAAGCAGAGGTCAGGCAGCTGGGTGGGGCTTCTGGGAACGCTTTTGCCTTCGTACTGAAAACGGTCACTCTCAGCTGACAGACGCCTCCATCCTTCATCATTCTTCTTATTCCTCCCAAGGCCATGGCCATGGTGCTTGGAGGTCTAAGCTCCCCACCTTAAGACCACAAGTGCCAAACACGAAGATGACAATGTGCTAAGGAAGGTGGCACAAAGAAGACAGAGAGAGCATGGGTCCCCCCAACGCTGTGAACAACTGCATCAGCCCTGAATCATCTACCACCAGACCTCCTGTCACCACAAAAACATAAATCCATAATTATTTAAGTCACCAGAGCTGGCGTTTTGTTACTGCTCTAACTTAGGTGACAGATGCTCTGGTGACTCTCCGAGATTTCCTTAACCTGAAAGTAAATTATTTCTATTGGAAAGAATGGGGTTTTCTCCTATTAGTCACTCCCCACAACACACACTCGGAATTGCCTCACTAGAAAAATATAACTGCCATATACCTTGCTGTATGGTCCCAGAGCAGGTTAAAGAAATGTACTAAGAACTTTATGTCTTTAAAAGAAAAGAGTGTAAAACACATTTCAGGTATAAGAATACAAAAACCCCAAGCTACAAAAATAGCATATTTCAATGGCACTCTACCTTAGAAATATTACTTGAATGACTCATGGAATGTCCCAAAGTCTTCTCATTCTGCAAGAAAACCAAAAAGGTGTTAAGTATCAAGCTTTGATTATATTAAGCAAACAAGTAATTGATCATAACAATCCTACTAACAAATCATTCCCCCAAAGAGAACTTGCTGAGCACAAACTATTATGTACAGAGCCAGGGCCAGCTATTAGATACTGGAGACTCTGGCAGGGATGAGTAAAACAACAGTCCTCGCCCTAAAGGAACTTATTAACAAGAAAAGAACAGGGATTTGGAATTAACTATAAAAATAAGAGGGTAATGAGTGTCTTAAGAAAAATTCAAGTGGTGGCTCAGAGGCGAGAAGCTGCGTGTTCAGTTACATGTGATGTAGTCAGTACATGCTGTAAGGAGACGCTGTGGGATGGGGAAGTAGGAAATGGGACCATTGACTCCACCCAGGTCGTTTGGCTGCAAAGTGGTATGTACTCAGCAGAGGACCCACACCTACTCCCTCAAGCCTGTTCCTCCTTTTCACACTCAAATCATAAAGTCTTGCATGAAATTCGTCCTCTCTAATGTCTCCCAATCTCAAATTCCATCTCCATTTCTACTGACAATGCCTTAGGTTAGGTTCTCTTCATTTCTTACTTGGAATTCTTGAGTAAGTTCCTACCTGGTCTTTTTGCTTTTAAGTTAACCTTCCATGATACATAACTGTTATGGTCTGAATGTGTTCCCCCACCTCCAATTCATATGTTGAAGCCCTAACTCCCATTACTCAGAATGTGACTATATTTAGAGATGGGAGTCCCAAAAGAGGTAATTATGTTAAAATGAGGCCAGCAGACTGGGCCCTAATCCAATACAAAGTGCCTTTATGAGAAGACGAAATTAGGACACAGATATAACACAGAGAAATGATACAGGGAGAAGATGGCCATCTACACATTAAGGAGAGGGGCCCTCAGGAAAAACCAAACCTGCTGACACCCTGAATCCACTCAACCTTGTTCTAAATCAAATGAGTAAAAAAACTATTACAAATGGAAGAGTTGGTCTTATTTGTATTTTTTAAATTATCTAGTCTCTATTCAGTTCCCATGTCATGCAATAACCATGGGGAAAGATCAGAGAAAGCTGAGATGTAATTAGCAGGTAAAATTCTTCGGTCAATCGGAAGGAAGTATGAAGGAGCTGGTGGATCATTTAAAAACTCCTTTGAGTAAGAGTTGATTCCATTCCATCAAGGCTCTCCTTAAAGAAAGGTGGCCATCAAGAAAGTTTTAACTTTTTTCCTTCCCCTCAATCCACCAAATCACAGACTGCCTTGACCTCTGTACACCTGGTTTTGAACACTCAGTATCACTAAAATGATGATGACAAAATGTTTCCAGATCTCCCAAGTGGCCTGTCAGTCAGCACTTGTTTTGGCAATGTTATCTTCTTTGTCCTTATAGCAATGTACTTGTATAATTTGGAGGATAATTTTATTACTTACTCCCTTACTTTCTAAATCGGAGTAGAAACAGAAGTTCAAGTCTATTAAACGTAATACAATACATTGTTATTAAGTGTTTAGTCTCATGGAATGTTTCTTGACTTAAACTCGCCAATTAGATAGTTGTAAAAGAAAATAATAAAATTATAAATTATGCTCAAAGTGCTAGCAATACATCAGCAAAGGCAGTTTCTAAAAGATCAGATTTATTTAGGAAGTGCATTCAATCATATTCTTCACTCACTGGGAAATGAGAGTCCCTTTGTCCACAGGAAAGGTAAATCTACAATCATTCAAGTTTCATTCATGAGTCAGGAACACACTAGGGACAAACACTAGGCACTGCTGTGAATCCAGCCTTAAAGGCTCATCTGCTGACGATTTACTACTAAATTTTAATTTAGCCTACTAAATTAAAACAAAGATACCATATGCTCTGGATTATTTGTACAGAAAACCAATTATAACCACTATCAAATCACTACTACTACCTCATAAGAAATGGCCAGCCTAACACCATCTGGAAATCTACAAGGAAGTTCTGAGGTACTACGAGAGGCAATAATTCATACCCCTAGACTCTCTGACATTCATTATTCCATAGAGAATGGATGCTGGGGTGGGTAGAGGCCTAGCTGTTAAACTAGTTACATTATAAATCCAGACTGAGATCTAAAAGTTGCTTTTTACCTTATGAACTTTTGAAATAAATGTAATGATGTAAGCCTTTATTCTGTTTTCCTTGTTAGAACAATTCAGTATTTCACATGGTAAAATCAAATAACCAGCCCTAGAAGATACAGATGTTTTACGGCCTGAAACCTGTCGATAGTTAGGCTTCTCTCCTACTTGGGAGGAAACTAACAATTCAGTTCTGACAGACCATGTTTCCGTTTTTGTTTTTTTCTTAAACTTTGCTACATTTTTTGGGACTTACTGAAAGGAAGCAAATCCCACGATTCATTCAAATCAGTTACTCGCTCATTCCATGCTTATTTACTATGCAATACCATATGCAAACAACTAAATTAGACACAGAGTACAGACAAAAATAAATCTAACTCCTAGACCTGTGCCAATGATAATGTTAAAACAGAACTGTTTGAAATAGTGTTTCGACGAGGAACATACAACGAGAAAAAAGTTGAAGAATAACATAAAAAAAAACATATATATAAACTGCATCTGGGTAGGCAGATGACACCATTCTCTCTAGAGTCAGAATGTCATGTTTCTGAATAAGGAGGAGGAAAAGTTTACCAAACATCAAAGTCAAGAACTGGAATGAAAAAATAAAAAAATAAAAAAAATAGATGTTTCTAGGAGAAATGTGAAAAAAAAAAGAACTGGAATGAGGCATAACAAAGAGAAAACGAGTTCCATTCCAGTTCAAGCTGGAACTAAGCTTCAATGCCCAAGTGAGAAAAACCCTGACAGACTGTTTCCATGCAGTCTCGAATACGTTCAATCACTGCTTGGTGGGTCCCACCACCTTCTAACCCTGGGAGAGGTGAGCGCGTCACTGCACCTCCTCCTCAGAGAGGGCAGCAGGAGAGGTCACACGGTTACACCACATGCCTCCGTGGCTGACTCTCATCTCTCTGTCTCTTTGTGGGCTATTCTGGTCTACACTGAACATGAGAGTGTCTCAGAACACAGCTCCATGCCCCCTTCTCATTTGTGTCTCCCTTAGACCAGTGCTTCTGAAACTTGATGCACTTGAATCATTTAGGGATCTTGCTAAAATGCAGGCTGAGGTGGGTTGAGATTCTGCGTTTCTAATAAGCTCCAGGTGACTCTCACACTGCTGGTCCCAAGGCCACATCTGATGCAAAGATGCAAGTCTGATTCCAAATCCTGAGTCAGAATAATCCATAAAGGCTATGAATCATTTTTTAAAAAGCAAATCATCACTATTGAAAAAGTAAATTTCTGTACAAAAGATGGCAGTGAGCTCACAATTGAGTAAATACAAATAAATTAGTCAGGAAACTGATAAGTAGATTGGGAAAAACTGAGTCTGAGGGTGTGAGAAAGGAAGTCATGTTAATGTAAGAAGTTACCAAATCACAAAGGTAACAAGAAGCTAATTTGAAAAACATGGGCCATTTCACAATTTAGTCAGTCCTGTCAATGATGTTTTGCAAGTCTACATGTGGCTCCAATAGAATGTACCTTAGGGGTAGAGTCTACCGAGACGAAACATGTCCTGGAAGAAGTCAAGAATTAACAAGAAGACAATGAAGTGAGATGTCTAAGCAAGTTTCTGGGATACTGTATAAAGGAGTCAAACAACAGAACTTCACGTGGGAGATTTCCTGAAACTCTAACCACGACCAGTCATCAAACAAACAAAACAAACAAAACCTATATGTAACAGACATTGCTAACTGTCTACCCAATATTCATCCCCACTGACTCCAACTTTGTTCTAAGCAGCAGTGCACCCAACTATAAGTTCTCACAACTACTTTGCAGTTAAGGGTAAATATAAAAGAAAGTTCTCTCTAAAAATATTAAGCTTGACTTTTTCTGGGAAAACATTTTCCTTCCCTGATTTAGCTGCTGCTCCTTTCTCCAGCAATTCCTCCTGCCCTCATTCACCCTGGAATACAGATGCCATGCCAGGAGGTATGGCAGTCACCTTGGGACTGTGAGGAGAAAAAGTATACAGCAGAAGTCTCGAACTTTTTGGTCTCAGGACTCCTTTACGATGTAAAGAATTACTGAGGGCTCCCAACACCTTTTGTTTATATGGGTTGTATATATTGATATTTATCATATTAGAAATTAAAATGGATAATTTAAGAAATATGAATCTTTTAATTCATTTAGAATTATGAACCCAGTTAAAATAAATGTTTTTATAAAAAACAACTATTTTTCCAACCACAAAAAAAGTGAGCAGAGTAGCCTGGTTTTACATTTTTGTAAATCTTGTTATTGTCTAATTAATAGAAGACAGCTGGATTCTCACATATGCTTATGCATTCAACCTCTGATATGTTGTTTTGATTGAAGTGAAAAAAGATTTGGCTTTAAACAGTTATACAGTTAGAAAAAGGAATTTGTAAGTTAATAATTCATGATACTTGTAGATTTTTTTTTGTACTACACAGAAACTACAATTACCTGGGATTTAGACTCTGAAATGATATTAATGAACTTTTAATACTCCATTAAAATCAACTGCCCCATCTTTCTTTGAAACAATCTCTTCACCATGCATGACTTTATAACATCACATCTTGGCCATTTAGAAATTACTGGCTCACTGAATTATGCAAATCTGCAAGATTGATACATTTCATTATGCAATCTCAAAGAAAAAAACAAACCCCAAAACCTCACACTCATTAATATGACCATCAATTGCATCAGAAGAGTTTTAATTACTAAAAATATGCATAAATGTTTTCTAAAATCTGAATTTCTACTTAGAAACCTCAAATTTTATCACTGGCAACAAAAACTGTTACTTGCTTTCCTTGAAGTGAAAGACCGGCTCATTCATTCAATTTAGAGAAAATGTCTGCATACTCAGGTCAGATTAACTGTCGTCTGACTGTCAGTCATTCTACTAAGTAAAAGCTATTATTCCATTTTTGAAAAAGTGATAGTTCAGATAGCAATTCAATCATACAAGTGTTTTGCTCTGAGACAAGCACTGCACTTTGGTATGCAGTAGGAAAGACTTACACCAGAGATACAAAGAAGGAATAACATACAACCTATAATGAGAATAGTCAATTAAAACTAGCACATGTTAGAATCAGCAGAAAAGGACATCAAAATACTACTATAACTGTTTTCCAACTGTTCAAAAGTTAGACATATAAGATATAAAAACTATGAAACGATGAAAACTTCCAAAGATACGCAAGCACTAAAAAAGCTATACAAAAAGACACAGTCATTAACACTGGAGATAAAACAAAAAGGAATTCTTAAAGTGTTTTATGGCAGGAGAAAGAGAAGAAAGAGAGGGTGGCGTGTGTGGGTGGGAGAGGAAAAAACAGAAAACAAATAGCAAAATGGCACATTTAATTCCTAAGATATCAAAAAGTGCCCTAAGGGCATACAGCAAGTGGAGAAACATTTATTCAAGAGTATCTACTAAATCTAGGGAAGACTAGTCAGAATCTGTGGCATCTGATCCACAATCCAATCCCTCCCCAGGTTGACAGAAGCCCTCTAAGCCATGCAGCCATGAGAAAATGGCTCCCTTTCCCCCCTAGCTCCCAGAAGAACAGAACAGCATCTCACAGAGAGGGGCAGGTCTCAAGCATTATACATCCCACTGTCTCAGCCCTATTTTAGAAGCCATGTTCCAGGCAGAAGTGACTTAGAGGTAGGTCTGGGCTTTCTTCTTCTGCACAGTGCCCACCAGCAGGGTAGAAGCTCTGCAACACGCATGGCAGATTGAGCATAAGGGGGCTCCAACTGCACACAACCTAACATGCTGATAAGGTGGAGGTCCCACACTGAGACCACAAGCCGAGAAAACCACAGACCACTGCCCTTAAAGCAGGTATTTTACTTCAAAAGATGCGGGCTACTGTACCTGCCTCAGTGCTGGAGCACAGGCATAGAGTTAGCAAAGGTGGACAGGCAGGCCAAAAGATCAAAGCTCCCAAGCTATCTCCAAAGAAACTGAGATGATTTGGAGCAGAGGATGGAGAAGTTCAAGTGTACAGATACTGTCAAGAACAATGGTGTCTTACTGGTAAGAAATCAGGAGGCTGGTAGCTCCAGGAGAGCAACAGGCTAAGCCATACAACAGCCACAGAAAGTGTACCACAGAAAACCGGGCATAGAGACAGCTAAGTAGGTGCTCCTGAGGTCAGAAGAAACCTCAAGTACTGGCTTCAAAGACTCCTACAGCAACGGGATCTGAATTTCCCTGGATCAGACAGTGGAGCATTTTACTCTTCACAAAATTATCCAAAATAGCACAGCAATCAGCCAGCAGTTAATAAACACTAAAAACTGAGCGTGGAATCAACAGAGACAAGAAGGCTTAATGAATTGAAAAGGGAAAGAGGCAGTCAAAAAGAGCACTGCCGGAAAAGTCATCCCAGCTTTAGAGTGTGCACACCAAAGGCTTCCCCCGAGAAGCAACATCAGAGGCTGCACATTGTGCGGAAAACAGATTTTACGATATAGTTCAGCTAAGTCACTAAACAAATAAACAAAACCCATCACCCCCAAGGGGGTGAGGTGGGGCAAAAGAATTACACTTCAGAGTTGCTAAAAAGCACTATCTAAAATGCACACTATTGAACAGAAAATTAAAAGATATGCAGAGAAACAGAAAAGTATGACCTGTACGCAGGAAAAAAGGCAGGTAATAGAAACTGCCCTTGAGAGGGCCCAGATATCATACTCAGTACACACAGGCTTCAAAAGCAGCTATTATAAATATGCTCATAGAACTAAAAGAAGCCATACTTAAAGAGGCAAAGGAAGATATGATGACAGTATCTTATCCAATAGAAAACAGCAATAAAGAGATTAAAAATTGTAAAAACTGAGCATTGAGAATGTGGAACTGAAAAGTACAATAACTGGAATGAAAAATTCATTACAGGGACTCAGAGTAGATTTGAGCTGGCAGAGGAAAGAGTCAATAAACTAGGAGATAGATCATAAGAAACTATGCAATCTGAAGAATAAACACCAAAAAGAATTAAAACCCTAAATGGAGCCTTACAGAAATGTGGAATGTGATTAAGTGGGCCACAATAGGAGTATGAGAGGGAAAGGAGAGAAAGACAGAGAAAAAAATATTCAGAAAAATAATGGCTGAAAACGTCCAAATTTTATAGAAATGTTAATCTATACACCCAGGAAGCTAAATTAAATTGTAGTAGGAAAAAAGCACAGGGATCCACACCCAGACTCATCAAATTAACATGATGAAAAAGAGAAATACTAAAAGCAACAAGAGAAAAATAACACATCATGTACAAAGGAAACCCCAAAAGATTAACAGCTGACTTCTTGTCAGAAACAACGGAGGCCAAAACACTGAGGGAGGACATATTTAGAGAACTGAAAGAAAAAGAATGTCAACCAAGAATATTATATCCAGCAAACCTATCTTGACGAATAAAGGTAAAATGAAGATATTCTCCAAAAAACAAAAACTCAAAGAATTCACTCCTAGCAGATAACTTTAAAAGACATATTAAAGAAAAGTTCTTCAGGTTGAAAGCAATTAATACCAAAAAATAATTAGAAACCACATAAAAAAAACAAAAAATACCCTTACAACTAATTATAAAACTATAAAAGACTGTATTTGCATATGTATTTCTTCTCCTTCCTTCTCTTAATGATTTTAAAATGAATTATATAAAAACATACACACACACACACACACATATACATACAGATATACATAATTGCATGTTGGACCATAACATGGAGAAATGAAATATATTTGACAATAACAAACAAAAGAGGTGGGTGGGGACAAAGCTGTACTGGCAAAAGGAACTGATATCAGATGGCAACTCAAATCCACAGAAACAAATAAAGGGAACAATAAATAGTAAATAACTTTAAAATAACAAACAATAAATATGTACATGCTCTCCTTTCTTTCACTTCTGTAAAAGACAAAAAGTAATAACTGCAGCAATGTACTGTTTGGTTTGTAACATATACAGACGTAATATGTAGAACAATATTAGCAAAGAAAGGGAAGTGGGAATAGAGGGACACAGGAAGAATAATTTTATATCTTACTGGAATTAATATGAACTTGAAGTAGATTCTGCTAAGGAAAAAAACAGTATATTGCAAACCAGATCAAACAATAAGAAAGTAATTTTTAAAAATTCACTTACTGAAAAACAAAACAGTAAAAGAAACAGAAAAAAAAGGCATAAGATATACAGAAAACAAAAACTGAAGTGGCAGACAAATCAAACCATTTAATGGCATTAAATATTAACAATACAATCAAAAGGAAGAGTTGTCACACTGCATAAAAACACAAAAAGCAACTGTACACCATCTAGAGGAAACACTTTAGATTCAAAATGACAAATAGGATTAGTTAGAAGGAGAGAAAAGACGAACTGCAAAAACAGCAACCATAAGGAAGCTGGAATGATTATACCAATATGAGATAAAATAGACTTAAGAAAATGATACTAGAGATAAGGAGGGATGTTTATTATATATATCATGAAGATATAACAGTTATAAATAGATATGCATCTCATAAGAGAGCCAAAAATTACATAAAGCAAAAACTGACAGAACTGAGTGAAAAACCAGAGAATTAAACAATATCAGCAGACTTCAATATTCATATTCAATAATGAACAGAACAACTCAGTAGAAGACCAGCAAAAGACTTGAACAACACTATAAACCAATCTGACATAGTAGACCTCTGTAGGACACTAAGCCCAACAACGACAGAATATACACACTCCTCAAGCCCACATGGACTCCCTCCAGGACAGCCTGCAAGGTAGAGACCATAAAACAAGCTTCAATAAATTTGAAAGGACTGAAATCATACAAAGTATAATTTCAAACAATAATAAAGTTAAATTAGATATCAATAACAAAGTAGAGAAATTCACACATTTGTGGAAATTAAACAATAAAATCTAAAAATAACCAATGGGTTAAAGAACTCACAAGGAAAATTAGAAAATTCACTTGAAATGAATAAAAATGAAGACTCAAAACACCAAACTTATACAATGCAGTTAAAACAGTGTTTAGAGAAATATTTACAGCTGTAAATGCTGATAAAAATAAGGAAGAAAAATAATCTCAAATAAATTACTTTCACAACAAATCACTGGTAAGAGAAGAGCGAACTACAACTAAAGCAAACAAAGGGAAAGATTACAGGGAATGTTAATGAAATAAGAAATAAAAGTTGATAGAGAATAATCAACAAAACCAAAAGTTGGTTCTTTAAAAAGTTTTTTTAAAAAATCAACAAACCTTTAACCAGTTTTACCAAGTAAAAAAAGAAAAACAACTCAAATTACTAAAATTAGGAATAAAAGAATGAGTACTACCAACCTTACAGAAATATAAAGAATTATAAGGGAATATTAGGAAGAATTTTATGCCAAGAAATTAGATAACTAAAATAAAAGAGGAAGATTCCTACAGAAACACAAACTACCAAAAATGACTATAAAGAAATAGAAAATCTGAATAAACTAGACTGAGTTAGACATTTTAAAACCTCCCACAAAGAGAAGCCCAGGCCCAGACGGCATCACTGGTTAATTCCACCAAACATTTAAATAAGAAAAACTACTAATTCTTCATAAGTTCTTCCCCAACTCATTCTATGAGGCTAGCATTATTCTAGGGGGAAAAAAGACAAAGATATCACAAGAATAGAAAACTACATACCAATATTCTTTATGAAAACAGACTCAAGAATTCTCAACAAAATACTAGCAAACAAAATCCACCAACTGAATAAAAATGATATTCACCATGACTGAGTGGGATTTATTCCAGGAAAGCAAGGTTGGACTAACAGCTGAAACTCAACAAGATCAACAGAATTCAAACATGACAAAGAACAAGTATTTGACAAAATCTAACACCTTTGCTGATTAAAAAAAAACACTCAAAAACTACAAATAGAAGAGTCTTTCCTCAGCCTGATGAAGTGCATCTACAAAAAACCTATAACTAACATCACTTCTACTGATAAAAGAATCAATGGTTTCATAGTAAGGTTAGAAACAAGACAAGATGTCCCATCTTCTAACTTCTACTCAATATTGTAGTGAAGGTTCTAGGCAGGGCAATTAGGTAACAAAAAGAAAAAGAAAAGACATTCATCTTGGAAAGGAAGAAATAAAACTATCTCTATTCACAGATGACATGACCTTGTATACAGAAAATCCTAAGAACAAGAACAATATACAAAAATCAACTGCATTTTTCTACACTGTAAATGAACATTCCAAAAACAAAATTTAGAAAACTCATTTACAATATGACAAAATAGGCAAAATACTTAGGAATAAATTCAACAAAATAAATGCAAAATTTATACTGAGGCTACAAAGTGTTTTTTAAAGAAATCAAAGACCTAAATAATTGGAACAACATCCTGTGTTCATGAACCAGAAGATTTAAAATTGTTAGCATATCAATACTCTCCATTTGATCTACAGACTTAAGGCAATCCCTACTAAAATCCCAGTTGACTTTTTGGACCAACTACAAACTGACCCTAACGTACATTACATGGGACATAGGATACCCAGAATAATCTCCAAAAGGAAGAACAAAGTTATACTGTTTATCAAAACTTAGTACAAAGCTATAGTAATCAAACAATGTGATAATGGCATAAGAACAGGCCAGTCAATGGAATAAAACAGAAAACCCAGAAATACACCTTTACATTTATAGTTAGCTAATTTTCAAGAGTGTAAGACAGGTGACTGGAAAAATAATAGTTTTTCCAACAAATAAGGCTGGGACAACTGGAAATTCACATACAAAAAAATGAAGCAGGACCTCTCCTCACAGCATACACAAAAAATTAACTCAAAATGGATCACAGACCAAATATAATAACTAAAACTATATAAGTAATAATAAAATACAGGAGTAAATCTTCATGACTTTGGATTAAGCAAAGCCTTGTAAGAGATGACAACAAAACAATTAGTGACAAAACAAAAAAATAGGTTGATGTGATTTCATCAAAATTAAAAACTTTTGTGCTTCAAAGCATACTATCAAAAAAGAATAGCTACAGAATGGGAGGAAACATTTGCAAATTGTATATTTCATGAGACATATCTAGAACACATAAAAATGCTTATAAAAATAGTAAAAAAATTGTAAAATGAGCAAAGGATCTGAATAGACATTACTCCAAAGAAGATACACCAATGGCCAATAAACACATGAAAATAATAGAAGGGAACTTCCTCAACATGATAAACAACATACAAAAAAAAAAAAAAAAAAAACCAAAAAACTACAGGCCAACATTATACTTAATAATGAAAGACTGAAGGCTTCCTCCCTAAGATTACAAACAAGACAATAATGTTGGCTCTCAACATTCTTTTATTTCTCAAATTTTAATTGGGGTAAAATACATATAACATAAAATTCACCACCTTAACTATTTTTAAGTGTTTAGTTCAGTAATGTTAATATCTATGTTGTCATGCAACCAATCTCCAGAACTTTCTCACCTTGCAAAGATGCAATTCTATACACATTAAACAATAACTCCCCATTTCTCTGTCTCTCCAGTGCCTAGCAACCACCATTCTATTTTTTCCCTATGAATTTGACTACTCTAGATACTGCAATATTAAGTGGAATCAAACAGAATTTTTCTCCCTATTACTGGTTTATTTCACTTAGCATAATGTCTTCAAGGTTCACCCATGTTCTAGCACGTGTCAGAATTTCATTCCTTTTTAAGCAGACTGAATAAAATTCTACTGTATGTATATACCCTATTTTATCCATTTATCTGTCAATGGTCAATTGCGTTGCCTCCACTTTTTAGCCACCATGTTATGAATACAGGTGTCCAAATATCTCTTCAAGACCTTGCTTTCAATTCTTTCAAATTATATGCTCAGAAATTGAGTTGCTGGATTTTATGGTAATTACATCTTTAATTTTCTGAGGAAATGTCATACTGTTTTCTATAGAGGCTGCACCACTTTACATCTCCACCAAAAGTGCACAAGGGTTCCAATTTCTCCATATCCATGCCAGAGCCTTTTTTCAGTAGCTATCCTGATGTGTGTGAGGTGATGTTTCATTATAGATCTGAGTTGCATTTCCCTAATTAGTAATGTTGCGTATCTTTTCATACGCTTATTAGCCATTTATATATCTTCTTCAGAGAAACATCTATTCAAGTCCTTTGCCCATTCTAATAAGATTATTTGTCTGTTGATGTTGATGAGTTATAGGAGTTCTTTGTATATTCTGAATATTAATCCCTTATCAGATATGTGATTTGCAAATGTTTTCTCCCATTCCACAGGGGTTGCCTTTACACTCTGTCGACTGTGTCCTTTGATGCAGTGTTTAATTTTGATGTAGTTCAGTTTATCTATTTTTAGTTTTGTTGCCTGTGCTTTTGGTGTCATTTTCAAGAATAATTGCCAAAACCAATGTCATGAAGCTTTTCCTCCTACGTTTTCTTCTTAACTGTTTTATAGCTTATGTTTAGATAGGTCTTTAAGTTAACTTTTGTATATGGTGTAAGTTAAGGGTCTAACTTCTTCTGTATGTAGATACCCCAATTTACCAACCCTGGTTTTTGAAAAGATTGTCCTTTCCCCATTGAACGGTCTTGCACTCTCGTCAAAAATCACTTGACCATATATGCGAGGGTTTATTTCTGGGTTCTCTATTACAATTGATTGGTCCAAACATTTGTCTTTATGTTGTTACCACACTGCTTCCTTTGTGAATTATTCATTGTTAGTGTATAGAAATGCAGCTGATTTTTGAGTATTGATTTTGTATCCTGTACCTTTGCTGAATTTATTATTTCAAATAAGTTTTTCTGGTAGGATCTCCAAGGTATTCTACATATAAAATCATGTCATCTGTGAATACACATAATTTTACTTCTTTCCAATTTGGATGTCTTTTCTTTTTCTCTCTTGTTGAACAGTAGTGGCAAAAGCAGGCATCCTTGTCTCATTCCTGATCGTAGAGGAAAAGTTTTTAGTCTTTTAACATTGAGTATGATGTTAACCATGGGCTTTTCATATGTGGCTTTTATTAGGTTGAAGCAGTTTCCTTCTATTTCTAGTTTGTTCAGTGTTTTTCACCACTTCTATCATAGTGCTGAAAGTTTTAGCCAGCACAATAAAGAAAACAAAGGGCACACATATCAGAATGGAGAAATAAAACTGTCTCTATTTGCAAATGACATGATTACCTATGTAGAAGGTCTCAAGGAATCGACAACAAAAATACCCAGAACAAGTGAGTTAATAAGCAAGGTCACAGGATCCAAGATAAACACAGAAAAATTAATTGTATTTCTACATACAGAAACAAAAGGACACTAGAATTATTACATACATTCATTGTGAAAAAAAAACATATTTAGTGCACTCTCAGATCTAGGAATGGGTGCCAATTGGCCTAAAATAATCACTGTGACGAGAGACTTGCCTAAATATCACCCCTTAAATCCATTTGGTCAATTCCCACATTAGGGTCTGTTACGTGCAACTCTCCAGTTCCTGGTGCCAAATTCTGTTACAGTTAAGTTGCTATTCATTTACTTGTTTCTAGTCTGTGACATAGGCTGGTAACTAATGCCAGACATCTGGTCTAGCCACTGTCTGAGCTGGGGAACTTCTGTTTCCTAGTAACATTCCGCACCTACACCTTGCCACAGTGAATGGTTGAAGGCGTTAACATTAATTGCTTTAGGCCAGTCAGAGCCATCCATCTCTCAGAGCTATTCTATTCAAACCATATTGCTCTATCCCATTCAAAAATCCTGGATGGAAAACTTGGAATCTGCTGGGAAGGAAAAGAACTTTAGCTCTTTACTAAATTTGTCTTGATATGTTTATCTCTGATGAATTACTCTCCATTGGGAATTTGGTTTTACGGTCTCACCATCTTTAAAATCTCTGTATTTTCTGTAAATGGGTTAATGGGTGGGACCACAGATAACCCGGTTTCTTAGTCTTTTCTGTCTGTCTCTTGATCTCTTCTGAGCTCAAATCAAGAACTCATACCTACAAGGAAGAGAACAGCTCTTTAATATAGAGCAAGGAGTTTTGTAATTCTGTTTACTCTTGACCCATGGCTGAAATTTCAGAATAGAAGCTATAAATTCTGTCTGCATTTCTACACACCTGTAATTCAGAAAGGCCTTTACCTTTCATTGTGTGAAGGTATAATAATTTTCTACTTTGGGATGGTATTAAACTAGATTATAAAAAGTCTTGAATTAAGGGAATCTATTCTGGTTGACTTAAAGAGACAGGTAAGTACCTGTATAAACAGAAATTTCTAAAATTCCTATGTAAAGAAGGCAAAATTCTAATTCTTTCAGTGTGCTAGATTATAAAAGCATCCATACAGAAGCCAATTCAGAAACATCTTTAGAAATCAGATTAAGATAATTCAGGCAAATCTTTGGCAAGTAAGATTGGTTTAATATTTTTATATTAACTTTATTATGTCCTTGATTTAATAAAAATAGCTGTCTTTTCTGATTTATCAGTGTTGAGTATAGTATAAGCATAGATTTTGATTTTATCTGGATATGTCTTTCTTAAACTTACAAGTTCTCTGATTGAAAAAATTACTGTTACCTCTACCTAATGTTTAAGATTGTAAAATGAAAAATGTAAATTTGTGTTTAACTAAATCCAATCATTCTGATGAACTAATATTTCAACAGTAAATATTTCTTGTGATATGTCAGCTTGAAGATAAATTTTCAAGATCTTTAGGTAACTTAAAAACTGGACTAATAAAACAGATTCACTGGATGCCTAGATCATTATTAAGTAACAGACTACTGAAACATCTACTAGTAAGCATAATTTTATACACTTTTGTTTCATATTTCTGTGTGCTACAAAGAGGCTGTGTCTTTGGATCTGTTAATCTATTAAACATGTTCTTTTTTTGCTTCTGTAAGACTTGTGTAAGAATATGTGTAGCTATAAAGAGCTGTGTTATCTCTGGACATTAGCCTCGCCGGTCTGCTTAAATGGTGGTGTGTGACAGACAGCTCATCATTATCCACTCTCTAGTTTTCTCTGTGTAAGAGAAGTCACTTTGGTTAAAAGTCATAATGACATGTGAATGAGACTCCTAAAAGTAATGGTGAACAAGAGGTCCAACTTTATGTATACAGTAATGAGATGGGTTTTGGTTTATGAAGGGGAAAAAATAATTTTATCCTAAAATTTCATCCTAAAAATAATTTTATCCTAAAAATAATTTTATCCTGGCTGGTTTTTCCAGAATGAGAAAGAAGCTTGTGAAGGACAAAACAAGAAAGCTGCAGAAGGTTCAGGAGAGAGAATTTCATCTGTCTTGGCCCAAGCTGGCTCAGTTTTGATGGGTTAATTAATGAGATTTTATATAAAAAAAAAAAGCCTGTAGTTCCTTTAGTGTCAAATATTATACTGATATAAAACTAGAACTTTGTTTTCTCTGTTAAAAATACAACTTTTCTTGATAATTGGTCTGCTCTCAGTCATAGGGTTATTCTTAACCTTCTCTACAACCTCCCTAAGTAACACAGATTCTGTTTTTTATCAGATTAATTTTCTGTGCTTTTTATATTAACTTTATTATGTCCTTGATTTAAGTAGAAAACAAAAGTCCCTCACGTATGAAAGAGTTAAATTCTTTCCAAAAATGTTATCTTCTATGCTTATGTGTGTTGTCACTTTAAAATGAGTAGTCATTGTTTCTCAGGCACCTATGATCCAATTTCTCTTTTAAATGTTCAAATCTCCTAAAACTTTTGGGTTTTGTCTTCACAAAATTAAATCCTAAATGTAAAATAAAAGGAAAATTTCATGGTATCTTTTGCACCTAAAAGTGTCTTTGAGATTTCCCAGAGGCCCCTGAAAAATCACAAGGATTTATCTTTTCAACTATAAAGGGAGAGGTACTGAAAACAACCAAGTTTACTTGATTTGTTACTCCTGACAAACTGCGTGGGAAGAGCTATGAAATGAGAAGAGATTTGTCAATGCTGTCATGATACTTTTCTGTTTATCAGAGTTCTGATGCTGCTCTGTTCTCTACAGTCATTATCAGGCATGATATGTTACTTTTCAAAATGTTAACTTGGTCACTACTTGCTTTTAATATTTGAATCTAGCATCTTCTAGGCCAGTGGTTTTCAACTGGGGGTTCACATCACATACTATGGAGCTGCAGTAATACACAGAGGTTTATGACCCATTCTTGACTTACTGAATCTCTTTACTTGACAGACATGATATATTTTTGTTGTACTCATGGTATACTAATGTCTCAGGATTATTATATCTCAAGATTTTTTCCTCTGTAAAGTTTATTCTCATTCATTTTTATAAATCAGATGTTACGTTCATTGTATTCTCTGAATAGAGAGTTTATTATGTTTATAATTATTTTGTCTAAAACTTTTTTGGACTGACTTTATCTTGTTTTTGCATATCACAGAAACAACCAAATTTCTCTGTCACATTTTTCTTGAAATAAATTCTCTCATCAGATCTTTCATTTTTAAAATTATCACTAAGAAAGTAAGTACAGCCATTTTATACCTTTTTGTCAACCTACAAATATTATCTTTTTGTCTATTTTAGTCATTTATTTTTGATATTTCCCTGAAAGCTCTTGCAATCAGCTACAGGCTAGAGGGCTGTGTCAGAGGCCCATGGAAGAGGATTGTGCCAGGTACTTTTGGGTATAGGCTTTTGATGGTATCATTTAAACAGAACTTTGAGACCATATCAGTGGACTAAGTCATGATTTCCAGGACTCTTACCAAGAGCCACTGGAATAAGAATCAAAGAAGGTTAAATGAACTGATGAGGGAATATTGTAGGTTTTGTTCTGAACACTCTTGATATTGCTTGAATGTTCTATTTTCTAAATATACAAAGAAGACTTTTCTCTTTCCTTTAACTCCCAGTAATTTAGTAGACTCTGCTTTTATAAACTGAAATGAAACTCTTGTCAAAGCCCTCCAGAATTCAGAAACTCTTATTGCACATTCTTATTTTCATAGCAATAAAGCTATCTGAATAGGTTAAATAAGAATCTGTCTTCTTTCTCACTGGGACATAATCGGAAACACCAGTTTTGCAACCAAGCTAACATTTTGAAGATGGTGCTCATTCAATCAAATATGACCAGACATATTTAAGGAACTTAGGCTGACTTTTCAGAGCCATGCATGCAAAACCTTCTTAGAAAAACTGGCTTGCAAGGTTTCCAGTCTTACAGACACATAAGGAAAGTCACTTCCTGGTAGGCCCAGGAAACTTAAAAATTTTATTTGGGAGACCTCAAAAAATTAGGAGTTCTTATAGGTGCAACAGGGTAAAATCTGATAGCAAGTTCTTGGCTTGGCTTCCCAACGTTGGGACTACAAATACTGAGGTTTTTTAAAAAATCCAATGATATTCCTTATAAAAACTTCCAGCAAAGCAAACAAGAGAAATTAACACTCTTGTTGTGCCTATGTAAAGAATCAAGCCAAATCTAACAGGATCTTGTTTTTGACTAAAAGAGGAGAGGCTATAGGGGGAAAATGTTGGGTTTCAATGGAAAACCATGAGCTATGTGCAATTCTTTGTAAACTGTAGGTACTTTATAGATATGTAAATGATGTCCTGCCTGAGAGTGACTTTAACTGACTTCTACACACACACACACACACCCCATGGAAAAGCCAGTCTTGTCTCCATTTGTAATTGTCCCAACATTTACTTGACTACATAAATCATGCTGTTTTGACTCTTCCTTTGAACTGGTTAAACATCCACCTAGTTCTTTCATGTCACATGAGTATAATAAATTCCTTAATGTGTATTCATGAGAATCGTGATTTTACCTTTTCCTGAAAATTATTTTTTTTTTTTTCTGGTTGTAGGCTCATCTTTTTTGTGTCTTCCTGTGGTAAAATACATAAAATAAAACTTACCATTTCAGCCATTTTAAAATGCACAATTCAGTGACATTTAGTACACTTATAACGTTGGGCAACCACCAGCACTGCCCAGTTCCAAAAACATTTTCCTCAGCTTAAAATGAAATCTTGTTCCCCTCTTCCAAGCCCCTGAAAGTCACTCATCTGCTTTCTATCTCTACATTTCATATAAATGGAGTCAGACAAAATACGGCCTTTTGTGTCTGGCTTCTCTCATTTAGCATAACTTTTTCAAGGTACACTGATATTGCAGCATGTATTACTACTCCATTCCTTTTTTATGACTAAATAACACTCTATTATATGAATTTACCACATTTTGCTTATCCATTCATCAACAAACATTTGGGATGTTTGCACCTTCTGGCTTTAGTGAATAGTGGTGTGATGAACATTCATGTACAAGTTTTGGCTTGAACACCTGTGTTTAGTACTCTGGGGTATACACTTTGAGGTGTAGTGGCTGAGTCATATGGTAGTTCTGTGTTTAACTTATTGAGGATCTGCCAAACTGTTTTCCACAGCAACTGCACTATTTTACATCCCACCAGCAATGTATGCGGGTCCAAATTTCTCCATATCCTCACCAACACTTGTTATTTTCTGTTATTTCCATTACGGTCATCTTAGTGGGAATTAATTAGTACCTCACTGCAACTTTCTGATTTGCATTTCCCCCATGACTAATGATGTTAAACATCTTTTCATGTGTTTGTTGGCTATGAAAATTATATTTCAACACATGAGTGTTGGAAAGCTAACCAGCCATTTCCCTTGAGGAAGTGTAATCTACATCAGAAAAATTCAGTAAGTTCCCAACATTCCCCAGCTTCGTAAATGACAGAGGTGAAATTTAAACACAGCTCTATAGGTTTCAAGTCTATGCTTCCCTTGAGACAACTCTAATTGGACCCTACCTGTAACCACTGATGCTGGGGAGTGCAGCCCGAACACCTCCTATAATCCTGGCTTGAGAAGTGGGGTAGGGAGAAGATGGAATAGGAAGGAGCAGGGCAGTCTCTCAAGTTTAAAAAATATATATATAAATATTAGTATATATATATAACACAGGAGGCTGAAAACTAGGATTATTCCATTTACATATGCTTTCTATAGCTTGAAGCTTCACATTAGAATTATTTAAAACTTTAGTTGACCGAAAAAAAAAAAACAAACAAAAAACTTATTAGAAACTTCACTTTAAAACAACACTTCCTTGGTCAGTGTTATGGACTGAATTGCGTCCCAAAATTCATATACTGAAGCCCTAACCCCCAAAGTAACTGTATTTGGAGATGGGACTTTAGGAGGTAATTAAGGTTAAATGAGGTTACAAGAGCAGAGTCCTTATCTAAAAGCACTGGTGGCCTTATGAGAACAGAAAGAGAGAGAGATCGTTCTCTGTCTCCACGCACATGGAATGTTTTGTTAAGGCAGCCCAAGCAGACCAACGTAGTCGATAAAACAGGATTCAGAAAAATTATGAAACAATCTACATTTATCTCAAAAATAAAACCAAAACCCAGGTGGTTTTAAGGAATAACAAAATTGGCACAAAATATCATTTTGTAGGAAGTTTAAATTGGAATTAAAATTTAGGGCACATTTAGTCATGACAGTTTTAACTCAGGAAAGAAAATTACATCACAAAAGGGTGAGAAGCCTACAATTTATAAAAAACTGTATTTCAACAAATGGACTAAGGCAATTTATTTAAAGTGGTGCAAAAATGCATCAACAATTGTCTTCAGTAAAATAACACAGTCCAAATTGATAATAAATGTGATTATCTGCTTCATTTTTTTGCAGCTTTAACGTGGCAATAACAAAGTAACAAGCAACTAGAAAATTTGAGGTGGTCAAGAATAAAACCTCAACAGCTAACCATTTGTTCTTGGGCCAGTCACCTATGCTCTCTGGATTTCAGTTTTGTCCTTTATAAAAGGGCTTGTGTGGGAGGGGAGAGGAGAGGGAAGAGAAGCTAACAGAGATGACCCCCTTCGGTTCCTCTGAGCTGTCATGTATGATGTTATCTATGCGGAATATGTTGCTCTTCTTAATTCCACTCAGCACCATATATACTGCAGTTTCAAACTTATCCCAGAAGTTATGAATAAATGGGTTTAGAGTTTCAAAAAGCCTTCTGACATAGAATGATAAATCAAATGCTTTTTAAAATGTTACACGGAACATGGCATGATTAGAATGATAATCTTCCTAGCAATGTATTGATGAATACAATCTTTTTCATTAATTTTCATTTTCATTTCTGAATATGAAATAGTTATGCTGAAGAAAAATTAAAGGTTTTGTATTCATTGTTGATTTTTTTTAAACCCTTAATTATACAAACAGCAAAATGAACAGATTTTTATGTATCCAACAGATACATAAATCCTTGAAGTTAGCTGAAAAATCTTTATCAATACAATTCAGAATACATTTGTTATAAAAGTTACTATAGAAATTGTAACACTATAAATAATCCCTATAACCTTTGTGAGAAGATTATTCAATTTCTTTAGTATAGAATATACTAATTCAGGGAACACATTTATAAACTACCTACTAAGTGCCAGGGACTGTTCTAGGCCCTTGGGAATGATGAGTGAACAAAGACCCCCTTCTCTTGTGGAGCTTTAAGAAAATGGTGCAGAAGGAGAGTGCTGGTCTTCTCTGGTTGTCTCAGAGCTCAGAGTGTACATGTTCCGTGGATGTTTGCTTACTTAATAGTTCCAAAACTATAAATGATATTTCATGATGAAATGCATATATCCAATTTGGCCCAGTCCCCTTGAGGCTGATTCTTTTCATCTTTACCATTTTTGTCCCCCCTCCAGTTCAAAAGCATCTCATAGCCTCAGCAAAGTTAACAGAGAGCATCCATATAAAATAAGACAGACATGCAAACGGCAACATTAGAATGTCCCTGCCAAATGAAATTACATGTCTGGCTTACTGAGAGAGAGAGAGACAGCACATGTACACGCGCGCACACGCACAGAGTAAATACTAACAAGCAGAACAAAGACCCTTTGTTACCATTACATCTTTTATGCATTTTCCATCTTATGAGAAGCTAAAAGATCTTCCCAAAACGAATTCTCCAGCACAGAGAACCAAGGTGCCTTTTGAAAACAATACTCCCTCCAGAAAACACAATGGAGCCTGCAGCTGTGCTCATTCAAATGATAAACTAAGTTGTCTTTCTCATGATTTTCCAAAGCCATAAATCCCTGACTTTAAATTACACGGCAATATTATGTCAATAAAAAATACATTTTTTACACCAATAGGAGATATCATGAAAAATATATTACTATCATTTATATACTTAAATGTTTATTTGGCTTAAGAATACTTTCACAATTCCACAGAACAGTTCTGTTAGAAACAAAGTACACCCTTGAAAATGGAATCAAACTACTAAGCTTCTCTGGTTGAGAACCTCACTAGTGGGGCACCCTTGAGCTATTCCAGTCCTATACAGGTTTGTTTCATAAGGCCCAATGGCCTCACTAAGATCAATGAGAAATCTGGCCACTCCTCCCTAAGATCAGTAAGAAATCTGGTCACTGCTAACAGGGCACTTCTCCTACCTGAAGCTTCATTTTCCAGCAAGAAGCATGAGGGAGTCCCCAGTGCAGCTCTCCTGGGCAGCATGTCCCTGGATTCCGCCAGTAACACAGCAGCGTGGCCGACAGCAGCCAGCAGAAGCACACTGTCGCCGCCGGACGTGTAAGGGCTTGCTGGAGCCCTTCGCATACCACTCCTGTGATCAAACTGGACTAACTACTTCCTCCAGCTGATTTCCTAGGAACTAGGTAGTGAATGAATAATTCATGACAAGTCCATTCCAGCAACTAATTTTTCCTCTATGGTCTACTCGCCATAGCAATTTACCATGTAAAGATACCAAACCATACCTGCTGACATGCAAGGAATGAAAGTTCAGCTTTCTAGTCAACAAAAGTAAATGTTAGTGGATCTGTTTGTTCTTCTTTCATGCTAACCTATCACCCGGACTTACTTGAGAGATTTAAAAAAAATGTAGAAAATGTCAATGATTAACCACAGATGTCTGACAGAACAAAAAAAATTTTTCTTTTCTCCATAGAATCTGTCCTACAAAGTGGGTTTTGGCTGTAGGAAAAGCAGCTTGCCCTGAGATCAGCAGCTCAGTATTTACATTTAGCAAAGACCAGTTTCTGCAAAGCACAGAAAATCACGAGGTGGGGGAGGGGTACTTTCAGTATCACTGCCAGGAAACAAATTGCTTCAAAGGGGAATTTTCCTGGTGTCTCAGGCTATAAATAAATCTTTCATCTCATTGGTATTCTTCTAAGAAGAACATGAACATTCATTTTCACCATTTGTCAATGCTTACATATTTCCAAATGAGTGCTATCTACCATGGTCAATTCTCTGCAACCAAGAAACTTAATTCCAAGAGGAACTTGAACAAAAAAACAGAAGCTCAGTTCCGCTTCCAGGAGATCCAACACCACACCTATCCTTTTCACCTATCTCAATCATTGTTTCTTTTTCTTCTGCACTCACTGCGAGTATCTCAAGACTGTGCTCCATCAGCTAAGTCAATTTTTCAGCCATTACTACTCTGTTCCTAGCTGCTTCTAATTTATTTGTTCTGCAGACTGGTTCTCTCTGTCTCCTTGGTCTCGTATTTTCCCCTTTCCATCTCATTCTCTTATTTTATTATGATCATCATTTCTGAGCCCATGTTCTATGAAACTCTGGTTCCTAACAATTTACTGAGGAATGCTCTTCTATTTTAAAGGGAAATTATTATTTCCTCTAGAACAGACTGCGTCTTTCTCCGGCAGGCACGGTGCCTTTCTCTCCACCTTGCTGTGTGTGCAGAGGCCTGGCCGCGTCTCTCGCTGGCTCAGGATGGTCTTCACAAGATGTTCTGTGGCGCACCTCTGTGTGTTACTGTGGAGTCCAGAGGAAGCCTCCCATCCCAGCCACATCCTAAGCTGTGCTGCATTCTAGCAGCTTTGTGCAGGTGTGTTGAGGGGTGGGAGGCTCACGGAGTGTGAAAAAGGGAAAAGGGATCCAGCTCAGCCGGGACCAGGGCTACAGGCAGCCTGACCCTGCTCTCTCCTCTCCCAGGGATGGAGCCTCTTCCTCTCTAACATTCTGTAATTCCCACAATCCTTGTGAGATTTCACTTCCATCAGAAAGAGTCGGCCCAGGTGACTCCTCTGTAATCATTCCCTTTCCTCCAGATCCTGACTACCCACCACACACCCCATCCAGCCCATGAGTGAGGAGGAAGGGAGCCCAGTCACAGGGGCTCCCGACGAGCCCCTTCCTCTACTTACTATTCTCCAGACACTGGCTTTATGAAGGTTCCCCTTCTGTCAGGTGTCCTGCTAAACTCCCAGTTTACTGACGAAGATAATCAGCTCCAGGGTTTACTGGCATTCTGCCTTCCTTCTCTACTTCTTTCCCAACTGGACATACCAAATAAAGATCTCCAGTACACTTTCCTTTGTCACATGACAGAAACGTCCGGGGAAGGGTTTCCAGTCACCTAGAATTCCCCATGCTCCCACAGCACAGCACTGCCTGTACCCACTCACTCTCCTGCCACAGCCGCTGGGGATTTGGAGAGAGCAAAACTCATTATCCTTTTCTCTCAGAGAGCCTCTGCACAGCGAGGGGTTAAGAACTCTGAGTCAAACCCTCTGAATTCTTGGAAACTTTCATTTCTCTCACTGACCATCAGTGCATTCTTTGAATTTCCTGCTGGTGTATTTCTGCTAGTTTTTACCCACTTGCTGTTCATATCTTTTAGTCTAAAAGGATGGATATTTTGAAATTTGGCTTCACTCTGCCATCTTACAACAGAAATCACACTACTCAGGAGAAAAAAGAAAGACATCTGATATGGTTACATAAAAGATAGTTTTAACTCAAAAGACTTATGGCATAACAGACCTCAAAAGAGTAGCATTATAACAAAATGACTAGAGGGGATATTGTTGGTTGCCATCCCCTCTTCCTCCTCACCAGAGCCCCAGTCTCTTCAGTATCCCTCTCCCCGGAGTTACCATGCATCTCAGGATGCTGACCTCACCCTCTGTTCCTGGAGCAGGTTGACCGGCAAGAGCACAATTCTGGCTCATGAGGTGAGATCTGTTGGAGGCACCTCGGAAATACCTTCTCACCCTGAGAGACAGCGACAAGCTTCTCTCCCTCCCTTCCTCCCATGCACAAGGTCAGGTACAGCCATGAATGCTGGCAACTACCTACAACATCAGGGGAAATCTGCCTTGAAATGACATAAACCCCATTAATGGTAGAGAAGACGGGCAGAAAGAACCTGGGTCTTTGAGTGTGCCTGACACGACGGCTCACCCACCCCGGGAGCCCATCCTCCCCTTGTACATAGACCTCCTGTTACATGACCTAGTCAACTTTTTCACTGTTGAAGCCAGGTTGAGTTGGTTGTTCTGTTACTTGCAGCTGAAAGCATTCTAACAGATGGCATTTGGACTATCTATTTACAATATTAAACGCTCATGTTAGAATATGTATTTTTAAAATTAACACAGAATTTCAAACTGATTATTAGGAATAAAGTGTGACTAAACACGC
Organism: Camelus bactrianus; assembly: GCF_048773025.1. Lineage (NCBI taxonomy): Eukaryota > Metazoa > Chordata > Mammalia > Artiodactyla > Camelidae > Camelus > Camelus bactrianus. The sequence continues at coordinate 81,151,488 of NC_133549.1, read as the reverse complement.
TCAAGGAAACAAAAAAATCAGTGATTCTCAGAATTAACAGAAATCAAGTCCAACCCAACCCAGGGCCTGATGTTGCAGCTCCAGCTGCTTCTCCTTCCCTCCCACCAGTAAGAGAGCTGTTCCGACACCTCTCTCAGCAGCCAATTCTATTCATTCTGCTGAAAAATGTATCCTGAATACTGTAAGCCTCATCATTTGGCCTGAGGAGTCTACGGGAATACAGGACTTTAAGAGCAAAGTAGAGGGAGGGCAAGCAGTTTTGCACTATGGTGGCAGTGGCAGTAGAGTGATGGCATCAACAAGGAACACCAAGGACACCAGTTTTCCCTAAAGTGTCAGTTAGCAGGCAGCAGAATTGTGAATCCATTAGCATTTAACCAGGTTATTAAAACTCCTTCTTATGGACTATATACATGTACAATTCCACCCTGTGTTTTAGGGCCTCCTTCCACTCCTCCTCCAAGAATGATAATAGGAATATAGTCACCCCTCAGTTATCGATGGGGTGTTGGTTCCAGGACCCCCACGGATACCAAAATCCGCAGATGCTCAAGTTCCTTATATAAAATGCTGTAGTTTTAGCGTATAATCTATGCACATCCTCCCGCATACTTTAAATCATCTCTAGATAGCTTATCATACCTAATACAATGTAATTCCTATGTAAATAGCTGCAGCAAATTCAGGTTTTGCTTTTTGGAAATTTCTGGAATTTTTCCCCCAAATATTTTCCATTTGAAGTTGAATATGCAGATGTGGAACCCATGGATATAGAGGACTGACTGTATGTTGTAAAAGGAGAACTTCTATAAGAAGGGCTTACAGCTATTGTAAAAACTGAAACTTTACAAGGGGAGATTTTGGAACACAGTGCCATTGACATTTTCCTGTATTTTCCAGGTCCTCCTTCGTAGACTAAAGCTTGGGTGAACACATCTTAAATACATAACACAGGAAAAGTTTTTGGTTTTTTTTTTTAACATTTTCCCCATGACAAACTATCAGACAAACATAAGGGATTGTTGGGTAATACATTAATTCTACATGATAAACTAACTCTCCAATTTTAAGAAAATCATCACCTTAGTCATCAACCTACTGTTTCTATGATTTTAAACTATAACTTAAAATTTCTGAGTTATCATTTTGCTTCTTTTTATTGTCATCTATCCCTTGACTCACATTCTCTTTTCAAATATCTCTGTGTTCTAGTTTTAAAATTCCAACTAAGAGAAAGCTCTCTGGAAGACCTAAAACTTATATGTGCATAGGTGAAAATATTTCTTCAAAGAGTAGCGTCCCTGGCAGTTAATACAACAGATGATGGACTCACATATTCCAAGTGTTTCATAAAGAATTCTGATTCCTTTCGGGTGTCTGAGGTGAAAGGCCTGATTATGGAGGGCCAAGTTTTCTTAAGAATTCTGAAATAGGGCAAAGCAATGGTTATCAAGCAAGCCTTTCCAACTTCCATAAAAACTCTGCATCAAAGTTGGGACTGAAAAAACATATAAAAAACAAATATATGTATGTATATGCAGGAGTGGGACATTGTGCTGTATACCAGAAATTGACACACTGTAATTGCCCGTACCTCAATAAAAATAAACAAAACAAAACAAAACAAAGTTGGACTGCCTCAGAGTACTTTTAATTCTATGATCACAGTGCCACGTGACATGCAGAAAAGGCAGTCCCAAGTGAGACAGACTGCAGAGTCTGTGCTTGATTACATGTCTATTCTCCCCACTACTGACATTCCAACCAACACCTTCAGACTCTTAAGATAGCTGCCATGACATGTCCCTGAAGCAGCAGGAATTATAAAGGGAAAGTATTAAAAACGCTGCCTGCCTAAAGTTAACACCCATTCATGGATGGGTGAATTCTCTGCCACTGCTCTGAAAACCCTTGACCTGACGAACTCTTGCTCTACATAATCTTAAAATCTGCTCCCTCAAATGTTGACCAATACTCTGGATTAGATATCCAGTTTGCTCTGACCTTTACTATAAGCTTGTTTGATCCTTTCAGGAGGACCAGACTTCCTCAGCTACTAACAGGTTGCCCAAGGGAGCACCCTGCAGGAATCTATCAAATCTTTCCACATTATCTCTATAATGTCAGTCCTGTCCTGTCCTGTCCTGCTGATACCAGCTCAGCCACAAACCATGCCCTCAGACACTGGTATAGTCTTCCACCTAGAGCCCTCTTCTTATTTACATGTCACACCCAGGAGCACTCTTGAAGCTATCATTGCTCTAGACCACAATGCTTCTAATAAACCATGCATCATACACTAATTTAAAAGACTCAGCTTTCAAACCACTGTACTTGTGGTATGCCGGGGACTATGCCAGTTTTACAACAGAAGCATTGTGAATCTCACAGCTATGAAAGTGCTAACAGATATGTGGGCAGGAAACTTGCGAAAGAAAATCTTGGCCAGATTTTTCCAACTACCATCTTATGGCCTGCTCTTTAAATGAAAATATAAATATTTGGGTAAGAATTACAATTACCATTCACAAAAGTATGTCTTCATTCAAACATGGATAGTACCATCCTATATGCTACAAGGGACTTCTGTTGACGAAGAAGGTTTCATCCCTCCCAAGGAATTCATACTCTATTATGGGATACAAACAGGTAAACAACTAACAGGTAACAACGATGTGGTAGAATTTTTTAAATGCCACATCAGAAATAGAGACACTAGCTTCTCTTTCTCTCTTTCATGTATCCACCCACTACCACCCATCCAAGGAGAAAGAGAATGGAGAATGAAAAGAATGGAGTCCCTAATGGGTATATATATTACAGAGATGGTTTATAAATACCTTATGTGGACCTACTTAAATTTAGGAAATACACAGTTTCACAATGTTCTTAAATGTTCTTAAACATTTAAGCAATCCTTGAATATTTGACACAGTAAACTGTATATTTAAATTAAAGCAGATTAAGTTCTCTCAGTGCTGGAAAAATCGATGAAGTAGTGTTGGCCAGGATAAAAAGTATCAATGAAGATATGTGTGGTCTGGACAAAGCAAAATCAGACTTAAGATTCAGAATGTTACTACAGTCTAAATTAGGTGTCAAGTAGGACTCAGGCCTGGGTCAGTCACCAGGTTTCCAGGGGAATTCCATCATGTGCTTTTGTTATGATCTAAAAACTTACGTAGGCTATGAATTTCATGCTACCACACAAGAGAGGGTGTGGAGCAAACACCAAGATGAGATTACTAAAAACCTACTGTAGTTACTATACTGCTAAAAACAAATCAATCTGGCAGCAAGAATATAAATTCAATTTTATTAACAGGAGGCAGAAATAGTCCAAGAAAATATTCCAGTTATTGGCTTCACTAACATGTAGTGCTTCAGCTATTCAAATGTGCACTAAAAAGCCATTTTTGTCATTTGAAATGTACTTTGCTTTGCTCTCAAAGGTTTCTCCCTCAGAAGCTGTTCCTTAGAGAACAGCATTTGACTATGGAGGAAATGAAGTCACCTTTGTCAATCTGTATCTACATTCAGAACATGCAATCATAGGTCAACATACCCTAGTTCTGGAGCCTTAGGAATATGGTTTGTATAAGACAGGAAAATATCCCCTAACTAAGCAGGTATACAGTGATTTGATTATTCATTAAAAGAAGATTTCCCAAAACCACTCATTCCAGTTGTCCCTTTGCTTGATGGCCTGAGATTTTTATTTCCCAGGATGATGCTGTAGAATAAAATTAGGGGTATGACTTTCTTCTTCAGAGTAGGAAAAGAGGTGCTGTGAGTGGAAAACTTGTAGAAGCAGTTTTATTTTTTTAAATATTGAAGTATAGTCAGTGACAATGTGTCAATTTCTGGTGTACAGCACAATGTCCCAGTCATGCATACACATACATATATTCATTTTCATATTCTTTTTCATTAAAGGTTATTACAAGATAATGACTATAGCTCCCTGGGCTATACAGAAGAAACTTGTCTTTTAAATTTGTTTTTATATATAGCAGTTAATTTTGCAAATCTCAAACTCCCAAATTTATCCCTTCCCATCCTCTGTCTCCTGGTAACCGTAAGATTGTTTACTATGTCTGCAAGTCTGTTTCTGTTTTGTAGATGACTTCATGAGTGTTCTCTTTTTTCTTTCTTTTTTTTAGATTCCACATACGAGTGATATGATATGGTATTCTCCTTTCTCTTTCTGGCTTACTTCACTTAGAAAAATGACTTCTAGGTCCTTCCATGTTGCTGCAAATGGCATTACTTTATTCTTTTTTATGGCTGAGTAGCATTCCATTGTATAAACATACCAAAACTTCTTTGTCCCATCATCTGTCAGTGGACATTTAGGTTGCTTCCATGTCTTGGCTATTGTAATATAGTGCTGCTATGAACATCGGGGTGCATGTATCTTTTTGAATTAGAGTTCCCTCCAGGTATATACCCAGAAGTGGGATTGCTGGATCATATGGTAGATCTATTTTAGTTTTCTGACGAATCTCCATACTGTTTTCCATAATGGCTGCACCAAACTACATTCCCACCAGCAGTGTAGGAGGGTTCCCTTTTCTCCACATCCTCTCCGGCATTTACCATTCATGGGCTTTTTAATGATGGCCATTCTGACTGGTGTCAGGTGATATCTCATTGTAGTTTTGAAGATTAACATACAGAAATCAGTTGCATTTCTTGACGCTAACAATGAAATAGCAGGAAAAGAAAGTAAAGAAACAATCTCTTTTAAAAATCGTATCCAGAACAATAAAATACTTAGGAATAAATCTCAGCAAGGAGGTGAACGACTTATACATGGAGAACTACAAAACACTGATTAAGGAAATTAAAGATGACTTAAAGAAATGGAAAGATATCCCATGCTCTGGATTGGAAGAATCAATATTGTTAAAATGGCCATACTGCCCAAGGCAATCTACAGATTTAATATGATCCCTATTAAATTACCTATGACATTTTTGACAGAACTAGAACAAATAATCCTAAAATTTACATGGAATCATAAAAGATCCAGGATTGCCAAAGCAATAGTGAAGAAAAAGAACAAAGTTGGAGGAATAACTCTCCCAGACTTCAGACAATACTACAGAGCTACAGTCATCAAAACAGCATGGTATTGGCACAAAAACAGACATATGGATCAATGGAACAGAATAGAGAGCCCAGACATAAACCTACAGACCTACAGTCAATTAATCTTTGACAAAGGAGGCAAGAATATACAATGGAGAAAAGAGTCTCTTAAGCAAGTGGTGCTGGGAAAACTGGACAGCTGCACGTAAATCAATGAAGTTAGAATACTCCTTCACACCATACACAAAAATAAACTCAAAATGGCTTAAAGATTTAAACATAAGACACAATAAACCTCCTAGAAGAAAACACAGGCAAAACATTCTCTGACATAAATCTTAGCAATGTTTTCCTAGGGTAGTCTACCCAGGCAATAGAAACAAAAGCAAAAATTAACAAATTAAACTTACAAGCTTTTGCACAGCAAAGGAAACTGTAAGAAAAACAAAATGACAACCTACAGAATGGGAGAAAATATTTGCAAATGATGTGACTGACAAAGGTTTATTACCTTCCAGAATACACAAACAGTTCATACAACTCAAAAACAAAAAAACAAACAACCCAATCCAAAAATGGGCAGAAGACCTAAATAAGCAATTCTCCAGTGAAAACACACAAAGGCCAATAGGCACATGAAAAAATGCCCAATATCACTAATTATTAGAAGCAGTTTTAAGTTTCAAGTGTATGTGGAAAGGGAGGATCTGAAAACAGATCCCCTTCAGCCCAGCCCTGCTTGTGCGCACTTTGGAAAGTCTGCACACGCTTCCCAGCCACGGGTACGACAGTTTGAAGACTGTTATTTAATACATCAGAGAAGAAAGATCAACAAGAAACAGAGTGAGCCACACATCTGAGAACACCTAAAGTGCAGATATTTGACAGCACAAAAACCTAAACAAAGGAAGTAAATCTCCTAAAATACAACATAGAGAAAACCTAATCTAGTCACATCTTTCAATCTGAATATTCTGCTAACGTGATGGGTGAGATACATCAGTGATCAGCAATAGCCACATTTTAAAAACAGACCTCTTTACTTCAGCAACTGAGCATAAATGTGAGCCAACAAACACATAATCCTAAAATAGCATAAAAAATTTGAAATCAGATTTTAAAATATCTGAATACCTATGAAGCATCTCATGAGATAATTCACCCATTGGCCCTTTGTTTATCGTTGTTTATGGTTTTTCATTGTTTACTGCCACCTTGGCTTTATCTCACATTTGACAATGGCATATTCTTTTATTTCCCAAAGCTTTTCATTTTGAAAATATAAAAATCTACAGAAAAGTTGAAAGAACAGTACAGTGAATACCTTATACCCTCAACAAGATGCATCAACTATTATAAAATTTGCCACATTTGCTTTCTCCCTCTCTTTCTCTGATACAAACACACATACACACTTATTTTTTCTTTGCCTTGTTATTTTTCTTTTTCTGGCTGAACCACTTGAAGTAAGTTGCAGACATTATGCATGTTACCCTACATATTTCTGGATGCATGCTCTAACTACAAGAACATTCTCCTGCATAACCACAGTGCCATTTTCACATCTAAGAAAATGAGCCATAATTCTGTAATTATCATCTAATATATAGACAATATTCAGCTTTATCAGCTGTCTCAGGAAACACAGTTTATAGCTGCTTATTTTTCCTAGCAGGTTCCATCAAGGTTTACACATTATATTTGGCTGTTATGCCTCTTTAGACTCTTTACATCTAAAGTAAACCCCCCACATTTTTTCTGTTTTTCACAATAAATAATTTTTTAAATAAGGGGCTCAAAGTTCACTTTTTCCTTGAAAAACTCTCAGTATTACCTTGAGTTTGGCAGGATAATTTTTTCAAAGGCAGTTCCAAAGTTCACTTGGTAAAAGATTCTAGTCTCTATGCCTGTGAGTTAGATTTGATATGACAACGGCTCTCAGTGGGTTGGTATGGGAGGGCCACCATGGCCCAGAAAGGAGGACACTGACACTCACTGGGTGGCCACAAGACCTGCGCTGGAAGGCAGAGGCTCACCCAAGTCCAGCAGAATCCTAGGTCCCACAGCTGATTTGAAGCGATGACCTCTGCTCTCTGGGAGCAGATGCTGATGAACCTTCGGGTACAGTATGAATAATGAGCCTGTCTTTCACAACTGGGGTGTGTGACCCTGCTTACAGTATAAGTTTAATTACACAGCTAATAATACACAAGCATTATGCATTAATTAGCCTAAGCCGAATTCAAAAAACAAAGCCCTGAGGCAAAAGATATTAAGATTTTCTTGTAACTGCATCCATTACGAGTTATTCACATATAACCCAAATACCATGAATCCAAAGGAGTCCCCGATGTTTAAAAAATATAGGCTTCTGAAATATATACAAGATCTTATGGTAGCTTACAGAGAAAAAATGTAACAATGAATATACACATGTTCATGTATAACTGAAAAATTGTGCTCTACACTGGAATTTGACACAACATTGTAAAATGATTATAAATCAATAAAAATTGTTTAAAAAATACAGGCTTCTGAAATGCAGTAAACTGAGTTAATAAGCAAACAAAAAATGCACAAACACAGCAAAAGGACGACTGAATGAAAGGGGTGGTATTTTATTGCCTATGCAAAGGCAGCATGGAAGAAAGATATAAAATATTTCGAAATACAGCAAGCACCAAAAGTACCTATCAGCACGGAGTGTCTGTGAGACAGTGACTCGATGTGGTGACTCCTTTTCCTCGGTGTCCTGTCACATACCCTTATTTCAGGCTATTCGTTCTAACTAAAAATTTCATCTCTTCCTAGGGCAACCTTTACCATCTATATGTCACCAACTCTAAAATTTCTATCTTTCTATCTCTAGCCTAGATAGACTTTTCTCTAGAGATTCAGACACAACTGAATTCTGGGTATCTCCAGCTGGGACCCCAACAAGCACCTCACACTTGCACATCCACCACCAAATTCACCACTTTCCCGCTAACCTGCCACGTCTCTTCTGTCGGAGTGAATGATGGCAGCCCTTTGTCTAGGCCAGACCTCAGCTACCTGACCACCACCCTCCACCAGCCACCAGCACTGTCGTCATTCCTACCTCCTGTTCATCTCTCTGCGATCTGCTCACTGCTGTCACCGCCAGTACCACCTCACTGGTTCAGGCCATCACCACCCAGACTGTTCCCACAGCCTTATAAGTGATCTCCTCCCCAATCCCCTCACCAAACTGCTCAGTCACCTAACTACATAGAGCTTCGACTTCAACTCCCTGTGCTCTGCATGCACTGACATCTCAGTGCCCTCAGCACCAACGTGGCCACTCCTGACTCGTCTCACTGCTCCCACCGCACACTTCAAGTTCCAGCACAGTGAGGTTTTTCCCAGTACCTCAAACATACCGTATGTTCTTCTCTTCCCTAGGAAGGCTGGCCTTACCTTTCTCTTTGCCCTGAACACTCTTCTCCTCTATCTACAACTAACTCTTGCTACTTAAGGACTTGTCTTTGACATCTCTTCTTTCAGAAAACCTTCCCTGTCACCACGAGATAATCAGGGGTGCCTCTCAGGATGATGGCACCTACTACATGGACTGTGTAATGGGCTCTTGTCCCTGCCAGCAGCATGCAGAGTAGGAAGAGAGGCTGAAGCAAGGAGGCCTGTGTGTAGGCTGCTGCAGCAGTCAAATCAATGTGAAGTCTGGGACTACAGCTGTGGCGTGGGGACCTACAGAAGCACATGGTTTGGGAGAGATTTAGGCAGCACAGAGGGTGTCTCTGTGTTAATACCACACTTATGCTCGATGCCTGACACAGCACCCACCATGTAATGAGTGCTTAATACAAATCTGTTCAAAGAATGAATAAATTAATGAAGACACAAGATATAGACATAGGAAGTAAATAGAAGAGCATCTGACTCGATCTCAGTATAGACTTAAGTATTGTGCGGATGTAGCACAGAGGGAGTGGGGCTGGGCGAGGTTCATCACGAGGGACATGTGGCTTGCAAAGATAACAGCTGGCTGAGCAGCGTGCAAAAAGCAAATGAGGGAAGGGCATGGGTGTGGAGGCTGGGAGGCTGGGTGTGGAGGATACCAATTCTACCACGGTCCAACCGCCAACCAGGGAACTGTGGGCAACTCATCCAGTTTTTCTGGGCCTCACCCATAAGAGTAGGATGACAATGACTATACCTATCTCATGGTCCTCAAATGAGGATCAAATGAGTTGAGTTAGTATTTGTAAAGCCCTGAGAAGAACACTGCCTTGGTACAGAATAATCCTGATATAACTATATGCTATATTAAATGAAATAAAACAAATCCTTAGTGGTAGCTTCACCTATTTAGATGCTATAAAAATGGCCACATGTGAAATGAATAATTAATTAATGGATGACTGCATACCTCCACTTATTAAAGGATGATGCATCAAACATATTTACTGGAAACTATGAAGAATTTTCATAGCTAGAGTTTCAGGTAATATTTACAACCAAATTGTTTTTATACATAAACACAATTCATAGTACACAGTGGAAACTAAAGGAATGAAGTTTGAATTGTTGTTGATGGAGATAAAGGAAAAATTAAAAAAAGTAATGCAAAGACAGGAAATTATGAAAAATAAATATGAAATAAAAACATGTTGACATTAAAATCTCAATGGCAGGTCTAAACCTGGCCAAGGAGAGGGCTAGTGAATAGAAAAGAGAACACTGAAGAAACCACCCAGAGTACAGTACACAGAGACAGACAGAACAGTTTTATTCCCAGAAAGGGAGAAAGAAGTGAAAGGGGGAGAGGCAGTATTTGAGGAAATAATGGGTGAAAAAATTTTCAAAAATGAAGAAAGGCCTGGATCCTTAAATTCAAAAACTGAAAAAGCACACCTAAATCCCAAGCAGAAATGAGATAAACAAAAACAAAAACATAACTAGTCACACCAAAGATCAAAAAAGCTCCCGCTGCAATACACCAGGGAGGCTGTCCCCCGAGCACCCACTGCACTCTGTGGCATGGCTCCTTCCTGTCTCCCTGCTGGATTACAGACTCCATGAGGGCAGGATTCTTTCCAGCATATAATATATTGTTCATACCTGCTTGATGTATAAATGAATGAAAGAACAGATGTGTGGAGTATATTTATATTCATGTGAAAGCATTTTTAAAGAGAAAACAAAATAACACGGGAAAAAAAATCATACAAATTCAAGTGACCATGGGCAAGGGATTTCTCTTCGGATCTGTTTCTTCATTTGTATAAAATAAAGGGGTCATCTCGATGAAGTCAAACATAAAAGTCACTAACAACTATTATAGGATGCTATGGCTCTAAGATTATTTTTTGAAATCTCTGCATTTAAAAACAAATGTAGGCAGTTTTCTTATTCTCAATACAGTTACTGACAAAAAATCTGTAAGAGAATAGTGACAACCAACAAACCATAATAACTGGGTCCTGCAGTGGCACCAAGACACATATTCGTGAAACACTTTCACTCAATATATACGCAACACATTGAACTAGACTGTTAGTTTTACCTACATGATGTGGACTCTTACCAAGCAAACTCCCACCAGACCAACATCACAAAGGTCTGCTATAGTCATTCTGCACATCCTTCTATATAAATACCCTAAAGTAAACAGCAAACTGTTACTAGTTCAAGACTTTTGTGAGAATTATTTGGGAAAGGTAAGCTTATAATATATAAAACAGCCAGAACAAATACTTATGGCTTTTGACTAAGAATATTTAAAGTGGCAGGATCTCATAAATTTATCTGCATTTAAGCCTCAAAGTCAATGTGTGCACCAGAAAATATAACAGTTCAACTGATCAACTTGTATCTAATGTCTGATAACAACTCACTCTTTTTTTTATCACTAGAAAAACATCCAATCTTATTTTTTCATTCTCAAAGAAAACAAGGCTTACAAGGAAGAAAACAAGAATTTAGAGAAGAATTACTCATATTTGGTTCTTAAACAGCAAGTGTGCTACAACTTCGTGTGTGCTTGAGCAAACAAGAGTAGTTCCCAGCATATTAGAGTGACAGATAAGATTACCAGACAGAAGAAACATACTTGGAAACAGTTTTAAAAAAAAAACCAATCCAGGGACCAAGGAAAGGTAAACAGACGACAGAAGACATCCTGGTTTCTAGGTATGAGAATATTCATCTCTTGGGGCTCCCGCAGGGAAAACAGACAAATGACTCAAGAAGCCAAACAAATGATCTCACAGAAGATGATGCCCAACCAAAGGCAGTAATTTGGGACGGACATATTTTAAAGATGTACATTCATCTCTTCATCTAAACATATTTCTAGGAAGAAACTAGGTATGGTCTAAAAGAGAACAACCAGAATCAGAGACTCATGTTTGTAATACATGAAACAAGGGATTTTTATGCTGCAAAATAAGACTGATGGTTCCTAGAAGAAAAAAAGGGCTGTCAATAAAAGACAGCTACAGACACTTACTTCTTATACTGGATATCAAACCTGGTAACTACAAAAAGGACAGACCGCCTTTGGAAGTAGTGGGGCAGCACCATGAGAGATGCCCTAACGGGACCAAGAACAACTTAGTTATGATGACACAGAGCATGACTGAGCATTAAACTGGGGCTTGAGCTACACGGCTCTGGAGATTTCGGCATGTTAAAACACAGATTGTTTTTTCCTTATATTAGGTTTTTATGATTTAAAAGGGAAGGACTTACCTAATAGAGAAAAAAGAATAATTTTAAGAGGTGAAAGTGTGATGGTTATGCCTCAAAATAGTTATCACTTGAACAACTGTGAGGCCATCTTTTGAGATGTCAGGTTAAGATGAGTACAGTGTAAGCTGCCAACATTTATATCTTTTCATAGCAAATATAAATGTGTTTAGATGAACATTATCCTGATGCTACACGGTAAAATCCATCTGTTGACCTCAGAAGCAAGATGGTGAGGCCAATAGGGCCAGAAACAGGACTGTTTATAAATATATAAAAGAAAACACCACTTTCATTTCCTATGGAGTGTGCTGTTTAAATGTAAGATAATCATTGAACTACCTTTTTGTTCATCCTCTTCAAGAGATACTGTGATGTGGACCATTTTTTTTCAGTATCTATACCGATTCCACTTTAAAGCGCAGGAAGTTAAAAAGTGTGTTTTACGGACAATCTTGCAATTTGGGTTCCAGACATAATTAGGCTGCACTAATCCAATTAATTCATAATTATGTTGCATTCACACGGAAAGTTCTGTTTGTAGATGAGACACAGGAAGAAAAGCAGAAGACAAAGTATCCACTTTGCTTGTCCAGATCATGGCAAAATGGTGTGGTTCTAGAGCCAGTAGCTTCTTCCTAATTCAGCAAATTCGTAGGAGCAGTGGCAGCTTTTCAAACCATGGTAAAAAATTTTTCCATTATCACCAATCATTATAGTGATTTTTTTCATCAGAAGTTTCAGCAGCAACTTTCTGATTTGTCAGCTCCTGATCTCAGCAGAGTAGTTCAGGGATGCTGGGAGTTAACTGTTTCCGGAAACCCAGAAGAGGCCTACTCCTCCAGTCCTGCAATTATTTTGTAAGCATCTACTTCCCTGTAGTAAACCCCTCTGATGCTGTTGCTTACAGTAGACCCTGGGACCCTGTTAATAACAGAATAAAACAGACATTGTTCTGAGATGGAAAGTAATTCACAAATACTGTCAAATGAAATGTGTATTTCATCAAATATTGATCTGATGGCCAAATACAAAACTGTCTTTTAGACTTTTAAAAATACATGTTAATAGAATACAAACTTGTGGTTGCCAACGAGGTGGAGGGTAGGAAGGGACCGATTGGGATTTCAAAATGTAGAACAGATAAACAAGATTATAATGTACAGCACAGGGAAATATATACAAGATCTTATGGTAGCTCACAGACAAAAAAAGTGACAATGAATATATATATGTTCATGTATAACTGAAAAATTGTGCTCTTCACTAGAATTTGACAAAACATTGTAAAATAGTTATAACTCAATAAAAAATGTTTAAAAAATGCATGTTAATAATCCTACACTGGTGCATGGAAGGACGTTTCAAATAGTCCTAGGGATAAGCAAAGATATGAGATAACAGGGTAAGGGGACAGAAGAGTAAGAAAAATACAGATTTTTAAAATGGTGAAATTATTTGCATAAAAAAGAAAAGAGAACTGGGAAAGAAATGAAGAAAACCTCAAAATAATCTAACAGAAATGTATTCAAGATACCACAACTATGCTGAAAATTTTTTAAATTAAATTACAATATTACAAAGATACCCATCACTTGGCATCTTAAGTCAGTTTTATTTTTAAATCAATTTTTAGAAGTCCAGTTTGGATCTTATGATCAAAAAGTTCAATACAGACATGGAAGATATAAAAAAAGATCCAAACTGAACTTCTAGAGATGGAAACTATACCACATCTATGATGAAAAATACACTAGATGGAATCAATGAGAGATTAGACGTCGAAAAATAAAAGATTAGTGAACTTATAAACATATCAATTAGAATTATCCAAAATAAAGCACAGTAAAAATATTTTTAATTAAAAACACAATACCAGACAACTTCAAGCCAGTTAATGTGTGTAACAGAGTCCCCAAAGAAGGGAGGGGACAGAAAAAATATTTGAAAAATATTTCAAGTTCAACAAAAACTGTAAACCCATAGATCCACAAAGCTCAACAAACCCCAGACATAAGAAATGAAGAAAACAAAAAAGAAAGTTAAAAGAAGTCATTACCAGCCAACTCACAATAGAAGAAGTGTTAAAGGAAGTCCTTCACACAGAAGGAAAATGACAAATGGAAATACAGCTCTACTCAAAGAGATGAAGAACACCAGAAACGGCAGTACGTTACATAAGGGTAAATAGATATTTTTTCTTCTTATTTTAATCTCCTTAAAGAGAAAAGTGTTTAAAAAATTGTAACATTGTATTCTGGGGTTTATAATGTATATATAATAAAAATGTATGATAACAGCAGCTTAAAGACGAGGAGGGGAGAAATAAAAGTACACTATACTAAAGTATAGGATTCTTATAGTACTCTTGAACTACCGTAGTACCAATTGAAGGTAGATTGTGACAAGCTAAACATGTATACTATAACCCTAAAAAAATAAAATTAATAAAATTGAAAACCACCGAAATAAGGAGTTATAGCTTACAAGCCAAAAAGGATGAAAAAAATTAACTCTTACATACTCAGTTTTTTAAAAGGCAGAAAAGGAATGAAAAGGGAGGCAAAGAACAGACAGGACAAGCAGAAAGCAAATAGGAAGGCTTAATCTAACCATATCAATGATCTCATTAGATATAAATGGTCTAAACACCCAAATAAAGAGAGAGATTGTCGGACTGGATAAAAAGACCCAATCATATTTTGCTGACATGAAAAGCACTTTAAATATAAAGGCACAGGTGAAAAGTAAAAAGATGGAAAAGATGATACCATACCAACACTAATCAAAAGAAAGCTGTAGTGCCTGTACTATCATCAAAGTAGACTTCAGAGCAAAGAATATAATCACCAGGGATAATAATAAGGGGGTTAATTTATAAAGACCAAACAATTCTAAATGTTTATGCACCTAATAAAAGAGCATCAAATACACATAGGAAAATTGGTATAACTATAAGGAGAAACAGAAAAATCCACAATTATAGTCAGCAGTTTAATGACCACTCTTTCTACTAACAGAACAAGTAGACTGCAAGGCTACAGCAGACTTGAAAACACTATCAATCAACTTGACATGACTGACATTTATAGAACACTTCATTCAACAACAGTGGGATACACATTTTTCTTAAACATACACAGAACATTTATCAAAAGAGACAATATTCTGCACGATGAAGCAAGTTTGGATAAATTTAAAAGGACTTAAGTTATTTAAAATATGTTTTCAGATCAAAATGGAATTAAATAGATCTCTGGAAAGTCCAGAAACTTTGGAAATTAGATAATGCACTTAAAATAACCCATGAATGAAAGAAGAAATCAAAAAGGAGATTAGAAAGTATTTTTTGAACTGAATGAAAATGAAACAATATAGAGAATTTGTGGGATGCCATGAAAGCAGAATTTGGGAAATTTATAATTACTAAATACCTATAACAGAAAATAAGAAAAGTCTCAAATAACCTTGGCCTCTACCTTAAAAAGTTAGGAAAAGAAGAGCAAATTAAACTCAAAGGAAACAGAGGAAAGAAGATAATAAATATCTAAGAAGGAATGAAAGAAATAGAAAGCAGACAGACAAAAGAAAATCTCTGAACCAAAAGAATTCTTTGAGAAGATCAATAAAACTGATAAACTTCTGGCCAGATCAAAAAATATAAGCGAAGACACAAATTACCAGCATCAAGAATGAAAGCGATGTCACAACAGATTCTAAAGATATTAAAATGCTAAGCTCTATAGGCTGAAAGCCTGTGTCCCCCCAAACCATTGGTAGACTTAAGGAAAAAAGAATAATACCAATTCCATTTAAACTCTTCTAAAATATTAAAGAGGAGTAAATAATTCCCTAATCATTGAATGAGGCCAACATTATCCTTATAACAAAATCAGACAAAAGCATTGTAATCAAAGAAAACTATGAACCAATACTCCTTTTGAACACAGATGCAAAAATTCAAGACAAAATTTTAGCAATTCAAATCCAGTCATACATAAAAAGGATAATACATCATAACCAAGTGTGGTTTATACTAGAAATATAAGGTTGGTACATTAAAAAAAAAAATCAACCTTTGTTGTGTTAGCAAACTGTGACAGTTAATTTTATGTGTCAACTTGAATGGGCTAAGGGATGCCCAGATAGCTGGTTAAAGTATTTTGGGGCAGGTTTGTGAGAATTCTCCCAGAAGATATTAGCATTTGAATGAAAAGAAGGTAGCCCTCACTGATGCGGGTGGGCATCACACAATCCACTGAGGGTCTGAATAGAACAAAAATGTGGAGGAAGGGTGAATTTCTGTTTGTTTGAGTTGGAACATCCATCTTGTACTGCCCTTGGATATTAGTGCTCCTGGTTCTCAGCCCTTCAGACTCTGGCCTTTGGAATCACATCAAGATTCCATCCTCTGCCTCCCTGGTTTTTGGACTTACACCAGCCTCCCTGGTTCTTCAGCTTGCAGATAGCAGGTGGTGGGATTTCTCAGCCTCCACAACCATGTGAGCCAACTCCTATAATAAATCTCCTCTTATACATATATACAATACCTATATACTTATATGCACATGTAAGATACAGAATGATACATAGGGAGGTATTCTTTTGGTTCTGTTTCTCTGAAGATCCCTGACTAACAGTCAGAATAAAAAATAAAAGCCATATGATCATTGCAGTAAGACTGAGAACCGCAAAAACTCTTGGCACATAATGACTCCTCCTAAACTCTTGCACTAATACTAGCATAGCTTCTAACTTCTCATGGCCGTGTCTTTAGGATGATGACTCCAACCTAAGATATTAAGTGAGAAAACTCAACACTGCCAAAAGCATTTACTGTTTGTTCCAGTAAACACCTGAAGATACAGCCTCTGTCTCCCAATCTCTGTGGGAGGGTAGGAGCCCAACTATAATACATACCAGTTAGCAAACCCAGATGGCTTAATCACAATGACCAAATGCCTTTCCAGGTTTTTATAAATTTCTATATCCCTGACTCTGCTCAAGCTCCCACTTTTTTCCCCATTCATTTCTCCTTCCTACTCTCTCATTCTCCTTTCAAACATCCTAGACACTGCCAGACAAGAATAAGATGAATTCAGTTCACACTGGACTCTCCTTCCTATTGCAATAGTTATTACTAAATAAACTCCATCCTTCCCACTTTAACTAGTATACAGCTTTGTTTATCGGTGACAAGACACAAAACAAACATTTGACAAAACTCATGACCCCTTCCTGAGCAAAACTCTCAGCAAACTAGAAACAGATAGGAACTCCTTCAACATGATGAAAAGTATATACAAAAAACGTAAAGTTAACATCCTACTTAATGTTGAAGAATGAATGCTTTCCCCCTAATACCACATGCACCTCAACGTTCACGGCAGCACTATTTAAAATAGCCAAGACATGAAAACAACCTAAAGGTCTCTCAACAGATGGCTGGATAAAGAAGTTGTGGTATATTTAAATAATGGAGTACTATTCAGCTATGAAAAAGAATAAAACAATGCCATTTGCAGCAACATAGATGGACCTAGAGATCATCATCCTAAGTGAAGTAAGCCAGAAAGAGAAAGAAAAATACCATATCATATGATATCACTTATATATGGAATCTTAAAAAAAAAAGACACAAGTGAACTTATTTACAGAACAGAAACAGATACACAGACATAGAAAACAAACTTATGGTTAAAATAGACGCCCAAACCAAATGTTGCTGGAGATACAGAAAAACTGGAACTTTCATACTCCTGGTAGGAATGTAAAAGAGTGTAATCACTTTGGCAAAGTTTGGCAGTTTGGCAGTTTGTATCTTAAAAAGTTAAACATACATGTACCATATAGTCCCATTCCTAGGAATATACCCAAGGGAAAGGAAATATATGTCTAGGTAAGGGCTTGTACGAATGTTCACAGCAGCCTTATTTGTAATAGCCAAAAACTGGTAACAATCCAAATGTCCATCAACAGGAGAATGAATAACTAAATTGTGGTAGGTCCATACAATGGATACTACTCAGCAAAAAAAAGGAGCAAACTACTGATAAACATAAATTCGATGAATCTCAAAAGAATTAAAAGCTAGACAAAAAAGAGTATATAATGTATGATACCATCTACATAAAATTTTAGAAAATGCAAACTAATCTGTAGTGAAAGAAAACAGATCAATTACTTGAGGGAAAGGCTGGAGAGGGGTGGGAGTGAGGGATTACCAAGGGGCATGAGGAAACTTCTGGGAGTGATGGATGTGTTCACAATCTTGATTGCGGAAACAGTTTCACGTGTGTGTATATATATGTCACAACTTACCAAACTGTATGCTTTAAATATATATTGTTTATTGTATGTCAATTATACCTTAACAAAACTATTTCAAAACAAAACAAAACATAACAAAAATAATTTCAAAAAACATAAAGAGGTATGTCAAACCACAAGATAGAGAGTAACTCTAAACAAGAAATCAATCAAAAAGCAATCAGATGGTAACAAATCAATTAAGAACCTCACTGGACAGAGGAAGAAGCAAAAATCAGCAGTAATGAGTCAGCAAAATAGGGCAGTTTGGAAAAGGTCAATTCCAAAGGGCTACAGTATACAACTAAGGGGAACGAATCTGAGAAAATACTATAGTCAAGAGAATATGGAAATTTAACCACTAGCAGCAATGCCTTAGAGGACCAGAGTTTAAAGTTCATCATGAAAGGTAGAAGAAAAGGTTTTGGAATTGAAAAAGGACTGAAAGGCTCAAAAATCCCCAAGAACCAAAGAAAGCCAAGAACAGTAAGACATTAACCAGTAACTCCTCACACTGTAAGAAGAAAGCATTCTCCAAAAAAAACTATAAAGAATATGTTTCTTTTGAAAGACTGCAAATAACCACCACATTAGGTTTCTAAACGCATACCAGAGTCTAATGGCAGTGGATCAACACTTACAAAACACCAAGAAAAAAATACTCAAGAAACACCCAGTTTATAAGTAACAGCAGCAGAAATCCTTTTACAGACTGCAAAACACTCCTCTTACCCCATAGTAGCCCCCATATCATTAAAACTGAATTCATTCATTTGTTCATCAACTGTGTTGACTACTGTGTTAAGTCATTAACTCTCAGAATTGCAGATAAGGGCTCATGCAGTGGGTACTAGAGAGAATCGTGTCATGCGGCTGACAAGCCTAGGTAAAACCGTGTCAAGGTTAACAGTTACATTATTTGATTCTGCATAAACTGCAATGTTCTTCTTTTCTCACAAGATTCAAAAGGAATACAATTGTTACTGATGTAATAATCTGTCCCACGTTATCACCTTTCCAGTTCTGAGAACAGTGGATGATGGGATGGAAAGAAGGGGTGCCTCTGTGTAGCTTCTCCTGCCCTGCTCTTTTCCACTCCTAAGCACAGGAGGATCAAAAATGGTACCAAAGGATTTTGTTTTGAACTCATTATGCCAGGGGAACTGGATAAAGGGGAAAAGGCTCCACTGGACAAAAACTTACCTTCCAAACTACTCCTAGTATCACATTTCAGGGTTGAGAAACCTACAACAATCATTTTCATTCAGCACTGTGCCAGCTGCTGCCAAAACTCTCATGTGGCTCTTCAAGCTCCTGCCTCAGCTCTTCTTCCACTACCTGCCACCTCACTCTGGCACCCTGATTTCCAGAACTGCCATCAGGTATTCAAACTATTACCCACACTAAGGTGGGGCAGGGTGGTTCTTCTTCCCAATGCCAATCAAAATTCCAATTCCACAAAATAGCTGGTTAATGCTACTTATTTAAACCATAAAAACTTCATCAAACAGATCAATTCAGTACATATTTATTGAATACCCATCTACAACATATCTACAATGCAGTTTTATACAAATGGGACCTCTCTTCCTGGACTAAAATGTTGGACATCCTCCTTTCTCTATTCCAAACAAATACATATACAGTCCCTCATACACATACATACCAAGAAATTCCCACCATCTGCTGTCCGAATTCAACACTACAATGAATAGGGAACTAACAGCCTCAGCTTGGTATAGACAAGCACCCTAAACTAAGGAAATGTTCTGCTTAGTGATATTTAAAAGTCAATTTAGGTTAAGAAGGATTTTAAGAAAAGACTGTTAATTTAACTGAATCTTTAAAAAAGACTATTAACTTAAATGAAAATTGACAGAATATGGGAAAGATATTTTAGGGTATTCTCTTATCTCTCTGAAGTTGAAAAAAATAAAATACCGAAAATACGACGTCCAGAAACCATCTCCCCTACCACTGCCCCTAGTTAGCACTTCAACCGATACTGGATGCATTCCTAAGAGCTCAGAATAGAAAGGGTGCAGTTGACAGTACAACCGATGGGAAAAAAGAAAAATACGAATTAAGAATTTGGGGTCCTTTTCAATTTACAAGACACATTTTCATTTTCAACAGTCTATGTACTTTAAGAAATACGATAGTTTTTTTATTCTTTATGTAATAATGGAAAGAATAGTGTCCCATCAACTATAATAAATCATCTTCAAATAAGACATCAATTCTTGATTTAACAAGGATTCTTCAGAGTCTTGGGCAAAGATTTTCACTTTAAAATAGGAATGCTATAAGAACTAATGAGTAAATGTCTGTAAAGCACATTGTACAGGCAAAAAGGCAGCAGGGGTAATCTCTGATTCCTCCCCGTCCCTCCCACATGCAATCATCAGTGCACTGGATTAATAATCGAAGTATCTCCCTAACCCCACTACACCTATCCTAGACGGAGTCACCATCAACTTTTCCCTAGGCCAGAGATCAGCAAACTACAGCCTACAGGCCAAATCTGACTTGTCACTTGTTTCTGTAAAAACAGTTTTATTAGAACATAGTCATGTTCATTCATTTATATACTGTCTTTGGTTGTTTTCATGCTACAACGGCAGAGCTGATCCACAAGGTCTAAAATATTCATTATCTGGCCTTTTACAGAAAGTTTGTCAAACCTCGCCTAAGTAGACTATTAAATAATCCTCTAACTAGTCTCCTGGCACTCATTCAATTCACTCTCTAAACAGCAGGCTGGATGAAAATTTTAAGAACACAAATGTGATCATTCATTCTTCTGCAAAAATAAATCCAAACTCCTTACGGTAACTCCTCTAACTTTTGCAGTCTCCTATTTTGCCACTACCCATTCGACCTTTATGTTCCAGTTATTCTATTTTAATATCTTCAAATTCACCTTGCTGTAAACTTTGGCCTTTCAGCATGTCCCAGGAACACTCTATCTTTCTCCGTTAACCAACTCCAGGTCACTGTTTGGGTTCTCAATATAAATGTTATTTTCTCAAGGAAGCCATTACTGACTCCTTGGGCTGGGATTAAATCGTCTTGAACTTCCACCATCACTGACTTTATACTGACCTCTTACGCATATTTAATTGTCCAGGCCAGATCAAAAGCCATATGAGGGCAGAGACAGGCTCTGTGATATTAAAGATGACATTCCAGCAGTAGGCAGAGACCGGTATATACAAGGCATACATTTTTGTTCAAATAATTTTATCCTTTGCATCATGTTCTGAGAATCCAAAGAAATTTTCCTCAGTGATTTACCAGAAATAATCAGGTAGATTTAACCAATGAAGATAAATAAGCCATGTATAACCATGGCAGAATAAGGTGACTGCAAAATCTGAAAACCTAGAAATCTATACAAAGATGACTTCTTCTGAGCAAAACTGTTTAAATCATATGCTTTTTTTAGTATATTCGGAAAAGACCTTGATCGTCAGAGCTTATTCTAGACTCTATTTAATGAAAGAACAAAAAATAATGAAACTAAAAAGGGTATTCCCCCAATACCTGCTCTTCCCTCTCCTTGTCTTTGGTCTTACTTCTGTAGACTCTAGCAGAGGTGGCATCCTGGGATGGAATGGCAGAGATCTGATGCAGTGGCATGCTCATCCCAACCTCCTGTCTGGTCTTCCTCTTTACGGAAGAAGGTCTCCAGTGGTAGAGTCATTTTGGGCCATGGACGTCAGGCTGAGAGAGAAGGGAAGACAGGACATAAGTGAGCTATAACACTTTTCAAATTTCCAACAGTGAGATTAGCATTTTATATTTATATTCATATTTATACTTAAATAAATTACAATGTCTAACATAAATACCTGGTCTTCAAAAATGATAGAAGATGAATGTCTATGGGGGAAGCTGTAACATTTTTCTCATGTGATAAGATGTGAGTATCTGAAAGAAGCTGGTGGATCAAGTACTTGTATAATCAGATATTAATTTTTCAGTAGCTACTTTTTAAACACAACAGTGTCATCCTTTTTTTTACATATTTCTGAAGTTACACATTTTTTCTTTTTTTCCAGATATCCAGATTTATTTTTCTACACTATACATTACTTCATTGCATCCTACCTGAAAGAAAACATTTTTGCAAAGAAAGTCAAATGAGTCAAAACCAAATAGATGATGACTTTTACAATCTAAGGTCACTGTTAATAAAGAATGGGCCACACCCATTTATAATACCAAATAACAGTTCTTTTCATTTTCTTCTGTAAAATACACCTGGCAATATTGCTTCATTACACTGATATTTCTTTTCATTTTTGAGAAATGGGTTGTTTCCAGATTGAATACAATTCTGTACCGCTTCTTGATGCACTGAGACATATTCATGTAAAGTACATAAAAGTCTCTAATACACATTTTTTTTCTTAAACAAGCATTCATCCTGATATAAGTAGGGATCCTTCCTTAAAATCACTGTCCTTGAGTCCACATAATGGTAAGATTAAAAGTTAAAAAGTCTAAAATATATTTAAGGTATCTATGATCCATGCTTACATTCTAGAAGTCTAGACTCTCTAGACCAATTACGGGCAAACTTTTCCTGTAAAGCACCAGATATTTTAAGCATTGTTATAACTACTCAATTCTGCCAACATAGTGTCAGAGCAGCCGCAGTGAGTGTGTAAATGAATGAGAATGGTTATGTTCCAATGAAAGTTTACTTACAAAAATAGGTGGCAGACTAGATCTGGTCCATGGGCCTCTAGTTTGCTAACCCTGCTCTTAAAGAAAATTCCAGGGAAGATGAGGGCTCTCGTGGACATTCCTGGAACCATGAAAAGGCTGCCCTTAGGTTAAAATAACACTGTCTGAATAAGCTTTATTCATGATTCCAGGCACCTCCTGCCTTTTTTCCTCTGGTTTTCTAAGACATTCCTCCAAAGTGCCCAGTAACTGAATTGTGTGCTCTCTCTCTCTCCCTCTGCACTCACTGAGATCTAGCAAATTCTGTACACAAAAACAATTAAAAATAAATTATCAATAAAGTATAATATGATAATGTTTCATGCTGTTTGAATTTTAACAAAGGATGGAAGTCTTAACCCAAAAGAATGAATCTCTGATATGGGGATTTTCATTTATTAACCGTGTATTGGAGGTGAGGTGGTAGGCAGGGAGGGCAAACGACAGGGCCTGACAACCCTAAGTTCACATCTGACGACCGGCCATTTATCCCATCTCTCCCACAACTATGCTCTGGACCAATGGTAGGTGTTTCTGTGGCTGGTCCCACCTCTGACAGTGTTACTAACCAAGCTGAATAAGGAGCAACAGGACTCACAAAATTGATTTCTTTTACAGGACTCTCTGATCAACAAGCTACAGGAAGGAAAAGGAAACCAGAAGGGATCAACACACATAGAAAATAAGCTAAAAAAAATTCTGGTTTTAAAAAGTCTAGTTTTGTAATAGCTGGATGATCACTGATAAGCAGTAAAACAGGAGAACAGAGTAAGCAATGTTAGTGTCTGGCTATTATAATCAATAATAAATAAAATGTTAGTGTCTAGATACCACACATCCCCTCCTCTATCTCAGGCTTCTGATGATGAGCCTGACACAAGATGGAGCACTGTGCCCAAATGGTCTAAATATATGTGTCCATATTACACAAGGCACAAGGCACTCACTCACTGCCGTGCTGTCTTACAATTCTCTGGAAGATCACAACAGTCAGCAGTGAGCAGTTTTTCATCACTAATGCATTAAAGTCCTCTGTTAGAGATGACAAACTCCATGTGGCTTACTGGAATACTTAGTCAAACTAACCATTCGTAGAGGCCCCCCAGATGGTACACCAATAGCTGTCTTTGGTGCTTCTGGTATAATCATCATTATTACATCATTGATACATGACCATGACAAGCCTGAGGAAGACTATTTAGGCTACAGACACACAAATATGAGAGGGTTTTAAATTTTTCTGCGAAGTTTTAAAGGACCTCCTTCCTTACAGCCATATAAGCTACTCTTCCGATATGCACCCCTATCTCCAGGTAAGAGACCTGAAAGTTTGCCTAAAGCAATCCCTCTCCTATGTCAGACATACTCAGGATAAAAATGATAATTTTTAAAACGAAACTACAAAACAAATCACGCCACTTTTTAAGCAGGTATTACTTACATAAGGCAGATATTACTCATAATATTTTGGCATAATTTCCAAATATTATTTTGTATCAATTCAAGTCATGTTTAATTAAGAGCAACAGTTAAGCCCCAGGCATGAGGACTTCAATCCTACTAATGCTAACTTGCAAGATACAACATACCTAATATGAACATCCACATCTAGAAGAACTGGACTGTCAAAACTGGTTGGTTAAGAGTATGGAAATGAATATACACCATGTTCATGGGTCAGAAGCCTTACTATTGTTAAGACGGCAATTCTCCCACCATTGATCTATAGATAAAGCAACCCCTATCAAAAACCCAGCTGACTTCTCTACAGAAACTAGACAAGCTGATGCTAAAATTCGTATCGACCCAGAAAACCCAAAACAATCTTGAAAAAGAACAAAGTTGGAGAATTCATACTGCCCAACTTCAAAACTTACTATAAAGAAAGGGCAAGCAAACCAAGTGTGGAACTGGGTTAAGATGGTGACATAGAAAAATCCTAAACTTACCTCCTCCCACAGACCCAACAAATACGTGTAACAAATCCCTCTGAAAAGAACCTGAGAACTGCCTGAACTACCTGCTTCACAATAAAGGATAAAAGGGCCACATCAAGAAGGCTAGGAAAGGCATGTTCTCACCAAAAACTCCAACCGTGATGCGGTGATCCACAATGGAGAGGAAGCTCAATAAATCAATCAACAAATCAATCAGCTGACAAATAAATAAATGGAGATTCTCCCTGAGGACCAAGGGGTTTGTACCCACACCAGGCACCACAAACCCTTGGGTCCTGCATCAGCAAGAAGAACCCCCAAAACATCTGGCTTTGAAAACCAACAGGGCTTATGTTGAGAGAAACACAGGACTGCAAGGAATGAAGACTCTGCTCTTAAACGGCTTGTGCAAAGAGCCACTCATCCCAGGACCCAGAGCAAAGAGCAGCAGCGTGTAAAGAGCTAAGACCGTACGTGAAGGAAATTTACTTAACTAATCTTAAAACGTCTGTCAGAGGGGGCAGACTTCTGCTGGGACTCTCTGAGGATGGAATGCTGGCAGATGCCATGTTTACAGGCTCCCTCTACCTTGCCAGCACAGGCAGTCACCATTTTTGCACTCTCATTCTAACCTGCTAACAGTGACATGTGAGCAGCCCTGCCCCACAGAGGGACACTGCTCAAGCCACAGCACCAATAGATGCAGCAGAGGAGCAGCCACACCCAATTCCACTCACACAGCCACACCGGAGCCAAAAGGCATGCACAACCCCACACAGGGGAACCCCCTGAGCACAGGCTCAGGCTCAAGGGAGGACTGTGTTTCTGGATCCCATAGACTGAAACAAGTGGAGAGAGAATTCGAAAGACAATCAAGACCTAGGGCAAGGTTAATCACTACAGTTCATCTCCCACACTGGGCCACCCCTTCAAAACAGGGAGAGATAACTGCTTCACATGATATGCAGAAAACACACACAGAGAGTCCAACAAAATGAGGAAATGGAGGAACATGTCTCAGATGGAAAAACAAGATAAAACTGCAGGAAAATATCTTACTGGAATGAAGATAAGTAATTTATCTGATAGGATTCGGAGTAATGATAATAAAATGCTCAGTGAACCTGGGAGAACAAAGGAGAGGCACAGTGAGAAATTTCACAAAGAGACAGAAAATATAAGAAAGTTACAAACAGAACACAAAGCTGAAGAATACAGTAGCTGCACTGAAAAACACACCAGTGGGAATCAGTAGGAGAGTAAGTGATACAGAAGAACAGATCAGCGACCTGGAAGACAGGGTAGTGGAAATCCCCAAACAGAACAGCAAAAAGAACGAAAGAATTTCTAAAAATGAAGATAGTTTAAGGGACCCATGGGACATCAAGCACACTAACATCTGCATTATAAGGGTCCCAGAATGAGAAGAGAGACAGAGGCAGAAAACATATTTGAAGAAATAATGGCTGAAAATCTCCCTAACCTGGAGAAGGAAACAGACATCCAGGCCCAGAAAGTACAGAGAGCCCCAAACAAGACGAACCCAAAGAGGTCCACACCAAGACAAATTATAATTAAAATGGCAAAAGTTAAAGAGAGAATCTTAAAAGTAGCAAGAGAAAAAGAACTAGTTACATACAGGGGAACTCACATAAGACTATCAGATGATTTTTCAGCAGAAACTTTGCTGGCCAGAAGGGAGCAGCATGAGATTTTCCAAGTGCTCAAAGGAAAAAATTTCCAACGGACAATACTCTATTTGGCAAAGTTGTCATTCAGAAAGGAAAGTGAGATAAAGAGTTTCCAAGAGAAACAACAGCTAAAGGAGTTCACTACCAAAACAGCCTTATAAGAAATGTTAAAAAGATTCCTTTAAGCTAAAAAGAAAAAGCCACAACTAGAAATGAACTATATGAAAGAAAAAACCTCACTGGTAAAGGCAAATATATAGTAAATATAGCAGACTAACCACTTATAAAAGCTAGTAGGATGGCCAAAGGACACTTTAACTACAATATACAGTTAAGGGACACACAAAATAAAAAGATATAAAATAAGATGTCAAAAAATAAAACATGGGGGACGGGAGTAAAAACATAGTGCTTTTAAAATACATTTGAACTTAAGTGACTATCAACTTAAAACAGACTGTTTTGAATGTATAGGTTGCTATATATGAAACTCACAGTAAACACAAACCAAAAACCTACCACAAAAATAGTGAGAATAGAATCTAAACATAACATTAAAGAAATTAAGCAAACCACAATGGGAAGAGAGCAAGAGAAGAAAAAGGGAACAGAAAAGAACTACAAAATCAATGGGAAAACAATTAACAAAATGGCAGAATGTAAAGATCTATCAATAACTACTTTAAATGTAAACAGACTAAATCCTCCAATCAGAAGATGCAGGGTGGCAGAATGGATTAAAAGAAAAAAAAAAGATCCATCTATATGCTGCCTATCAGTGACTCACTTCAGATCTAAAGACAAAGACTAAAAGTGAAGGGATGGACAAAGCTATTCCATGTAAATGAAAATGAAATGAAAGCTGGGGTAGCAATATTTCTATCAGACAAAATAGACACTAAAACAAAGACAAAAGGGCATTACATAATGACAAAGGGGCCAATCCAACAAGAAGATATAACAATTACCTATCTATCTATCTATCTGCACCCAACATAGGAGCACCTAAATACATGAAGCAAATATTAACAGATATAAAGGGAGAAATTGACAGTTACATAGTAATAGTAGCAGACTTTAATACCCCACTTACTTCAATGGACAGATTATCCAGACAAAATCAGCAAGGAAACACTGGCCTTAAACAACATAGTAGATCAGATGGCCTTAATAGATATATATAACATTCCAACCAAAAGCAGTGGAACATACATTTCTTCCAAGTGTACAAGGGACATTCTCCAGAATAGAGCACATGCAAGGCTACAAAATAAAGCTCAGTAAATTTAAGACTCAAACTGAATCAAGCATTTTCCCTGACCACAACACTATGAGACTAGGAAGCAACTACAAGAAAATACTGTAAAAGACACAAACACATGGAGGTTAAACAATACATTACAAACAACCAACGGCTAAATGAAGAAATCAAAGGGGCAATCAAAAAATACCTTAAGACAAATCAAAATGGAAACACAATCCAAAATCTATTTGATGCAGCAAAAGCAGTTCTAAGAGGGAAGTTCATATAGATACATGCCTACCTCAGAAAAACAAACCAAAAAAATCTCAAATAAACAATCTAACCTTACCCTAAAGGAAATAGAAAGAGGGAAATAATAAAGATCTGACCAAAAACAAATGAAAAAGAGACTTAAAAAACAACAGAAAAGATCAAAGAAACTAAGAGCTGGTTCTCTGAAAAGATAAAGTAGACTCAGCAAGAAAAGAGAGAGGGCTCAAATAAATAAATTCAGAAATGAAAGAGCAGTTACAACTGATACCACAGAAACACAGAGGATCATAAGAAACTACTATGACCAGTCATATGCCAACAAATTAGACAACCTAAAAGAAATGGATAAATTCCTAGAAACACACAGTCTTCCAAAACTGAATGACGAATAAATAGAAAAATTGAATAGACCAATTACTAGTAATGAAATTGAACCTGTAATCAAAAAACTCCCAACAAACAAAAGTCCAGAACCAGACAGCCTCACTGACTATTTAAGGAAGAGTTAACATCATTCTTCTCAAACTATTCCAAAAATTAAAGAGGAGGGAAAACTTTCAAACTCATTTTACAAGACCAGCATTAACCCTGATACTAAGACCACACAGACACTACAAGAAAAGCAAGATATAGGACAATATCTTTGATGAATCATAAATGCAAAAATCCTGAACAGAATAAAAGGAAACCAAATTCAACAATACATTAAAATAATCATACACCATGATCAAGCAGGATTTGTTCCAGAGATGCACAGCTGAACATCCACAAATCAATGTGATACATCACATTAATAAAATGAAGAAATAAAATCATATGATTATCTCCACAGATGCAGAAAAAGCATCTGACAAAATTCAACACTCATTTATATTAAAAGTTCTGGACAAAACGAGTATAGAGGGAACATACCTCAACAGAATAGAGGCCATATGTGACAAACCCACAGTTAACATACTCAGTAGCAAAAAGCGGAAAGCTTTTCTTCTAAGATCAGAAACAAGATAAGGATGCACACTCTCATCACAGTATTGGAAATCCTAGCCATAAGATTTAGGCAACAAAAAGAAATAAAAAGCATCCAAATTGGAAAGAAAGAAGTAAAACTGGTCTATTTGCAGATATCACGATACTACATGTAGAAAACCTTAAAGACTCCACCAAAAAACTGTTAGAACCATAAATTAAGTTGCAGAATACAAAATGAGTACACACAAATCTGTCATGTTTCTATATACTAATAATGAACTCTCAGAAAAAAAAATTAAGAAAACAATCCCATTTACAATTACATCAACAGAATAAAATACCTAGGAATAAATTTAACCAAGGAGGTGAAAAACCTGTACTTTGAAAACTATAAGACATTGATGAAGATAAACAAGATTATACTGTATAGCACAGGGAAATTATACAAGATCTTGTGGTAGCTCACTGTGAAAAAGAATGTGACAATGAATATATGTATGTTCATGTATAACTGAAAAATTGTGCTCTACACTGGAAGTCTACACAACACTGTAAACTGACTATAACTCAATAAAAAATGTTAAATTAAAAAAAAAGACATTGATGAAAGAAACTAAAGATGCTATAATTAAAAAAAAATACTGTGCTCATGGATTGAAAAAAGTAATACTGTTAAAATGTCCATACTACCCAAGGCAATCTACAGATTCAATGCAATCCCTATCAAAACACCAATGATATTTTCCACAGAACTAGAACAAATAATCCTAAAATTTGTATGGGACCACAAAAGACCAATATAGCCAAAGTAATCTGAAGAAAGACCAAAGTTGGATGAATCATGATCCTTGACTTCAAACTATACTACAAAGGAATCTAAACAGCATGGTACTGGCACAAAAACAGGCACAAAGGTCAATGGAACAGAATAGAGAGCCCAGAAATAAACCCACACATGGATGGTCAATTAATCTACAACAAAGAAAGCAAGAATATACAATGGGAAAAAGACAGTCTCTTTAGCAAATGGTATTGCAAAAACCGAAAAAGCTTCATACATAAAAATTAACTCAAAATGGATTAAATATTTGAATTAAGACCTGAAACTACAAAAATCCTAGGAAAAAATTAGGCCTCAACAATGGTCTTAGTGGTATTTTTCTGGATCTGACTCTATAAGCAAGGGCAACAAAAGCAAAAATAAATTAAACTAAAAAGTTTTTGCAGAATGAAGGAAAACATTAACAGAATGAAGGAAAACATTAACAGAACAAAAAAGCAACTTCTTCTGCGTGGGAGAAGATACTTGCAAATAATATATTCAATAAGGGATTAATATCCAAAATATATAAAGAACTCAGGCAACACAACATAAAAATAAAACCCAAATAGTTCAATTAAAAATGTGCAAGAGAGCTGAACATTTTTCCAAAAACATACAGATGGCCAAAGGGCACAGAAAAAAAATGCTCAATATCACCATTTATCAGAAAAATGTAAATCAAAATCAGAATGAGATATCACCATCACCTCCCACCTGTCAGAATGGCTATTATCAAAAAGACAACATAAAACAACCACTGTGGAGAAAAGGGAAACTTTGTGCACTGCTGGTGGAATGTAAACTGATGTGGCCACTATGAAAAACAATACGTAGGTTCCTCAAAAAATTAAAAACAGAAATATAATACAATCCAGCAATTCTACTTCTGGCTATTCATCAAAAGAAAACAAAAACAGTAATTCAACAAGATATATGGACCCCTATGTTCACTGCAGCATTATTTAAAATAGCCAAGATATGGAAGTAGCTTAAGTGTCCATTGATACATGAATGGATAAAGAAGATGTAATAAACACACACACACACACACACACACACACACACACACACACACACACAGTGGAATATTGCTCAGCCATGAAAAAGAATGGAAAGAAAAAAGAACTTATTTAAAAAACAGAAACAGACTCACAGACATAGAAAATAAACTTACAGTTACTGGGGGTGGGAAGGGAAAATTGGAAGTTTGAGATTTGCAGATACTAACTAATATATAAAAAACAGATAAACAAGTTTATACTATATAGCACAGGGAACTATATTCAATATCTTGTAGTAACTTATAGTGAAAGAAAATACGAAAATGAATATATGTATGTTCCTATATGACTGAACTATTGTGCTGTACACCAGAAATTGACACAACATTGTAAACTGACTGTACCTCAATAAAAATACATATATTAAAAAAAGAATGAAACTTTGTCATTTGTAACAACATGGATGGACCTTCAGTGTATTATGCTAAGTGAAATAAATCAGAGGAAGACAAACACCATGATTTCACTTATATGTAGAATCTAAGAAACAAAATAAACACACAAATTAAACAAAACTAGACTCACAGATCAGAGAACAGATGGTGATGGCCAGAGTGGAATGGGGTGGGAAGTGTGGGAAAAATGGATGGTGGGGAGGTGGGTCAGGAGGTACAAAAATGTCCAGTTATAACGTGAAAGGTCATTGGGATTTAAAGCATACCATGGGGAATATAGTCAATAATATTGTAGTAACTTTGTGTGATGACAGGTAGTTACTAGATTTTTTGTGGTGATCATTTTGCAATGTACATAGATACCAAATCACTGTTGTACACCTGAAACTAATATACTATTGTATGCCAATTATACTTCAATTTTTTTAAAAAAAAAAGCATGGAAATGGAATAAGGATAAATATATAGATCAATAGAATAGAATTTAGAGTCAAGAAATAAATCCATGTATCTATGGCCAACTGATTTTTCAACAACATTACCAAGACCACTCAATGAGGAAAGAATAATCTTTTCAACACATAGTGCTGGGATAACTAGATAGCCACATGCAAAAAAAAATGAATTAGACCCCTAAATCACATAAATAAATGAAAAAACTAAACATCATAAAAATAAAAACTTTTGGGCTTCAACAGGTACCATCAAGAAAGTGAAAAGACAAGCATAGAACAGAGTCAATTTTTTTGCAAATCACATAACAAGGGACTTGTTTCTAAAATATGTAAAGGACCTATCAACGGATGAATGGATAAAGAAGACGGAATTTTGCCATTTGCAACACGGATGGACCTGGAGGGTACTATGCTTAGTAAAGCAAGTTAGACACAGAAAGACAAATACTGTATGTTATTACTTACATATGGAATCTAAAAAATAAAACAAATGAATGAATATAACAAAACAGAAACACACTCACAGATATAGGGAATAATCTGTTACCAAAGGAGGTGGGTAAGGTAGGTATAGGGGAATAGAGGCATAAACTACTATGTATAAAATACATAAGACAAAAAGATATACTGCACAGAACAGGGAGTATACCCACTACTTTGTAACAACTTTAAATGGAGTATAACCTATCAAAATTTTGAATCACCGTGTTGTACATTTGAAACTAATATTGTAAATCAATTATACCTCAATTTTCAAAAAACTTAGTATAAAAAAATGTAAAATAGCCTGTTAATAATTCTTTTATATTGATTACATGGTAAAACATTAATTCTGTGGATACATATGGTTTAATAAAATAAGGTTGAAAATAAAATAAAAATATGTAAAGGACTGATGCAATTCAATAGTAAAAGAAAAAAAATAACCCAATGAAAAATGGGTTGTTCTACATCGTTAGCCAACAGGAAAATTCAAACCAAAATCCATGAGATAGCACTTTATAATTATGGCTATAATTAAAAACAAACAAAGGTTGGCAAGTATGTTAGAGAAAATGTAACCCTCATACACTGCTGGTGGAAATGTATCCAGCTGCTTTGGAAAATAGTCTGGCTCTTCCTCAAAACATGGAAATAACTCAAATGTTTATATACTGATGGATGTATAAAGAAGATGTTATCTATGTAACAGAATATTATTTAGCAATAAAGAGAAATGAATTATGGGTACATACTACAACATGGATGAACCTTGAAAACAGTATACTAAGTGAAAGCAGGATTACGTATTATATGATTACATTTGTATACAATGTCCAGAGTAGGTAAATCTACAGATAGAATGTTGATTAGTAATTCCCAATGGCTGGGGCAGGGGCTGGGGGGGCAGGGGTGGTGATGGCTAAAAGCATTTCTTTTTAGGGTAATGACGTTCTAAAATTTATTACGGTTGATGGTTGCATAACTCTTAAGTATACTAAAAGCCACAGAATTGTACACTTAATGAGTGGATTATAGTGGATGTGAATTACATCTCAATAAAACTGTTTTAAAATATGGGAAAATTAATATGCATTAAGACAGATAAAATTTTATTTTTCCTTTGTGGTAGCTTAATGTAATTTATCCAGATGATATGGAGATGGCCACTGCTATCCTGTCACTCTCCCAGTTTTAAGAAAGGTAACAGGAAGAGCATAAAATCAGTGATCAGAAACATAAGTTCAAGTCCTGACTATTATATACTAACGTGATGTTGGGCAAACTGATGAATTTCAAAGGCTCTGTGTCTTCATCTGTGAAACAGGAAAGGTAATAATCTCTACTCAGTTCACAGGGTTACTGTGAAGACCAAATAAGATTATGCCCATGAATACAAATATAAGGGTAATTCTTAGCATCAGCACATTTTCCAGCCTGCTTTTTCAAGCATCTTCAATGATGCCTCTCACTGCCTCACAAAGGCCAGCTTGTTGGCTTTGTCTTTTCAGTACCATTTTCTGTCCTTCTACACCTCAGTCTGTCACAAGATGCACACAACTGGGACCTCAAGTTCTTTCTGACATTTACTTAGGACTTCTAGCAGCATGACTCTGAGGGGATGCAGGCAGACAATGCTATCCCTATAAGGGGAGAGGTAGAAGGTCCAATCCAGAGGACGGCCAGCATGGCTTAACAATCAAGCTGTTCTATGTGCCTTCCAGATGGTCAAGATAAACGAAGGATTCTGCCCATTTCAACAATGCTGGGGACAAATACAAATGACAAAGAGGCAGCCAGGAGAAGACACAAGATGCCAGTGGCACCCTTCCTGAGAGACGGTCACCCCAGGTCTGCATGACTCCCTGCACCCTTCTTCACAGGGTACCAGGCTCCAGCAGCACCCTGCTCCTCCCCATTGTGAGTTGTTGAATCACAGTATCCTGACTGGGATTCTAAATAAACAACTTTAAGCTAAGCCTGTTTTTATCAGAAGCACATTTCATATAAGAAATGAGAAGCCTGTGAACAGCAGCTAGCAGACACAGAAGGAAAAAAAAGCAGTAGGAATGAGGAGACCAGTTGTAACACACAGCACTGAATGATCATGGCCAGAACTAGAACAGAGAACGTGAAGGGAGGAGAGAGACCATGAAAAGGAGGACTGACATAATCTGGTGAGGGGTCTAAACCACCCTCTGGTTTCTAGCTGTGTGGTCACAAGACCCAAATGCACAGAGGACTGGAGGATACAGAATGAGTTGGCCATTGGCACACTAAGCTTGACACGCCTGTGGCAAACCCAAGATATGCACACAGCGCACACTGGGAGTCATCAGCATACTGTGACACCTGAATACACAGGAATAGAATCTGGTTTCCAAGGGAAATCTGAAAGATCAATCATTTATGTCATTAGATGCTATAAGCAAATGATAAAACCCAATACCAATCTAGGATTTTAAAACCTTACAGGAAACAGCAATGGAAAATTCATAACTATAGGAAAAAACACCTATCTCAGTCAAAAGTTAACATTACACTCACACAGCAACTCTCAGAGGCATTCTTATTAAACTAAAAAGCAAAATAAGCATATTATCGGTTATTATTTAACATATAGTTAGAATTCTTCTGCTAATGTGATAAGACTTAATGTAACTGGAAGGGAAAAGAATATTTAGACTCAAAATTCATTCACATATCAATTTGATGGATAAAAAGTTAAATGTAAAAAAAATAAATATAATAAAATACAACTTAATATAGTAAAGAACTAAAGGAAGGCTGACTTTCTAAGCCTACAGTTAATAGGGGAAAAAAACACAAAAGAAAAAGGGTTGTAGGTATGTCTATAAAATTAAAGGCAAAAATACACAAATAGGCAGAAAAAAAAAAAAGACCAGAAAATATTTGTAGTAAATAGAACTGAAAGTTAGTATCTTTTAATAAGAAGTTAATACAAATAGCTTTTAAAAAACATTGACTTCCCTATAGATCAATGGGCAGGACCTGGGAACAGCTGCTTCACAAGTAAGGACACAGCATGGGTCCTCACTTAACATTTTAATAATTAAAGAAAGGCAAAAGCTCAGGGAATCACTTTTTTCCTTTACAAAATTCTGTAAAGATATGAAAAACTTATCATTGACCAGAATGTGCTGAGCCCGTGTTCTCATGATCCTCCCAGAAGTATCATAATTTCAGAATGCCCAACAGGAAAATTGCCGAGCAACAGGGCTCAAAAATCGTGGAAAGAGCTTACCTTTGGGAAGCTAAGCATGAGAAAATATGCAAAAATCTTCAAGCCCCAAGATTTTCAACATCACATTATGTACAACAAAGAAAAAATTAAAAGTACCCTTAATTTCCCCAAATTGGGGAAAAGCTAAGCAAACTGTGGTACTGGTACAATCAAAGGAATATTATCTGAGCATCAGAAGTAAGAGAAATACAGTGTCATAAAAAGCAGGTGATAAAAACTATACATACATTATAATTAAAACTGTGTTAATAGATATGCAAGCAAATAAATATTAGGAGAGAAACTCATTAAAAATGCCAACAGCAGTTTAATGATGTGATATAAACGACTTTTCATTTTTCTATTTTCTAAACCTCTAGTAACAATATAATACTTTAAATATGTATTTTTAAAGAGTTAAAATTAAAAGCTCAATTCATTCCACACAGGTTGCTAACAGCCATAATTTTATATTATTGATGAATTTATTCAACCATAAAAGGGCTCATTTTCTGTGAGGAAATACATTTCTGAAGGCCTCGCAGAAATTAAGCTTAATTTTCTTACAGGAATAAAGTAGGAGGATGAATGCTCAGGACACTGATGTTTTCAATCACTGTGGTGGTGTTTTATGCTCCTTTTAAATTTTTTCAGCAACTCCTCTAATAGTTTTGCAGGGTGCTTTCCCTTAAAAAAACAGCACAGTATATCATGGGAATAGCTGGCCTTTCTTCATGGTGTTTTACTACATCTGACTTTCATTCCAAAGTTACTGATTTTGCAGATTGCCATCATTTCATACTTTACACACAGTAAGATTTTATTAATATTTCCATGTCACACTATTTTCAGTCTGCATACTTCCTACAAAAAGCAACTGCAATGGAATGGCCTTTACACACCCACAGAAATGGAGCCTCAGAACATGAAGTGCCAGCGAGCGGGAACACAGAATTATAACATGGCAGACAGGGGAGGGTAGTGCTTGTCCACCATCAATAAATCTGAGCCATCTGTCCAGCGCTTAGGAGGTTATCTGTTGCTGACGCTGCTTTTTTTTCAGTATGTTTGTCCCTGTTGCTATGGCAAAAACCTATCTGAGGCAGGAACCATTATCTTTTACAGAAAAGGATTAACAAACATGGGCTATTGCTAATTTTTTTTTCTTTTAATCATGGTTATAAAGGAAACTTCTTGTTCCAAAATAGTGAAAGCCTTCTTTCCACCAGAGGAGAAAAGATTGTTCTCTCTTAACAACAACAGATTTCCTTGTGAAAAGGGAGCCCACATGGATCTGACCATGAGATCAGGCATTTTTACTGCTTAAATACTTATTGTAAAAGTTCCTCAATTTTCTGTCACCAATCATATAAACTTGTCCACGGCCCCAGCCCTTTCATAAATTATGTAAATTTTTTTGTGCAGTTCAAAGGAAGAGGCAATCCCAGCACTAGGGATGTACCTCGGCTCTTTGCAGCTTCCTCACCTGGCTATTCCAGGTCCCCACTCTATCAGCCACCCTCCTACCCCATTCATCCTCTCCTTCCTAAAGGCTCCTTGATATCGACAAAGCAATAGAACCCGTTTTCCAAGAAAAATGCATACAATAAGTAGTTATGTCACTAGATGCTATTAAAATTTTGTAAAATTCCACATTGATACAGAATTTCCAAGTGCTTTAGGGGTCTCTCATCTTTAAAAACAAAAGTAAAAATGCTTTCAATGCTCCTATCCTCTTTCTCTCTATAACCAAACTTTCTGAGTTATCTACAATGTTCTTTACTTTCTTGCCTTCCACAACTCAGTTCAATGCAAGCCAATCTCTGCTCCCCATTTCACAGAAACTGTTCTTGGCCTTTCTCATTTACTGACCAAACTTAGGAGAAGAGCTCCAAATGAAAGGAACCAAAATAATACATACCAAAACAACAACAACCGCGACAACAACAACAAACAATTCAAACCTAGGGGAAATAAAGATAACTCAAAAGTTTTAGAAATCTTTTTAAATAAGTCAATCAAAATCGTCTTAAATGTTCAGCCAGGAAATAAATTTCCCATGCACCTTTTTAAGGGAAACTCTTGGAAGATGTACTCTTTCAAAATAAAGGACTAAATCAAGGAAAAGAAAAACAGAGAATGAACGACACAGTCATCGTAACTTGGAAGATGCACAAAATGGAAGTTCTGGACTCGTAGCTGCAAAGCAGGCTTAGAGACTATTAGTCCAGAGTGTAGTAGACATACAGAACACTTCTAGGGGCAGGTCTCCAGAATAAAGCAAGTCTCAACAGGGAAGATGGTATGACAGATAATGTCATGGACATCTTGGAAGACCTAAGGATAAGCATAATAATAACCATACAAGTGAAAATACCAAGTAAAAACAATAACAACAAAACTAGAAAAGAAGGAAAATGTCATCACTTGGCTCTAAAATGAATAGCATTTTCATACTGATAATGGTATAAGCATGATAATGATATAAACAACATTGTGAATAACTAAATCAGGAGGCTGGGGGGGAAAGAGGTGGGGTGTAATAAGGAAGTCAATAGATAAAATCTAATATTTGTAAGTCAAGAAACAGCATAAGCATGTCATTTGAAAACACGAAGGCAACAATCAGAAGACACAACCATGGCATATGTGGAGCTGCTTCTGTGGAGCAGGACAAGGGTTGTGGAGGAGTAGGGCAAAGGACTACTGCTTTCCATTACAGGACTTCATTATAACCATCTCCTATCCACAGTTTTAAAACTCAGAAAACTATCAAAATAAAACAAAACCCTAGCTCTTCTTTACTAGGAAGAAAAAGGAAGCTATTTATAATCTCTACTTATGCAACTTAGTGTAAATATTATACCTCAGTGCAGAATTATTCATGTGTTTTAGGGGTGTTACCCCAACAAGAGTATTCAACTAATACATACCATGTATGGTTACCTTTCTAAAATCTGAACATTTCTAAAAATTTCTAAATTCTAACTTCTAAATTCTAAAATATTTCTAACCTAAGAGCTTTGAATAAGAGAGTCTGGGCCCGCACTTCATTTTTCAAAAAGCTGTGTGCATTTATTACTTTTTTTAATTTTGAAAATATTTTGAAGAAACAAATGGGGAGAAAGTATAAGGAGAATAACAGGCAGGAGACTCATGCGACCTTTAATAGATCCAATACCTACACCACATAATATTTCCAAAAGTGGCATTATACCTGGATCACAATTTAGGTGTTGAATAAAGAAATTCCCTGTCTCATCAAAAATTCAAAATAGAACAAGAGCAAAAAAAAAGAAAAGGAGATGACTCCTCATTCATCTCCTACGATTGTCCCACCTCTCCCACTCCGCTAGAGCAAAACAGAGCTCTTCTACACCTATGGCTCTTCTACCTCTCCTTGGACATTTTTTCACCTCCCACCCACGTTTCATCTCATCACAATCTGGCTTCAGTTCAGTAAGGTTAACAGCACTGTCCGTGCTGTTCAGCCTAAAGGACGTTTTCTGGGCCCATGTTATTTGACTTACCACATTTATTCCTTCCTAGTCTCCAAATATCTTACTTACATGACCCATCGTTCTCCTGATCTTCCTCCTACTTCTCCTTTACCTTTGCCCATCTGTCACCTCCAGCACGACACTAAATATTAGGATCCCTCAAAGCTCCATTTTACCTTCTCCCCTTCTCATTCTGTGTTCCCTTTTCCTGAGTTATCCAATCCATAACTTTGGCTTTAGTGACCAACTTTGTGCATTTTACTCAAAAAGAAAATACAGATAAATCACATTTGATCAAATTTAAGACCTTTGTGCTTTAAAAGATACTATTAAGAAAACTGAAAAAACTGGGGAAAAAATGTGACAATATCTGATAAAAGACTTGTATCCAGAATATATAAAGAACTCCTACAATTCAAGAAGACAATCCTTTTTAAAAATGGACAAAAAAGATTTTAGTAGACATTTCCCAACAGAGATAACTTAATAGCTAGTAAGCTTTTGAAATGATCTGCAAATTAAAACCACAATAAGATAATACTATATCCCTACTAGAATAGCTATAATCAGAAAGAAGTTAATCTCAACTGCAGGTTCTGGAGAAACTGGAGTCCTCACATATTGCTGGTAAAGTGATATATAAACCTTGGAAAACAGTTTGGCAGTTTCTTCATAAGTCAAACATAAACTTATCATATGACCCAGCAATACCACTTCTGGGAATTTACCTAAGAGAAACAAAGACATATGCCCTGTGTGGACAGACATGAATGTTCACAGCAGCATTATTCATTAACAGCCCCAAACTGGAAACATTCCAAATGCCCATCAACTGATACACAGACAAAAGTGGCATATTCACACAATGGAACACTATTCAGCAATAAAAGGAACAAACCAATGATACATGCTACAAAATGGATGAACCTCAAAGACAATATGCAAAGTTAAAGAAGTCAGACACAAAAGACAACAAATTGTATGATTCTACTTTTGTGATGTTTCTTGAAAAGGCAGATTCATAGGGACAGAAAGCAGGTCAGTGGCTGCATAGTGTTAGGGTAGGAGTAGGCATTAACTGCAAATGTGCATGAGGGGACTTTTGGGGGCAAATGAAAATGCCTCAAAATGGATGCACAACTCTAAATTTACTATCCCCACTGAAGTGCACACTTAAAATAAGTGAATTTTACAGTCTCTAAATCATATCTCAAGATGCTCATTTTACATAGCCTACAAGGCCCTATGTAGTGTGACCCCTATTTATCTGTCCAATCTCATTTTGTACCACCCTCTCCCTCTACACTCCAGCAACAGTGGCTTTCTTTCAGTCCCCTAAGGCTTTTCCTATCCAAGGGACTTCAAATATGCTGTTCCTTGCCTACAATGCTCTTCCTGCCCCTCAGGATCTAATTACCACCTGACTAACCTCAGGAAATCCCACATTTACAGGTCTTCAGAAAAACTTCTACTTCATTAACAATTTTCACAGTTAGAATTTCAAATTTATTGAATTCTTTAAGTAAGGACTTTCTCCTTTACTGGGCTGTAAGCTCCCAAAAGGCATAGATCCTATATCATTTTGCCCATCTTTGTATCTCTGCTCTCTAGCCCAATGCCTACTACATAAAACCCATTTAATAAATACTGATTAAATCAATTATTCTCAAACAGGAGCCAGAATTAGGTGGGAATCTCATTTGTAACTCAAACTATAACCAACACTGTTCACTACTGTTCACTGTCTCAAATATTGATCAAGTAGCACAGTGAGAATCTAGAAAACACAAACAAAAATTCAGTATTTTTCATCCTGGTACAGTTCATATTAATTGGGAAGAAACAATGATCTTTAAAGATTTGCAGCAGATTGACCACATCAGACTAAGTCCTAAACTATAATGGAAGTCAAATATAATGAAATGTGATCCAAGTATTTTTTTAAATAATTCTAAAAGGACACAATTAAAAGTTGTTAAGAATGACTGATAAAAGCTCTTTTAAGACAGAGGAAAACTAAAGTTTCATAAGTTACAGATGAGCAATTTCAATCTTTGAGTCAAAAATCCAATGACAAACAGGTAGCAAGTTACTGAAGACTTCCCTGCCGAGCCAAAGAAGAGCATAAAACATGCTATCACACTAACAGCATCACCTCAAAGCCTATTTCCTTCACTCAACTAGGGAAAAAAGCTCTTACAAGCAACTCACATCTGGCCACTGTCTTGCCCTCAGCTAGACCAACAGGTAGCAAGGTAGAAACCTAAGGTATCAAGATTACCTCACTCCTACTTTTTACTGAAATTAAGACCAAAATTAAACTTGAAAGTTCTAAGAATTTTAGGGAAGATGGTAAAGTAATACCACAAGGTCTCCACATGCCACCCACTAAAAAAAAAATCTGAGACAAAGGTTTGTTTGACTTGGTCTATTAACATTATGAGCCTCAAGAACAATGAGCTTATTAAAAAATACAAAAATGAATTAAAAACATTTAAATGTAACAGAGTAAAGCAGTGACTACCAGAAAATATATATGTAATCACCAAAAGTGAAGGAAAAAATCATAAGGCACACAAATGTATCCCACAGACTAAATAAAGTGTACTCAAAAACACAAATAGAAGACTATGGTTTGTTAGTTTTAAAATTCCCTAGAATATATAAAACAGATTTTAAAAAACAAGTTTATACTGTATAGCACAGGGAACCATATTCAACGTTTTATAGTAATTTATGATTTATGGTGAAAAATATGAAAATGAATATATGTATGTTCCTATATGACTGAAGCATTGTGCTATACACCAGAAGTTGACACAACATTGTAAACTGACTATACTTCAATAAAAAAAATTTAAAAAATAAAAAATAAAATCCCCTAGAATAATTCAGAGCATGTCTAGAGGTAATAGAGTAATATCAATGTTACATTAAAAAATAACAAATAAGCAATGCTGAAGGTAACTAGGAAATGAAATTCAAATTATAAACAGTTTAAACATGATAAAGCCAAGAGGACAAACTGGAAAGCATAGAAATACCATCTTTGAATAGTAATGCTGGGGGAAAAAAAACATAACAGATGACAGTGCCTGCAAGTCCTAAGTGTTTCGCAGGCATTATCTCCTTTGATTTGCACAGCAGTGCCAGGAGGTAGAGAAATGGCTTTATCTCCACTTCACACATGGCTCAGAGAAGTTAAGCAACTTGCCCAAGGTTTCTTAGCCATATTTCACTAAATGTGGTAGCCTGTGGTGACTTACACAGTGAACCTAAAATATGTAGGCCTTTTCTTTTCCATCTCACTGTGGCACAGCTATGGGGAAAAAAAAAAAGAGAGAGAGAGAGAGAAATCTTGGCATGTCGCTGGCTTTGTTATGGTCAAAAAGAGTTATGATCACCATGGATACAGACAATAACACAGAATCCATATTTTAAGTATTAAAAGTAATATGCTTTTTGCTGCAATTCTGCCTATATGGAGGGACATTTGACCAAACTAATGGGTATACTTGGTAAAAATTTGACAAAATAATTATCTAGATATTTCAAGACAGATGTGCCTGAAATAGATGGGTCCAATTTATCACAAATATTTAACTTTATCATTTTGAGTTCTCTTGCAAATTTATATCACAAACCACAGAAAAATCTTGCATTTTAAAATTCTAGTCCACATCCTTAATTATTATAACTATATGTTATACATATACTACATATATAATAACATAACCCTGAACTCTTATAACTACAGAAAATTAAAGCCCTTTCTTTAAACTATTCCAGTAGGTTATTCAAGGTAATTTTCCAACATGCAGCCTCAAAGGTTGGAGCCAAGAAGGGCAGAGTGATCTCCAAGTAAGCCCAACAAGGCCGCCCAGGGGCAGGACAACGGGCCCCTAAGGAAAACTGAGAGAGCCTCGTGCTGGAAGTCCTTAGCCAAATGCAAGTGCCTGGCCAGGAGAGAGAAGAATGCTGCGGACTGAAGCCCTCTATATGCAGTTCAGAATCTCAAGGAGCAGGGTACGAGAGAGGGGCAGGACAAGGCAGATGGCAAGGGTGAGAGAAGATAACACGGAGCAGGCGGGACTCAGCTCAAGACACTGTGTGCCATCCATGACTTCTCCAGTGACTCAGGGAGGCCTCAGTAGAATCACTTCACTATGGTTGTGAATTAAATGAACCAGGGATGATTCACTAGGAAAAGGGCCAGACTATAATGTCTGAATTTTCCAGAAGATTCTGAACCTGAGGAAAGGTAAGGAAGAATATGGCGTTCCCTTGCTAACAAGACAAATACAAGAATACTGAAAACACTAGGAATTAACAAAAGGAAAAGAGATTTGTTGGGATTCTTTCAGCATTTCACTTGTGAGAAAGGAAAGTGCAAGTCTGACTGACTTATGAGATGGAAAACACCTTCACTGAAGTCTCCTTCCTCTAGTTCTTCCAATGCTCTTCCATGCCTGTCCTGCAGAGAACAGTATCTGATCCTTAGAGATGAGGAAAGGGGGACAGAGGAAAAAGCAAGGCTGTAGCAGCCCAGAGCCCTTCCTGGGCATTCACCACACTGGAATGAAGTGACCTGCTGACATTCTGCCTCCCTCACTGGACTGTGGGCTCCTGGAGGGCTCAGTAATGAAGCCCTGATTAGAATTACAGGGGCAGATTCCAGCCGTTCATCACAGAATGTTTCTGTTTGTCACTGCTGGGTAACAAACCACCCCAAGCTTAGTTGCTTAAACAGCAGAGATTTCCTATTCCTCACAATTCCATGGGTTTGCTGGGCATCTCTTCTGCTGCTCTCACCTGACCTACTCATACTGCCGCATTGGGCCCAGGGCAGCTGGGGACTGGGCTTAGTGGGAAAAGCTGGGCCTCCCTTTCCATGTGGTCTTCCTCACAGCTTTCTGCACGTGATGGCAGCAGCATCCTGAGAGGGCTGGCCCACCACACATGGTGCCTCTGCCTGCATGATGTCTGCTGATGCTTCGTTGGCCAGATCAAGTCACATGGCAAATCCCAGCACCAAGGGTGGGGAAACAGACTGAATCACTTGGTGGGAAGAAACAAGCAGACTCACACTGCAAAGGGACAGAGACATTGGGAGGCAATTCATTTGGGCCTATTTTGGACCAATTTAACCATGCATTGTTTTTGCTATTTTTCTCTCTGATAGTATTTTTACTGGTAGAAGCTTTTTATTATAAAGTGTTCTTACACCTATTACATATAAAAAACTAATTATGTTCTTTAATTTGTAATGATGGGGGGAGGGGAGTTCCTGGGCTCTATTTCTACTTCACAGTAATGAACCCAAAAATATTTCACAGCTTAAAGACTAGAATTACTACTGGCAGAAATTCACATCATTGGAGGAGCTCATCTTTCTTCACAAACATAGGCCTTTTGAAGCACCTGCATTAAGTTGACAGAAGAAATCATTCTGGCCAGTTTTTGTAACAGAAAAATCGAAGGCAGCTATATTTCATTTGAAAGGCTTTCTGCAAATGGAATTCTTGTCACATCACAGAATATAATGTAGCATATGATGCTAGTGGTACAGACAGCCCTGCACCAGCCAGCTGTCATCTCACACTGGGGCAAGCACTTTCTCTACCTAACGCAGTAAAGTAAACAGACCAGAGCAGAGCTTGCCTCACGTGCTCACTCTTAACCTCCCTTACCATCCAAAAAATATCTGTTCAGCCAGGAAAAATCTTCCCAACAACTCCTGTACATGCCACAGTCAATTCTACCGTTGTTCATTCCGATCCACCCTCTTGGAATACTCTCCACACTCTGCACATCAGGACAAAAAATCCCTGGCTTTCAGAGAACATCTCAAAGCTTATCTCCTCAATGA
Source organism: Camelus bactrianus (assembly GCF_048773025.1). Classification (NCBI taxonomy): domain Eukaryota; kingdom Metazoa; phylum Chordata; class Mammalia; order Artiodactyla; family Camelidae; genus Camelus; species Camelus bactrianus. The sequence continues at coordinate 81,106,682 of NC_133549.1, read as the reverse complement.
GTAAAGAAACAGCAAAACAAGCTCCCCTACCCCTTTCTTACCACCCTTAACACGTACCCAATATTCTTTACAGTTTGATATTTAATTATATACAAAACAGTCCTTCAATGTATGTGTTGGCTAATTTTATGTATCAACTGACTCAACACAGTACCCAGAAATTTGGTCAAATATTATTCTAGGTGTTTCTGTGAAGGTGCATTTTTAGATGTGATAACCATTTAAATCAGCAGACTTTGTGTAAAGGAGATTACCCTCTATAATGTGGGTAGGTTTCATCTAATCATTTGAGGTCTTAATCTAAAAATAAATATTTTTAAACTGACCTCCCTGGAAGAAGAGAATTCTGCCAGAAGACTGCCTTTGGTCTTAAATTCCAGATTCAACTCTTCTCTTTGTCCCCAGTCCGTCAACCTATCCTGCAGGTTTTGGACTTGACAGCCTCTACAATTGTATGAGCCAGTTTCTTAAAATCAGTCAATCAAAATCTCGCTCTCTCTCTCTCTCTTGCTCTCTATCTCCTATTGGTTCTTTTTCTTTGGAGAACTCTTAACACAATATACTGTCTAGTTTTAGATTATTCCCTACAGTGTAGAAAGCTTGGTCTACTTAAAAGGGTGAATTCTCTCTAGACCATTACATTTTCTTCAGCATTCCCTACAGTGTTCTAGATCAGCATATATTTCTTTGGTATTCCCCACAGTGTTCTATATAGAGCAGAGGTGAAAAATCTGTAGAACATCAACTAGTGTTTCCTTATAACTAAACCTTAAATCCTTCATTTTCCTAATCTTTCTGCCCCATTAATTGTTCATGCATGCTAATACATAACAAAGCATAAGCTAAAAGAAAGAAAAGCAACATTGGCCCCACTTTCCTACACATAAATTCCCAAAGTAGTTAAAGTCTATTAAGAATTAAGACTTTTAACATTATTTTAATTTGTACACAGTTGGTAGAACACAAAAAAGTTAGGTTTACTGTTTGCTCTATGATCCTAGAACCCACTCTTTTTTAGTTTTCTCACCTTTAGATAGTACTTTCTATTAAAAAAAACAATAGGAAAAAAAAACCACATTAGTTAATCACCAAAAAGTAACCCAAGACCTAATTTAAAAGATGGCAGAATAGAAGGATATGGAGCTCACCATCTCCCACAAATGTATCAAAAATACATCCAGATAAATAAATTAAAACAAAATGAAAGCAACGTAAGGGAAAAAAATATAATATAAAGCAAGCCAATCAACACATATATAATAAGGGTCCCAAGAGAAGAAAAAGAAAATCAAAAACATACTGTAAGAAATTATGGCTGAAATTTCCTCAAACCTAAAGAAAGAAACAGATATCCAAGTACAGGATCCACAAAGGGTCCCAAGCAAGATGGACCAGAATAAACCTACACCAAGAAATATGATGACTAAAATGGCCAAAGCTGGAGGAAAGACATGGCAGCCATCCACACCAAAAAAAAAACCCTAGCAACAAATATGTTAGACAAACATAGTCTACACAGAGACTCTCCTACATAAAAACAGCCCCTCAAGACCACAGTACCTAACTGTTACTCCTAAATTTATAAAATTAGAGGAATATAAGGTGAAGAGGCTAAGGAACCACTCCCAATTAAAAGAACAAGAGAATCCCCCTGAAAGAAAAAACAATAAAATAGACATCTACAGTCTACCAGATAATGTCCTCAAAAAGGACATGATAAAAGCACTGAAGTAATTAAGAGAAGTTATTGACAGAAATGCAGATTACTATAAAAAGGAACTAGAAACTATAAAAAGCCAACTAAAATCAGAAAATTCAACTGCTGAAATGAGAGCCAAGCTAAAAGCAATAAATAGCAGAATAAATCATGCAGAAGAAAGAATAAATAATTTAGAAAATATAAGGATGGAAACTATCCAATAAAAAAGTCAGACAGATAAATAAATTTAAAAAAATGAAAGCAACATAAGGGAACTAAAATATAATATCAAGTAATCCAATCAACACGTATATAATAAGGGTCCCAAGAGAAGAAAGAGAAAAGAAAATCAAAAACATATTTTAAGAAAGTATGGCTGAAATTTTCTCAAACCTAAAGAAAGAAACAGCTATCTAAGTACAAAGAGTCCCAAACAAGATGAATCAAAATAAACCTACACCAAGAAATATGATGATCAGAATGGCCAAAGTTAAAGACAGAGAAAATATTCAAAAGGCAGAAAGAGAAAAACAAATAGTTACAAAACAATGCCCATAAAGCTATCACACCTGATTTCTCTACATAAACACCGCTGGCCAGAAGGGAGTGGCAAGATATAGTCAGTCCTGAAAGAGAAAAACCTACAACCTAGGATATTCTACCCAGCAAGACTATCATTTAGAATAGGAGAGCGAAAAAATTTCTCAGACAAGCAAAAACTAAAAGAACACAGCAATACTAAACCTATCTGAAAAGAAATATTGAAAGATATTCTCTAAATAGAAAAGAAGCAGGCATTTAATAGAAAGTAAAAAAAAAAAATCACAACTGGAAATGTGATAACTACAATGAACAGCAAGAGAATAAAGATGAAGATGTGAAAGAGGACATAAAAATCATAAAACGTGAGGGAGGGGAGCAAGAAAATGTAGATTGTTTCTGAACTGTTTAGGATGTGTTTAAGTCTATATGATTATCAATGTAAAGCAGATTCAGTAATGGGTTAACATATTTGAAAAACAGGGTACCGACAAATCAAAAACATACAATAGACTCACAAACATCAAAAAGAAAAGAAATCAAGCATAATACAAAAGAAAATCATCAAGCCACAGAAGGAAAAACAAAAAGAAAAAGAAAGGAATAAGGAGGAAACACAAAATCTGCTGGAAAACACTGTTTAAAATGGCAATAAATACACATCTATCAATAATTACCATGAATGTCAATGGACTAAATACTCCAATCAAAAGACATAGTGTTCAACAAGTAGAGTTGGGAAAACTGGACAGCCACATGTAAATCAATGAAATTAAAACACTCCCTCACACCATACACAAAAATAAACTTAAAATGGCTTGAAGACTTAAAACTTAAGACAAAACACTATAAATGTCCTAGAAGAAATGAGAGGCAAAACATTTTCTGACATAAATCTTAGCAATGTTCTCTTATATCAATCTACCCAGAATAGAAATGTAAGCAAAAATAAATAAATGGAACCTAATTAAGCTTATAAGTTTTTGCACAGCAAAGGAAACCATAAGCAAAACAAAAAGGCAACCTATGATATGGGAAAAAATATTTGCAAATGATACAACCAACAAAAAAAAAAAAACTGATCCAAAAATGGGCAGAAGACCTAAACAACCAAATCTCCAATGAAGACATACAAATAGCCAAGAGGCACATGAAAAAATGCTCAGTGTCACTAATTATCAGAGAAATGCAAATCAAAAATACAATGAGGTATCACCTCACACCATGGTCAGAATAGCCATCACTAAAATGTCCATATAAGATAAAGGCTGGAGAGGATGTGGAGAAAAGGGAACCCTCCTATACTGCTGGTGGAAATGTAGTTTGATGCAGCCATTATGGAAAACAGTATGGAGATTCCTTAAAAAACTAAAAATAGACTTACCATATGATCCAGCAATCCCGCTCCTGGGCATATATTCAGAAGGAACCCTACTTCAGGATGACACTTGCACCCCAATGTTCATAGCAGCATTATTTACAATAGCCAAGACATGGAAACAGCCTAAATGTCCATCAACAGATGACTGGATAAAGAAGATGTGGTATATTTATACAATGGAATACTATTCAGCCATAAAACCAACAACATAACATCATTTGCAGCAGCATGGATGCTACTGGAGAATGTCATTCTAAGTGAAGTAAGCCAGAAAGAGAAAGAAAAATACCATATGAGATCGCTCATATGTGGAATCAAAAAAAAAACCAAAACAAAACAAAACAAACAAAACATAAATACAAAACAGAAACTGACTCATAGACACAGAATAGAAACTTGTGGTTGTTAAGGGGGCGGGGAGTGGGAAGGGACAGACTGGGATTTCAAAATGTAGAATAGATAAACAAGATTATACTATATAGCACAGGGAAATATATATAAGATCTTATGGTAGCTCACAGAGAAAAAAATGTGACAATGAATATATATATGTTCATGTATAATTGAAAAATTGTGCTCTACACTGGAATTTGACACAACATTGTAAAATTATTATAAATCAATAAAAAATGTTAAAAAAAAAGAAATCAAAGAGGCAATTTAAAGACACCTTGAGACAAATGATAATGAAAACACAACCACACAAAATCTATGGGATGTAGCAAAAGGAGTCCTAATAGGGAAGTTCACAGCAATACAGGCCTTCCTCAAAAAGCAAGAATAATCTCAAATAAACAACCTAATCTACCACCTAAAAGAATTACAAATAGAAGAACAAACAAAACCTAAAGTTACTGGAAGAAAATAATAAAGATCAGGGAGGAAATAAATAAAAGATTTTTAAAAATAGAAAAATACAATCAAACAAAGAGCTGGTTTTTAGAAAGAGTAAACAAAATCAACAAACCTCTGGCCTGCCTCACCAAGAAGAAAACAGAGAGGACGTAAATAAAAATGAGAAATGAAAGAGAAGAAATTACAATCAACACCGCAGAAATACAAAAAACCATAAGAGATTATTATGAATAAGTATATAGCAACAAATTAGACAACACAGAAGAAATGGGTAAGTTTCTAGGAGCATACAGTCCACCACAACTGAATCAAGAAGAAATAGATAATTTGAACAGACCGATCACTAGAAGTGAAGTAGAATCAGTAATAAAAAAACAAACAAAAAACTTCCTGCTAATGAAAGTCCAGGACCAGATAGCTTCACTGGGAAATTCTACCAAACATGCAAAAAAGAACTTATCCTTCTCAAACTCTGCTAAGAGACTAAAGAGGAGGGAACCCTCCCAAACTCTTTCTATGAAGCTGTCATCAACCTGATACCAAAACCAAAGATACTACTAAAAAACAAACAAATAACTTCAGGCCAATGTCTCTGATGAATATAAAATTCTCAACAAAATATTAGCAAACCAAATCCAACAACATATTAAAAAAAATCACCCTACATCAAGTCAGTTTCATCCCAGAGTCACAAGGATAGTTCAACATATGCAAATCAATCAATGTGATATACCATCTCAACAAAAGGACAAAAAACTGCATGATCAACTCAACAAAGTAAGAGCATTTGAAAAAATTCAATATGCATTCACAATAAAAATCTTACCAAAATGGGCATAGAAGGAACATATCTCAACATTATAAAAGTTATTTATGACAAATCCACAGCCAACATAATACTCAAAAGTGAAAAGTTGAAAGCCTTCTCACTAAAAATCTGGAACAAGATAAGGATGCCCACTCTCATCACTTCTATTCAACACAGTATTAGAAATTTTAGCCAGAGCAATCAGACAAGTAAAGGAAAAAAGAGGGGGATCCAAATTGGAAGAGAAAAGGTAAAATCATCACTATATGTAGATGACATGATACTATATATATAGAAAACCCTAAAAACTCCACACAAAAACTACTAGAGCTGACAAATTCAGCAAGGTAGCAGGATACAAGATTAACATACAGAGATCTGCTGCATTTCTTTATACTAAAAGTGAAGTATCAGAAAAGGAAACTAAAAAAAAATCCCTTTTAAAATCACATTAAAAAATAAAATACTTCGGAATAAACCTGACCAAAGAGGTGAAAGACTTATATGCAGAGAAAAATAAAACACTGACTAAGGAAATGATAATGTAAAGAAATGAAAAGGTATTCCGTGCTCTTGAATTGGAAGAATTAACATTGTTAAAATGGACATACTACCCAATCTACAAATTTAATGTGATCCCTATCAAATTATCTAGGACACTTTTCAAAGAAATAGAACAAATAATCCTAAAATTTATACGAAAAAGAATATATATACGTATAAATGAATCACTATGCTGTACACCAGAAACTAACAGAACTTTGGTAAATCAACTATACTTCTAAGAAAACAGAATTAAAATAAATAAATGTTAAAAATACAACGTTATTTCCTAGCTCTGTCCACTGAAAAAGCCTAGAAGCAACAACCAAAGTATGGTAGCCGGACTGCGGTCTCTAAATACAACTTCCCACTAAAAGGAATCAAGGCTTGTTGAACAAAGGGTTGATTCCAGATCTACAGCTAGAAGTATACAAGCTGAGCATGCACATTTTGTCAAACCAGAAAGCAGGAAGCCATCAAAGGTATTCATGTCACAGGGACCCAGGAACCAACCTAAGGGTGCTCTCACTGGCCAATGAAAGGACAATTTGATTATTAATTTTTAAAAAAAACTTGGTTATTACTAAAAAATAATCAAATATGTAAAATTCAGGTGTTCATAATGATACTCTCAGAAATAAAGCAAAAATGATTGGCCATTTCTGGAGATATGAGCAATCCTCCAAGAGTTTTAAATAAAGGAAAAGAATCACTCACTTAACCTGTTTTCCCAGTAAGGACTGTAGTTCTAGGTAATGAAATTATTGATAAAGATAAACTTCTCTATAGAAGTATCACAGCTAATAAATGAAGAGGGAATAATGAAATTAGAATAGCAACACCCTGCAAAACCTCAAGTAAATAACAGATCTAAGCAAATTGTAAGTGGCTACTAATATCACAAAGTGGAAAAAACAGACATTACGTGCTGTTGAAAACCATTCTCTATGAAACATTCTGCAAAAAAACTTAACCTAAATTGAGTCAAACCTCTAAAATTAATGGTGAGATGGAAGGAAGAACATGTTAAACAACATCACTGGGAAGCATTGAGCAAAATTCACAGTACGGGCAGCTCCACAAGACAAATGACAGGGTGTCTTCAGCAAATACATTTCAAGAACAAAGAAAATAAGTAAGAAGGGGAAGCTACGGATTAAAAGATTTTTTAAAAAAACACATCAACTGAATGTAATGTATGGATGGACCATGTTTAGATTCTGATTCAAACAAATAAACTGCAAGAAAAAAAGTACAAAATAACATTGAGGTGATAGCAGTTTTGTTGTCAATTTTAAGAAAACAGCCCTTATCTTTCAGTGAAAGTACTGATATGTTTAGATAAAATTACATAATTACTAGTGCTTGCTTCAAATATGCAGTGAGAGAGGGAGCATAAGGAAACAAAAGAGGCCCGGAGTGGAAGCCACCTAGGTGATGGATACAAAGCAGTTTGTTATACTACTCCTCTACTTTGTATACATTTTTAACTTTCCATCATTAGATTTTGAAAATTTAATGAATGACTGTACATCAATATGCTTTAAGTTAATAATAAAATATTCTCGGTATACACTGCTTTTCCCGTCTACAGTTCTTTCAGCATAAATTGCAATACTGTACTCTTCTGTCTTTCCTCTGGGGCAGATGCCCCTTGTTTCTTAAAATGATAAACTAAAAGCACAGAGCCTGCTACACAGGAGGTGCTCAATAAATGTTAAATGAATAAATTCTGTTTGCTATACAGCTCCTCTGCTCTGGTAAACTCTCTGATAATTTGAATCTGTTGATTCAATTTGTGGTAAAGGATGAGTAAATAGAACCAAGTACCAAAAAATAAGGTAAAAAATCGAAAACCCTGCACTTAACCTTTTAAATCTATATACTACAAAAGATGCATGTTCTTTTTTATTGTAGTAAAAAAATTTAACAAAATTTATCAAATAATCCATTTTTAGGTGTACAGTTCAGTAGGGTTAAATATACTCACACCGTTGTGAAAAGATTTGCAAACCTTTTTCAATTTGCAAAACAAACTCTATACCCAGTAAATAAAAGATGCAGTAAGTTCACTAAACCTACTGTAGTAGCCATTTCATGATGTATGTAAATCAAATCATTTTGCTGTATACCTCAAACTCATACAGTGCTATATGTTGATTATATCTCAATAAAGCTGGAAGAAAAAAATAAATAGCGAAAAAAAAAAAGATGCTTATTCTTAATACTTCCTAGCCATTGTCTACTCTATCCTATACATGTTTCTAGCTACCACAACAGCTTTTAAGTTTAATTCTTCAGACAATAAGCTTTAAGGATCACTAGCACAGTAAGAGCAGATGAAAAAAAAAGTCCTGAAGTGAAATGGGACAGTTCAGAGGTATGAGTATGAACAAAAGATCCACATGAACCCTTGTGTGGAGGACAGGGCTGAAGTGTGGTTTCATGGTCACTCTGAATGGGAGTGAGGAGCCAGAAGAGGCAGGCCCACCCACAGCTAGAGCAAGTGTAGAGACATGGCACCGACTGCAGACGGAGTAGTCTTTTCGAGGCTGCATCAATGGAGGCTCACCACTCCTCTGGCTGAGCCATAGCAATGATAGCAAGACTGCTGCTCAGTACACAGTGCCAATCTCACAGGTGCCTTAGATCAGGTAGTTAGGCAAGCACCATGCTAAGCCTCATTCAAATGCACTTTTAGTTAAATATGCCTATTCAGGACTACAAAATAATAATAGTAACAGTAGTAGTGATGGCTTAACTATAAATCTGGTAACAATAACCCGCCATAATATAAATATTTAACAAATAAGAAAATGAATTACTGATAATTTTCTGCCTGTTACTATAGTTTTAATTAACTTTGATATTTCTGTTTTAGAAAGATGAACTCTGAGTAAATCACTACCTTTGAAAATCATTTACATACAACACTCTTCTTCCGAAGCCTGACTCCCAGCTGAGCCTGCACTGGGCCCACTCCAGGAAAGATAAGAGAGATTTTGCACATGACTGAGGATATTGGCAGAGTCAGATCTGGGAAAGACCTGTATACAAAAAAGACACAGAACTCTCAGGGAGGTGGCAGTGGGGGGCACGATTCGTTCTAAAGCTGAATCTGAGTTTAATCCAAAGAAAGTCACAGAGCATGAGAGCAAAGTGTGGATTGGAGGACAACATGGTGTCCATCATTCACACTACACTGCAGAAAACAAGGGAGCTGTAAATAGAGTTAAAGACAGACTCTGGAGAACAATGAAAGTTCAAGGAATTGGCAGCATAGGAAGCAGCAGCTGTTTGTCACAAAACTGAGAGCAGTATGGGTGATATTGACATTGTGGCACTCCTGAAAAAGGCTGAGGAACTGACAACTCTGGGTTGCCCCAGAAGGACTGGGGGGTTAAGGTAAAGTTAGAATCAGGAGGATAATAGATAAGTCAACAAGAAGTTGTTAGAACCCCTTTCTGCTCACAAGGCCAGGTGGATAAAATGTACCTGTAATGAGTACAGAGCACTGGTACTCTGAAAAGTGGATCTAATGTTATCCGGGATAAAAGTGCACCCTACTTCCTGGTACAATTCATACTCAAATGGTTTCTTGAAAATATCTTCAACTGAGGTCCTTTGGACTCCCACAGATTAAATCTGAAAAAAAATTGGCTCATGATCAAAATTGTGAAACACATCTCTATATTATAATTAGGTTTAACTAGAAAAGTCTCACCAGTAAGAATAAAAGCCAGAAGACAGTAGATTATTTTCAAAGTACAAAGAAAATTTAACTTTCATCTACCATTGTATGCCCAGCAAGACTATACCTCAAGAATGAAGATGAAATAAATGTATTTCCAAATAAGCAATAACAGAGTTTATTACCAGTGGACCTTCAATAAACTTTGAAGGGCTATACCACAGAAAAGTTTAGAAATATCTCAGAAAGGAGATCTGAGATGCCAGAAGGAAAAATAAAAAAGTTTTGGTAAACATGCAAGTAAATAAATGTAAACAAACATTTCCCATGCTAAAAATAATAATAGTTTGGAATTTGTGGGTTTAAATAAAAGAGAAAATAGAAATCTGAAAAACCAAGCTGTTTCAGTGAGGGAGGGAGGAGAGGTTGCTAGAGTTAAAATATTTTAAAGTCTTTGTATTTCTTGTAGAGGAATTAAGATATTGGGAACTTTCAGTTTTGTTAACTTAAAAGTCTATGGTAATATCTCAAGAATAAACCATGAAAAACCTCCAAAACCAACACAAAGGGAAAACATCATAAGAAAAAAATTACTGCAAAAACTTTGTTTTTTAAAGGAGAACAAACAAGAAATAAAGAGGGCACAGAAAAGTGCAAATGGAAACCACAAAGTAAAAGGACAGATATCACTGCAAATACATTAATCATAATATGTATAAATCAAAGTTACCAATTAAAAGTCAGATTATAAGATTATTTTATAAAATATAAACAGCTCCACATATATACTTACACAAGACATACACAATGAATAATAACAAAAAAGTTGAAAATTAAATTAAAAATATTACGTTAAGTAACTATTAATCAAAGAAAATAGGAATAACTATAATAATTTACAAAACAGGCCTATTCCATCTGTCGCCCACTGTTAAGTGAGAGAAAGTTGAGAAAAACATGGTCTCAATGAATGAAAATCTCAACTGAGAAATTAAAATTATGGAAAAGAACCAAATGGAAATCCTAGAACTGAAAAGAATGAAAACTCAGTGGATGATCTCAACAGTAGGCTGGCGATGATGGAAGAGTTAATGAACTGGAAAACAGACCCATATAAATTATCCGAACTGAAAAAGGGAGAAAAAAAGACTGCAGAAAAATAAATACACACACAAACCTGTGAGACAATATCAAGCAGTGTGTGTGTATGTGTTTATATATATATATATATATATATATATATATATATATATATATATATATATATATATATAATTGGAAACACAGGGAAGACGGTGAAACTGGAACAAAAAAATTATTTGAAGATATGACACCCAGCAACTTTCCAAATCTGATGAAAAACACTGATTTATAAATTAAAAAAACTCAGTGAACACATAAGTAGGATGAATATAAACACAACTACCCCTGAGCATCATTAACTGCTGAAAACCAAAAATAAAGAGAAAAATCTTGAAAGCACCTAGAAAGAAATAATAACAATGACAACAATAACAGTAACAACAATATGCAAGTCAGCTTTTTATCAGAAAACAAAGCCAGAAAACAATGAATGACATCTATAATGCTAAAAGAATTCCATATGCAGCAAAAATATCCTTCAAAAATTAAGCAAAATAAAGATGTTCAGACAAAAAGTACGGAAACTCATCCCCAGCAAATGACAAGTGACAAAAACAAGGGTCTACAAAAAAGAATGAAGGGTACCAGAAATGCTAAATATGTGGGTAAGAAAAAAAAAAAAAAACCTCTTTCATGTTCTCCTCAATTTATTTAGAATACACTGGCTGTTTAATGCAGAAAGTATAACATTGAGGCTTATAATGCAGACGTATATAAAATGTATGACAACAATAGCACAATGAATGTAGCAAGAATGGAATTATACTGTTGCAAGGTACTCATATTTTACAAGAATTGGTAAAATATTAACTCTAAAAATAGGATAGACTGGGATAAGTTACGGCTGCATGTTCCAACTGCAAATCCAACCACTAAAAAACAGTCAGTAGAGTACAGAAGGAAAAGAGTAAAGAAAAGGAAAAAAAGATCTAAATCCAACTACAGTCAATTCTCATTATGCAGTTATACTCCATAAAGTTGCCATGAACACTGAATTAGTGAATACGGAACAGTTGTTCCTAGGAGAAACACAGGGATAGGTTCCTGCAACGCTCTGATCACAACACTTTAGTCAACCATCAATACATAACCTTGTTTTATGTTTCTGTTTAAAGACACCTTATTTAGCAAATATATTTTGTTCATTCATTAACATTGAACTTGTGACCAATAGCACTTTAAACTCATGCCTGAAGGAAGTGTATCCAACATGACTATTTTCTCTGTAAGGCACATTACAGCCTCCTTTACTCAGTAACACTAGACATAACCTCAGCACTATGCTTAGGGGCAATTTTAAATAATGAAATCATCAACAAAAAAGCACAAAAATGGGGAAAACCTGTCAATAAACAGATCACAAAAAGGACACATTTACAGTATGAGAAATAAAACAAGAAGGCAGAGTATGACTTGTTCAACGTCAGCTGGGAGCCTGCATACCAGATGATGCAAAAATTTCACTGCTCTGACATGTTCATGAACCCTGAGAACACTGTGAGCACTGATTTTGGGATTACAAACACATTTTAGTGAGCAGGCAAATTTGCAGATATGGAATCCATGAATAATGAGGATCAACTGTGCTATCAGTAAGTATATTAAATACAAAGGGACTAAATATTCTAATTGGCCTACAACACTATGTTGGCTCCTGGTACACAACATGGTGATTCAATATTTTTATACATTTCAAAATTATCACCATAATAAGCCTAGTTGTCATCTGTCACCATACAAAGGTGTTACATAATTACTGATTGCATCCCCTGCACTATACATTTCACACCTGTGACTCACCTATTTTGTAACTGAAAGTTTATACCTCTTAATTTTAACCTAAAAGCCGAAACTATAGAACTCCTAGAAAGAAACACAGGAGAATATCTTTACACCCTGTGTGTAAGCAAGATGCAAAAACATATGACAAAATTCAGCATAAGGAGGGACATTAGAATGTTCCCCCATGGTGTTGGATTAACATTGGTAGTATCAATATAAAATCACAGCTTTGAATACATGAGTAAAAAAATACAGATATGTGTGCATGTGTGTCTACACACGCGCACACACACACACACAAACATATCCTATCTCTGTCCACTAAAAGGAAACAGAAATAATGACATACTAGTTGCACCCTGATCTTGTTCCCCACTACTAGGAACAAGGCTCCCTGAAGAAAAGCTGATTTGAGAGCTGAGGCACACAAAATGAGCCGAGAGTACATTTTTACACAAGAAAGCAAAAAAAATGCTCAAATAGGAGAGACATATAAAATGGAGACAGGAGCCAGCTTGAAAGGGTGCACACTGACCAAATCTGCGACAATCCAAGTATCAAAATAACTAGAGGAGAGGGAGGGTATAGCTCAGTGGTAGAGCGCATGCTCAACACGCATGAGGCCCTGAGTTCAATTCCCAGTACCTCCTCCAAAAATAAATAAATAAATAAACCTTACTACTGCTCCCCAAAATAAATAAATAAAAATAAATCGTACAAAAAAATAACTAGAGTAATAAATTACAGGCTTAAAAAAGAATAGATCTATGAATCTAAAAAAGAATAGATCTATGAATAATTCAAATAAAGAAATAAATGGGGTGGGGTGGAGGGAGGAAGGAAAGCTCTTGTTTACAATAGAACACCAATTAATAAATACAGATGAAAGTATGGAGTTGGAAAATCATCATTGATGCTAAACCCTGTGGGTGAAAGTTTGATAAGGAACAGGATATTTATACAGTGTTAATACTTACTACCTTCAAAGGGAAAATGTGTATCTTGGCAGTAAAGAAAGCTCGCAAATAGCAACTTAACCAAGTGTCCAATGTTATCACCAACATTGGAACAAACTAACATCAGGTGGCTCTAAATGTCTTGCACCGAGAACAATAAAAATCACTTTTGTGTTATTCAATCTACAATGTATAACCTGAATCTAACCATGAGGAAACTTCAGACAAACACAAATTGAGGGATAGTCTAGGAAACAAAACAAAACAAAACTTGTCAGTAGTCTTCAAAAATGTCAATTTCAAGAATGACAAAGGTTGAGGAACTATTCCAAATTAAGAGACTAAAGACATATGACAACTAAATTTAGCGTTAACTCTGGATTGGACACTGGACAGGGAAAACAAAAGAGCAATAAAGGAGATTATAGGGACAACTGCTAAAAATGCAATGTGAACTGTGAATTAGAAAACAATACTGTATCAATTATTAAATTTCCTGACAGATAATTTTACTATGGTTCTATAAGAGAATGCCCCAGGTTTTTAGGAAATACACAACGTAAACCCAAATAAATCAGAAAAATATGCATTTATATATATGCACAGAGAGACAGTAATAAAGCTAATGGGGTAAATTTATAACAATTGGTGAATCTTAGTAAAAGATATGTGGTAATTGCTCGAACTTAAAAGTTTTTCTCTTAAGTTTGAAATCATATCAAAATAAAAAGTCACACATAAAGCAAAAGACATAATTGAAAAACTGGGAAAGTGTTTTTGACAAACACAACAAACAAAAGGTCACTTCCTTCAATATATAAATAAACTGTATAAAGGAATCAGAAAAAAAAAGCAGTAACACTACAAAAGATTAATGGGAAAAAAACATGTACAGTCAATTCACGAAAGAAACTAACATACTTTTAAAGGAAAAAAAACAACAACAAAAATCAACTTTACTAACAATTTAAACAGGCAAAGAAACATAACAATGAGATGTTTTCCACCTGTTAAATCAGTTATTTATTTTAAAAACACCCAATGTTGGCAAGAATGCCCTAAAATGGCCACTCAACACCCTCCCTGCCAGCTAGAGTGTTAATTAGAAACTTTCAGAAACACAGTTCAGCAACAGGAGCCAAGAGCCTTAAAAATATCCACACCACCTCACTCAGTGACTCCAGTTCATGACAGAATCCTTAAAGAAGTCATCTATCTGAACTGTGGATTAAAATGCATGCCCAAAATTATTCACCAAAGGATATTTCCAGTAACAAAGTTCTTTAAAATAAACTATATGTTACACTTAGGTAAATTAGGATATAACCATAAAATGCAATATGCAGTCCTTGAGAAACATTAAAAATGGGAAAGGCTATGCAATGAAAATTCAGAGAATAAAGCTTATTAAAAAATGGGCATTCAGGATAACTTTGATTAGATTAAAAAACAATAAATAAAGCCCAGAATAAAATACTAATAATGAACAGTAATTGTTTGAAAATGAATAAAACAAGGACTGGGAACAGCTGTTTCAGTTTCGAATTTATCTGTGAGATCTCTCCTTGCCCACCCTTCACCACCTGCCCCCACCCAAGACAGAGCTACCACTCCTCACATGGCAGTACCCTCTGCAATGGCCTGTCTCGCTCCCTCAGCCCTCTGAGCACTTTCAAAGGGCAAGGCACCATGCCCAGCTGCACTCATTAAACATTTGCTGCTTCACATTTATAAATTCTCCCACCTCATTTCATCCATTAAAAATGATTAACTCTATCTGAAGTCACCTACTAAAGTCACCTCAAAACTGAAATCTAAATTGAATATGGACGTTCACCAAGATGCAGTTTTTATTATCTTTGCTTCTTTCAAATAAAAACATCAAGGACGAAAGCGCTTTCCTTCAAAACTCCAGACTCCCGAGGCAGGCTTCAGACAACAGGACACCACATACCTGATTAGTGCTGTGTGCTAGGACCACCAGTGTCATTGTCAGCTTGCTTTCATGTCAAAGAGCATTTGTTTTTAAGTCTTATCATTTGCTGCCACCAGAAGACACACCCATCTGCATGTTGCAGTGCTCAGCCACTACCCAGGGCCACACCTGACTCCAGTTCTGCCTTATTCCCCACTGATTCCACCTTCCACTTGGCAACCTTCCACCTAATTAGCTGAGCAGAGCACTGTCAGAGGAAGGAGGCTGTGAGCAAGGCTGACAACGTGGAGAAAACAAATGGGTGTAAGATGACCATAACTGTAGCACAGGGCTGGCTGAGAGGCATCCGTAAGTCAGTGGTTCTCAAAGGTGGTTATTTGGCCACCCAGGGAATTTTTTGGCAATGCCTTGGAGGAATTCTTGGTTGCCGTAAGGTCAAGGTGCTACTGGTACCTTGTGGGAAGAGGTCAAGGATGCCACTAAACATCCTAAAATGCACTGGACAGCCCCCATAACAATCACACAGACCCAAGTGTCAATAGTGCTAAGGTTGAGAAACTTGTCATAAATTGATTTATCCAGCAACACAGCAGAGTTTAATCCCAATGCAGCGGGAACAGGATACACAGTGGGTAAAGATCTGAGGTAGTCTAGGAAATGTAAACACACCCACCCACACACACGCACAACTTCCTCAACCAGATGCTAAGGCAGGATGAGAGAACTGTCCTTTGGACCAAAATTCTAGCTCAGGAGCTGGGAACAAGAACATTATAATTTAATAAAAGTAATAAAAATACCTTTTTTCCCCCAAGGGCTTGCTCCACCACATATCATCTATCTCTTCAGAGACTGCCTCACAGCAGAAACTGTAAGAAGATAATATTATCAAAATTGCCCAGACTGGTAAACATCTCCAGAGAAGTTGGCAATGCACCCACACAGTCGATGACAAATTTAGCTACATATCTCAAGGACCTAAGAACCCCAACTCACAGTTCCCAGCTTAGCTTAAAAGAAAAGTGGCAAGCATTCAAAGATCATTGAAAAAGAATAACAGTGCTGCTTTTCCCAGATGAATCATCAAAAACTATGTAAGACTAAAAGGAGCAACATTCTCAAAACTGAGACCGAAAAGAACTCGCAGATAAAAGGGAATTCAGTATATGAATTGTCATAATTATAATTCAGTTACCAAGTTAGTGACCACTGTGCCACACCACAATCTATTTTTTTCTTGATTATTTTAACAACTTTATCATGCCATGATTTCCACCCATGGGAGGCCAGGAAGTTAGAGACATCATTCAGCACCATCCCTGAATGAGACTTCAATAACTTCAACCTGACTCTGATGCATCATCTGCCCGTTTGACCTTGATCTTTGTCCTTTCAGTGTTAGGAAGAACCTAGCAGCTAAGGCAGCACATTTCAATGTTGGACAAGGAATAATTTTTGGAAACTTGTCTATTAAGCTGAGTCAAGATCGCCCCTCTTCCATCAAAAGGCATTAGTTTTGCCCTCGATTAGAAATATGTGAAACAAACCTAATTATTCTCAATGCATCAGCCCTTAGAAGTTTCTATAAATCTATCTTGCCCTCCATCCCCAAGCCTTCTTCTTCTCTGGGTTTCCTCCTCATGATGTCTTATAACTCAATTATGATTCAGTGGGAGACAAAAAAACAGAATGGAAGAAGTAGATGGAATCTCAGAGATCAACCAGTTCAAACCTAACCTACTTTTTACATATGAGTAAAACAAGGCAGAAAGAGATGAAGAAAGGCTGTGCTCCAGAGGTCCAGCAGCCACTCAGGAAAGTTGAGAGTGGAATTCAGGCTTCCTAACTCTTAAGTCCAGTTTCCTCAGAACTATATCAAGTTGTATTAGTTGTTAGTAACAGAACTGACTCTTTTTTAAGTTTTATGATAAAACAGAAAAATATTTTCAGTTTTAACAAGTTAAAAAGAAAACTCACATCATCACAGTCACCTTATGAAGTAGTGCAATTGTGATCAGCCAAACCATACAGATGAAGAAACCAGGTGCGGTGGATACCCTTAACCATTATGCTACCTTGGTAAGTTCTAGAACATTCCTAACATTTTCACAACTGAGTTAATAAACTTAAGACTTTCAGTGATTCTTTAAAATTTTAATGCTTTGATATAATCTAATATAAAAGACGTCCCTCTTGAGAATATTTTTAAATTAGTCTTTAACAAATCAAGATAAACTTAAAGGTTTACAGTATGTAGCCTCCTAGCACAAAATAAAAGGCCATTTTATAACATTCTTTTTAAAGTTTAAGTGAAAGTTCAATCATTTCAATACATATGAAAGATATATAGTGCATGTGTGTATATACACATACTGACATATTGTAAAAATTTTTCACTAAAAATGTTTAAAAGTTAAAGAAAAGGACATTTTAGCTTAAAAATTAGGTTATAGTATTAAAGAAACATCTTCCATATCAACTACCCTAAAGGAACTTACCAAAAAGCAAACTAATTTTTCTGGGAGTAACACAGAAGGAACTCATTTACGGCACAGAGATTTTTGAGAAACCTTAGCCAAGCAAAGCTTCATGCTCTCAGTTATTCCCCAAAGGCTCTTCCACATAAATCTTGTGTGCCATGAACAATACAAGCACTAACCAAATAAAATATTCAATCTGTCTAATTCATACAAACGTATAAAACATTAAGAAGTAAGAAAGATGCGGATTGAATACTTAGGTTTAGTTTCTCTTCCACCAAGACTCTATTAAAATGACAGTAAAAGGATTTTTAAAAAGAAGCAGCTTACACTTCTGGGAAGATAGAGTAAATGTACTTTTCCCTACTTGTGCCAGTAAGCACAAGTAAAAACTCTGGACATTAACATATAAAACAAATATAAGACTCTGAAAGGCAGAAAGAAGGTAGACCAGCTAGGGACCTCAAGATTCAAGGAACAACATGGTGTCCAGT
Organism: Camelus bactrianus; assembly: GCF_048773025.1. Lineage (NCBI taxonomy): Eukaryota > Metazoa > Chordata > Mammalia > Artiodactyla > Camelidae > Camelus > Camelus bactrianus. The sequence continues at coordinate 81,088,374 of NC_133549.1, read as the reverse complement.
TCCCTGGGTTTTCTTTTTGTCTCATATACCCCAAACTTGGAGCTGAAGTATTGGCAAATCCAGAAACACCAATAGGTGTAGACCCCCCAAAAAATCCAAGAAAAGCCAGCATTTTCTAACCAAAGAAGTAGGCAAGAGTCAGCCTAGGAAGACAAAAATATTTTAGACAACCACCACCCTACTCCAACCAAATACCCCAGAAAAAAACTGGCCACACCCCCAACCATGCGAGCGAAGATCTCTCATCAAGATGTTAACAAAGCATTCCAACATCCCCATCAGGACGGTATCAGAGGGCTGAGTAAGTAGCTGGGACTTTCCCCCCACCAACTGCTGTGTCTTGTATTTTAAAAAAAAAAAAAAAAAAAAAAAAAGAAGCAAAGATACAAAGAAGAACCAAAGGGAAATTTCAGAACTGAAAAATACAACTGCCAAAATACAAAAACCAAAAGATTGGCTCAGTACAATGGCAGGGACAGAAATAAAGCAGTGGACCAACACACAGACCAATAGAAACTACCCATTCTGAATGACAGAGAGGAAAACAGACTGAAAAAGAAAAATGCACAGAGCCTCAGGGACCTGTGGGATTGTAACTGAATATTTAACATTCATGTCATAGGAGAGACAGGGGCTGAAAAAGTATTTGAAATAATAGCTGAAAATTCCCAAATCTAGCAAAAGATACATACATGTACAGACTCAAAATTCTGAGAAAATCCCAAACAGGACAACTCAAGCAAATCCTCACCAAGACATATCATAGTCAAACTTCTGAACACTAAAGACAAAGAAAACATCTTGAAAGCAGTGAGAAAGAAACAACACCTTACCTATAAGAGGAAAATCATTTAAATGACAGAAAATATTTCATTAGGAGCCAGGGAGGCCAGAAGGAAGAGACAGAAAACCTTTCATGGACTGAAAGAAAAGAACTGTCAACTTGGAACCCTATATCCAATAAAAAGAAAAGAACTGTCAACTTGGAACCCTATATCCAATAAAAATATCCTTCAGAGAGGAAGGAGAAATCAAGACATTTGTGACAAAAGTAAAGTAAGAGGCTGTGTCATTAGCAAATGTACCCCAAAAGGATGGAATGGCTATAGAAAGATCTCCAAGCAGAAAAAAGAACCCTTAAAGCATTAGGAAATTGAATTCTGCAAACAGAAAAAGAATTATAAACCATGATCACATGAGGCTTATTCTAATGATGTAAGGTTTTGATTTCCAGTCAAGATGGTGGAGTAGCAGGACCATGAGCTCACCTCTTCTCACGACTATAACAAAACCACAACGGACTGCTAAACAACCACCAAAAAAAAAAAAAAAAAAGACTGGAACCTAGCAAAAAAGATCCTCTTCAATGGAAACATAAAGAGGGAACCTCAGCAGGATAGTAGGAGGGGTGTGTTCGAGATATAATTAGGCCCCATGAACCCCAGGGCGAGCAACCCACAAGCTGAAGAATAATTAAATTGCAAAAGCCATCCCACAGGAGTGGGAGTTCTGAACCCCAAGTCAGGCTCCCCAGCCTGGAGTTACGCCCTGGGAGGAGGAGACTCCAGGACATCTGGTTTTGAAGGCCCGTGGGGCTTAACTCCAGGAGCCCCACAGGACTCGGGGAAAGAGAGACTTCACTCTCTTAGGAAGTGCACACAGAATTTCCCATATGCCAGGTCCAAGCGCATAAGCAGTGACTTCATAGGAACCTAGGCCAGACCTGCCTGCTGGTTTTAGAAGGTCTCCTGAGGAGGTAGGGGACAGCTGTGGCTCATCCTGGGGACATAAAAGCTGGTGGCGACATTCAGGGAGTGTTCATCTACACAAGCTTTCCTGAAGTCAAACATCTTTCTTGGATCATTAGCACCAAGACCTACCTCCACCCAACAGCTTGCAGGCTTAAGTGCTGGGAAGCCTCAGGCCAAACAACATACTTGGTGGGAATGCAGCCCCACCCATCACCAGATTTGCTGAGCCCTCTAGACACGCCCCTAGATACAGCCATTCCCACCAGAGGGCCAGGATCAAGCTGCACCAAGCAGTGGGAAGGCACCAACTCCTCCTGCCAGGAAACCTGCATAAGTCTCTAGTTCAGCCTCATCCACCAGGGGGCAGATACCAGAAATAAGAAAAATACAATCCCAAAGCTTGTGGAAGGAATTCGCAAATGCAGGCCAGTCTCTACCCTGGGACCGGCTAGACCCTGGCCCTTGGGTGACAAGAGAGGAGTGTACTGCTGGGACGCACAGGAGGTCTCCCACAGAGGGCCACTTCTCCAAGGTTGAGAAACGTAACTAACCTACCTAAAAATACAAAGTTAAGCAATATGAGGTGGCAGACAAATACCTTCCAGGCCAAAGCACAAGATAAAATCCCAGAAGAAGAAATAAGTGATGAGGAGATAGGCAATTTATCCGAGGAAGAGTTTAGAATAATCATGGTGAAGATGTTCAGAGAACTCAGGAGGAGTATAGATGCACAGAAAGAACTTTTCAGCCAAGCCTTAGAAAATATAAAGAAAACCCAAATAGAGTTGAAGAATACAATTACTAAAATGAATAACATGCTAGAAAGAACTAAGAATAGACTAAATGAGGCAGAAGAACAGATCAGTGAGCTAGAAGATAGAGCAGTGGAAATCACTACCACAGAATAGAAAAAAGAATGAAAAGAAATGAGGATAGTTTAAGAGAATTGTGGGACAACATTAAGTGCACTAATATTCACATTATAGGGGTCCCTGTAAGAGGAGAGAGAGAGAAAGGACCTGAGAAAATATTCAAAGAGATAATAGCCAAAAACTTCCCTAACTTGGGAAAGGAAACAGTCACCCAAGTCCAGGAAGTGCAGAGACATCCACAAAGGATTAATCCAAAGAGGAATACACCAAGGCACATAGTAATCAAACTGACAAAAATTAAGAATAAAGAGAAAATATTAAAATCAGCAAGAGAAAAGCAACAAATAACATACAAGGGAACTCCCATAAGGTCATCAGCTCATTTTTCAACAGAAACTCTACAGACCAGAAGAGAGTGGCATGAAATGTTTAAAATATTTAAAGGGGAAAACTTACAACCAAGAATACTCTATCTAGCAAGACTCTTGTTCAGATTTGATGAAGAAATCAAAAGCTTCACAGATAAACAAAAGATAAAAGAATTCAGCACCACCAGCTTTACAATATTAAAGGAACTTCTCTAGTCATCAAACCACAAGAGAACCAAAAGAAAAAAAAAAGAGAGAGAGAGAAGAAAAAGACCAACAAAACAAACCCAAAACAATGAACAAAATGGCAATAAGAACATACATATCAATAATTACCTAAATGTAAATGGATTAAATGCTCCAACCAAAAGATACAGACTGGCTGAATGGATACAAAAACAAGACCCATATATATGCTGTCTACAAGAGACCACTTCAGTGCTAGAGACACATGGAGGCTGAAAGTGAGGGGATGGAAAAGAATATTCCATGCAAACAGAAACCAAAAGAAAGCTAGAGTAGCAATACTTATATCAGACAAAATAGATTTTAAAATTAAGACTCTCCCAAGGATGTAAGTTTTTTCAGTTTTTGAAAATCAATGTAATCTACAATGTTAAGAGGCTAATGAATAAAATCATATGATGATACAAAAGAACACAGAAAAAGCATTTGATAAAATTCAACACCCATTCACAATTTAAAAAAAAAAAACCTTTCAGAAAGATAGAAATAATAAATTTCCTTAAATTGAAAAAGAGCACCTACAAAAAAAAAAACAAAAAACAAAAAACAAACTCTATACCTAACATTATACTTAATGATGAGAAACGAGTTGCCTTCAACCCTAAGATTGGGAAAAGGGCAACTCTTATTTAACATAGTGCGGGAAGTTCTGGCCAATGCAATAAGGCAAGAAAAGAAATACAAGGAATGCAGATTGGAAAGAAAAAAAATTGTACCTATTTTCAGATGACATGATTGTCTATATAGAAAGTCCCAAGAAATCTACCAAAAAACCCCCAAAACTCCCAGAATAAGTAAATTCAGCAAAGTTGCAGGATACAAGATAAACACATTAAAATTAGTTGTACTTCTATATACTTATATAGCATTGAAAACAAGAATACGGAAAGTAAAAATACAACACCATTTATAATCATGTAAAAATGACATTCTTTGGTGTAAATCTAACAAATATCTTTTATGCTTTAAAGTGCTGGTGAAAGAAATCAGAGAATAAATTAATAAATTAGGATGCATACTGTGTTCATGGACTAGAAGACTCAACAAAGTAAACATGTCTATTATTCCCTAATTAATATACAAGTTTAACAAGATTCCTGTCAAAACCTTCTAAAGATTTTTGTAGATATAGATAAGACTATTTTTAAATGTATATGAAAAGACAAAAGTGAAACACTTTTTAAAGAGAACAGAATGAGAAGAATCAGTCTACTGATTTCAAGTTTTAGTACAGAGTTACCCTAATCAAGACTGTGTGGTACAGGTGGAGAGAGAGACATATAAATCAATGGAAAAGAACAGAGAATCCCTAAGTAGACCCACACAAATATGCCGAAATGATTTTTGATAAAGCAATTCAATAGAGGAAAGATTACTTTTCAACAAATAATGCCAGAGCAATACGGAAAAAATAAATGAACCTTGAATGAAATTTCAACACCTTATACAAAAGTTAACTCAAAGCAGTTCATGAACTTAAATGTATAAGCTTAAATGATAAACCATTTGGGGGTGGGGGGAAGCATAAAACTCAATCTTTAGGATTTAGGACTTAAGAGTCCCTAGACTTGATACCAAAGGCATGATCCCCAACTGGAAAAATTTACAAATTGGACTTCATAAATATACAATATAATAAATATAAAAGCTTTTTTTCTTCAAACAACAAAAAGGAAAGCTACAGAGTGGGAGAAAATATTTGCAAACCACATATCTGACAAAGGACTAGTATCTAGGATATATAAGGAACTCTCACCAGCAATAAAAAAAGAAAAATCCAATTAGGAAATGGGCAAAAGACATGAAGAGACTTTCACTGAGAGAATATACAAGTGGCAAATAAACACATGAAAATATGTTCAACCTTATTAGCCATTAGGGAAATGCAAATTAACGTTACAATGAAGTATCACTACATACCAACAGAATGACTAAAATAAAAACTGGTGCCAACACCAACATGTGGGCAAGGATGAGGAGAAACTGAATCACACTTATATTATTGGTAAGAATGTAAAATGGTACATCCACCCTGGAAAACACTTGGGCAATTTCTTCAAAACATGCAAATATCATACCACCCAGCAATTGCACTCCAGTTCTTTTATACCAGGGAAATAAACTCATACAGTTACACAAAAACCTGCACACAAATGTTTTAACAGCCTTATTCAACTAGATGTTCTTTGGTAAGTGAATGACTGAACAAATTATGGTACATTCGTATCATAGAAAACTACTCAGCAATTGAAAAAAAAAAAACGGAATAAAAAAAGACTATTTGGGCATGTAACAATCAGGATGAATCTTCAGAGAATCATGCCGAGTGGAAAAAACTAAACCAGAAAGGTCACATATGATTCCATTTATATAATATACTGGAAAAGACAAAATTATAGAAATGACAGAACAGATTAGTGCCAGGGGTTAAGAAGGCAGTGGGAGCAGGGAGAAGTGGGTGTAGCTATAAAAGAGCAGCATGAGGAAATCCTTGTGGTGACAGACATATTTTGCATCTTGACTATAAAGATGTCAATATCCTAGTTGTAATATTGTACTAAAATTTTGCAAGGTGTTAACTTCTGGGAGAAATTGGACAAAGATTAAATGAGATCCCTCTACGTAAGTTCTTATAATTGCATAAGAACCTACAGTTACCTCAAACAGAAAAATTAAATTTTGAAAAAATGAAAAAAAAAAAAGATATAAATCACAAGGCCACAAACGAAGAGAGGGTACTCAAGCAGACAAAACAGATTTCAACTGTTTTCTAAAGACAGAAAAAAATGGCAATAGCAATGAGTTTAGCAATGTGGAGAAAGCCACAATAAAAAGTATGTGAAATAATGGATAAAGATACAAAATGAGCTAATTTTCCTATAGGATGCCCAGGGGCTCAGGCCTCAGGTTACAGTGGTAGTAAACTGCTGGCTAAAAAACAGAGATAAAAGTCTACAAATAAAACAACTGGTCCCTTGGCCACCTCCCCAACAGAAAGTGCTACCAGAAGTGGGTAAACATGAACATAAACATGAACAAGTCACATTTTCTCAGTAACCACTCTACAAGCAATGAGGAATTTCATATCAGAGAATGAAAAGATGATGATCCACCATATGCAGTAGAAAAACATTTCCAAAATCTGTTGATGGCTCCAACTTAGAAGACAAGCCATGCACGTGATGACTTTAAAATTCTATGGGGAAAACTGATAAATGAAACTTCATATTGTGTGGTTACTGCTGGCTGTGTCTAGAAAAGATAAAAAAATAAGTTTGGTTATTGGTACGCTGAATTGACTGGAAGCAAGTGGATAAGGAGTCTGCTAAGTTTCTGTAGGAAATGTATTGGCAGAAAAACCACAAGCTCAGATTTAGAACATCTGACCATTTAGGATCTAAAAACAATCTCTGGGAGTCCAACTTTCTACAAACAGGCCAACTTCACGATGTCCAAGAAAGCATGCTCCCAGTATCAATTTTGGATGTGGGATGGTGCCAAGTAAAATAATGGAAAAAGAAGAACTCTGAAGGATGATCTCTGGAGCCAAGGAGAAAAAAGGATGTTAAGTGTTTCTCCCAGGGAACAAAATCAGAGTCTAATCAACAAACATCCTTCCCTTTCACAGAAGAGAAACTTCCTTTATAGTATCTGTCCATAAACATTAAAGAACTGCTACACAAGAGTAACTACTGTGTCTCTATGCTTCACCTTCCAAACGGAATCGTTTACTAACCATGTTGTGCTCTTGTTTAACACTTTCAGAGGTGGGGGTAATAAATAATATGTCTTCTTAATTCACTTGATCAAAAAAGGCTAATATGGAGCTGGTAAGACAGCCAGGCCTCACTTAGAGGTCCTGTACAGGCACACCGCATTTTGCTCTTCACTTCATTGCACTTTGGAGAAACTGCATCTTTCACAAACTGAAGGTGTGTTGCACCCTGCGTCGAGCAAGTCTATTGGTACCATTTCTCCAACAGCATTTGCTCCCTTTGTGTCTCTGTGTTACATTTTGGTAATTCTTACAATATTTCAAACTTTTTCACTATTCTTACATTTGTTATGGTGATCTGAAATCAGTATGATCTTTGATGTTACTATTTTAATTGTTTTAGGACACTGTGAATCATGCCCATATGGGATGGCAAACTTAATCAATAAAAGTTGTGTGTGTTCTGACTGCTCCACCGACCAGCAGTTCCCATCCCTCTCCCTTTCCTCAGGCCACCCTATTCCCTAAGACACAACAATACTGAAATTAAGAAAATTAATAACCCTCAAGTGAAAAAAAATTTCTAGTGAAAGTAAGACTCTGACTTTAGATGAAAAGCTACAAAAGATTAAGCTTAGTGAGGAAGGCATCTTGAAAGCCAAGACAGGCTGAAAGCTAGGCCTCTTGCGCCAAACAGTGAGCTAAGTTATGAATGCAAAGGAAAAGCTCTTGTAGGAAATGAAAAGTGCTACTCCAGTGAACACATGAAAGGTAAGGTAGCAAAACATCCTTACTGCTGATATGGGGAAAGTCCTAGTGGTCTGGATAGAAGATCAAACCAGCCACAACATGTCCTTAAGCCAAAGCCTAATCAACATTTCTAACAAGCACCCAGATGATACCCATGCAGATGATCCATGGAATACACCTTGAGGAGCAAAACTACCAAGTTTAGTCTTAAACCACCAAGATTAATACACAGTGGGAGAACAAATGATTCTCTGAAGAAACTCAACAGCCCATAGAAAAGGTCCCCCACACTGACTGAGCAACAAATCTAGAGAATTCAGACTCACATTAAAGAGGATGATGGAAGGCTTTGGGAGGAAAACCATCCTTAAAAGTACAGCCTGACAGAAAATATGATACTGTACACAATATGATAGAACATCTGGCAAAAATTAAGAATTTGTATATAAAAGGTATATAGGGGAAAAAATGAGATAATATAACTTTTAAAAGATACATAAAGGAAACGTTATCACAGACTACAACTTGACTCTAGAGTTGAACAATAGTTAAATAGTCACTGACTAAACACTGACTATAGATTTCAATTAAAATAGGGCTATAGCCATAGTTGGAGTGGAGAAATGGTAAGTGAGGAATTCAAGATGCCTAAATCCTCAAAACAGGGAGGCAACACATAATACTTAAGGTTGATAAATCAATAACAGTTAAGCATTAAGTTTAGAACTATGGAGGTAACCACAATAAGAGACAAGAAAACATAAGTTGCCTCTATTTTTCATTGTAAGCCTTTATGTTCACTACTTTTAAACAGTATCCAAGTATTATTCTGATAAAAATTTAAACATTAACTTTAAAATATGGAAAAAGAAAAAAGATTGGTAATATATAATATGGGCAAGGAAATGGGCAAACGGTAAACATTATCAGGGGAAATGCAGATTGAAATAAAAATTGGGACGACCATTGCCACTATCCAATTTAAATCCCCTTTGACCAGACAATTCCACTCTTAGGACTCTTTACAAGTATGCCCACAAATGTTCAAAGATATATACATAAGAATGGTCACTGCAACACTGTTAAAAGGGAGAAAAATCAAAGCATACTATATATCTACTAATAGGCAAGGAGTTGAATAAATTATGAATAAATGTACCCAACTTGATTTCAGCCCTGTAAGACCCAGAGTAGATAATCCAGGCAAGCCTACCTCAACTCTAACCTATAAAATTATGAGAGAAAAATGTAAGTTATTTTAAGCCTCTAAGTTTGTGGTGGTTTGTTACAGGTCAATAAAAAACAAATACTTTTAGAAAAGTTGAAGAAATGGATTACCCTACAACCTAGCATCTATGTTTAGGAGTAACCACGTACCCAGAGAAAGTCCTGCCTATGTGCACCAGGAAACACAGACAAAATGATAACATCACCACTGCTCATTAAAAAAAAAACAATTATTCATCAAGAGTTCAAAGGTACAATGGTTGAATATTCGTATTACACAACTATGCAACATCAATGAACTAGAGTCGTGTATAAAAATATGGCTGAGTCTCAAGACTCATAATATGTAGGTTAAGAAAGCAAGTGACAAAAGCGTACACTCAGTAAAATTCTAGTTATTAAATTCAACAGTACATGGATAGAAACAAGGCAGCTTAGAGATGCAAATGTGGTAAAAAAAAAACTTAAAAAAAAGAAATAAACACAAATCTTAGGGTAGCAGTTATGTTTGTGGGGAGGTAAGAGAATGGGATGAGAGAGGGGACACCAAGTAGCATCAAAGGTTATGCAAGGTTTTGTTCTTAACTGGCAGTGACTACAGAGTAACAGTATCTAAATTCTAAACATATTTTATAATTATTGCAATGTTTATTCAGTATTTAGAATATGAAAAAATCTAGGAATAAATCATCTACATGACAAAAAAATCTTTCTTCCCCCCTTTTCTTTTGTCAAGACATGTCCATTGGAAAAAAATAATTCAAATAATAAATAAAACTTCAATCATTTTTTAATCACCTAAAATCCCACTATCTACACAAAATCATTAACAATTTGCTGAACATCCTTCTGGACATTTCATATACATGTGTTTATACATTTAACTATTTTACATAAAATCACTACATACACACACACACATAAATGCTTATTCCGTAAACACTGTTTAGATTCCTGTTTTAAAAAATCAGCTGTACTGAGTTACAATTTACATAAAATGTACCCACGTTAAGTGTAATGTTGGAAAAGTTTTGACAAGTCTATGTAGTATAACAACTACCCAATCAAAATTCAGACAGAACATTTTCATCACCACAAGAAGTTTCCACCTGCACCCCTACAGCCAATTTCCTCACTTCTGACCACAAGCAATCACTAATCTGCTTTATTTCAGATTAGTTTTGCTGGCTTAGGATCAATGTAAATGGAATTATACAGTATGTATTCTTCTGTGTCAGCCTTTTGGTCAGCACTGAGTTTACAGTATCAGTAGTTCCCTTTATACTGTCACGTAACACTCCACTGTATACGCAATAGACATCTGGGCTATTTGCAGTTTGGATCTCTGAACACTGATATGTTAAGCCATTTGTTATATAAGTTTTTATTTTATGACCAGGAGTAGAATTACTGGGCCATACATTATGCGTTATGTTTAAGTAAACATACATTATGTGTATGTTTAAGTACATTATGTTTATGTTTAAGTAAAACTGTCAAAGTGTTTTCCAAAGTGTCTGTATCGCTATGCATTCCTACTAGTAATTTATGTAAGTTCCAGTTGCTCTATATCCTCACCAACACTTACTGTCAGTGTTGTCAACTTTAACCATTCTTGTAGGCAAATAGTTGTTTATGATTTTGGTTTGCATTTCCATATACTGAGATACTCAAATATATTGAGAATTTTTAATGTACCTATCAGAAATTCAAGTATCTTCCTTTGTGAAGTATCTATGCAAATATTTTACCAATTTTGTAATTTGGGGATTGTCTGCCATCTTATTACTGAGTACAGAGGTCCTTTATACACACTGGATAAAGGTCCTTAGTCAGATATATGAATTACAAATGTCTGCTCCCAATCTGTAGTGTATGTCTTCTTTTTCTTAGGTGTTTTTTTAAAGTACATTAGTTTTTAATTTTTATTAAGTCTAATTTAACATTTAAAAATTTTTATTTTTATTTTATTTTATTTGGTATCATGTATAGGAGTCAATGTTTTCCCCCTCAGTCTGGGAACAAAACATGAATGTCTGACTACCATTTCTATCATCATTTTGGACTTGAGGTCCTAACCAGTGCAATTAGGAAAAAAGGGAAAGAGAGAAAAGGAGGGAAGAAGGGAAGGCAAGGAACACTGACTGGAAATGAATTGCTAAAATTGTCTTTATTCAATTATTGTATGTGTAGAAAATCCTAAAAAACTAACCAAAAGATTATTAAAAGTATTAAGTGAATTTAGAAATGCTACAAGATGCAAAGGCAATAAACAAAACTAACTGCGTTTCTACATATTAGCAATGAACAAGTGGAAATTACTTTTTAAGTAGTCAGTTACAATGTGTCAATTTGTGGTGTTCAGCACACTGTTCCAGTCATGCACATACATACATATACTCGTAGAAATTACCTTTTTTATTCCACTTTTAACATCAAAACCCATAAAATATGGATATAAATGTGAAAAAAATACATGAGACCTGTACACCAAAAACTAAAAAAAATGTTGCAAGAAATTTAAAAATTAAACAAAATGGAAGTCACTGAATACAGTTCCCTGTGCTGTATAGTAGGACCTTGCTGTTTATCTATTTTGTACATAGTAGTTTGTATCTGCCAATCCCAAACTCCCAATTTATCCCTCCCTCCCCTCCCTGTACCCTGTAACCATAAGTTTGTTTTCTATGTCTGTGAGTCTCTATTTTGCAAATAAGTTTGTGTTATTTTTTAGACTTCATATGTAAGTGATATCATATGATATCTGTCTTTCTCTGACTTCCTTCATTTAGTATGATAATCTCTAGATCCAACCATGTTACTGCCAAAGACATTATTTCATTCCACTTTATGGCTGAGTAGTATTCCATTGTAAATACATATACCACAACTTCTTTATCCAGTCATCTGTCAATGGATATTCAGGTTGCTTCCATGTCTTGGCTATTGTAAATACTGCTGCTGTGAACACTGAGGTGCATGTATCTTTTCAAATTAGAGTTCCTTCTGGATATGTGCCCAGGAGTGGGACTGCTGGAACATATGGTAAGTCTATTTTTAGTTTCTTGAGGAATCTTCATACTGTTTTCCATAATGGCTGCACCAAACTACATTCCTACCAGCAATGTAGGATGGTTCCTTTCCTCCACATCCTCTCCAACATTATTTGTAGACTTTTTGATGATGGCCATTCTGACTGGTGTGAGGTGACATCTCATTGTAATTCTAATTCAGATTTCACAAATAATTAGTGATGTTGAGTATCTTTTCTTGTGCCTGTTGGCCATCTGGATGTCTTCTTTGAAGAAGTATCTATTTAGATCTTCTGCCCATTTTCTGATTGGGTTGCTTGTTTTTTTGATACTGCACTGTTCAAGATGTTTGTATATTTTGGAAATTAATCCCTTGTCAGTCACATTGTCTGCAAATATTGTCTCCCATTCTCCAGGCTGTCTTTTCATTTTGTTTATGGTTTCCTTTGCTGTGCAAAATCTTTTGCTTAATTAGGTCCCATTTGTTTATTTTTGTTTTTATTTCCACTACTCTAGGAAATGGATCCAAAAAACTATTGCTGCAATTTATGTCAAAGAGCGTTCTGCCTATGTTTTCCTCTAGGAGTTTTACATAGCCAATCTTACATTTAGGTCTTTAATCCAATTTGCGTTTATTTTTGTATATGGTGTTAGAGAATATTCTAATTTCAGTCTTTTACATGTAGCTGTACAGTTTCCCAGCACCACTTATCGAAGAGACTCTCTTTTCCCCATTATATATTCTTGCCTCCTTTGTCATAGATTAATTGACCATAAGTGTGTGGGTTTATTTCTGGACTTTCTAACCTGTTTCATTGATCTATATGTTTGTTTTTGTGCCAGAACCATACAGTACCATACTGTAACTTTGTAGTGTAGTTTGAAGTCTTGATTCCTCCAGCTCCATTTCTCTTTCTCAAGATTGTTTTGACTATTTGGGGTCTTTTGTATTTCCATACAAATTAAAAAAATTTCTGTTCCAGTTCTGTGAAAAATTCCGTTGGTAATTTAATAGGGATTGCACTCAATCTGTAGACTGCCTTGGCTAGTATGGCCATTTTAACAGTATCATTCTTCCCATTCAAGAACACAGAATATCTTTAAATCTGCTTGTGTCATCTTCAATTTCTTTCATCAGTGTCTTATAGTTTTCAGAGTATAGGTCCTTTGCCTTCTTAGGTAGATTTATTCCTAAGTATTTCATTCTTCTTTGATGTGATGGTAAATGGGATTACTTCCTTAACTTCTTTTTCTGATATTTCATTATTAGTGTATAGGAACAACTGATTTTAAAATATTAATGAAAATACCAAAAAAACCTAAAGCATCTGAAACAGTTTTGAAAATAAAGAACAAAGTTGGAGAATTTATACTAACCAATTTCAAACCATACATAAAGCCACAGCAGGACACAGTATGGTGTTGACATAAGGACAGACATACAAATCAAAAGGAGACAGAGTCCAGATACAGACAACACATACATCATCAGGTGATTTCCAAAAAAATGCCATTGCAATTCAATGGGCAAAGGACAGAGGAATTCAATGAGAATAAGGTAATCTTTCCAACGAATAATACCAAAAAAACTGTGTATCCATAAAGGAAAATAATGAACCTAAACCCATACCTCGCACCACACATGGCATCAACCCTCAAAAATAGATCACAGATCTACATGTTTGAACTAAAAGTATAAAACTTTTAAGAGAAAACTTCTATGGTCTACATTTCTCACGTAATATCTCAGATATCTTTGTATGTTAATAAATATACATCTTTTACATTTTTTAAAAAGTAACAAAAACAAAGGACAGAGAAAAACCTTAAAAACTTTGGAAATGTATTCATTTCTCAAAATAAACTTTTAAAACTCAATTTGAGTTCTTTATCATACAATCATATAACCTTTCTTCAATTAAAATACAGAAAATTCAAAGGAAAAGAACAAAAATCTTCTTAAACTTCCTTTCATATGATGCCAGTAAGAGGCTGCCTTCTAGGAAACTCCAGTTTTGCCTCAATAATTATTTTTTGAGTGCCTTTACTAAAGCCATAAGTAATAAAATAAATCTACCTAAGATATATTAATATCATCCATAACTTTCAAATATAAAACAGTTACCAAAAGATCATGACAATACGATAAACATTCTGTACTGCTCTACTTGTCTGGAAGTGGCCTGTCCTTGTTGATAACAATTCATAATGCATCACACAGAGATTACACATTTTTATATTGTAATAAGACAAATTTAAACTATTCTAAACATAACCCCCACCCCAATAATTTAGAGGATAGTTCAAGAAATGCATTACTACCTACTAGTCTCAAGTTGTATTTACAAGAGGATTTAAAAAGTCAATTATAGTTTATGAATTTAACCATTGTGGCTTTCACACTACCAAAATTAAAGGCAACACAAAATGCAATGTTACTGCCCATGTATTAGCTACTTATTGTACATAACAAATTACCCCAGAACTCAGTGAGCTATAACAACAGTGTTTTAAATCTCACAGTTACTATGGGTCAGGAATCTAGGCACAGCTTAGCTAGGTACCTCTGACTCATGATTTATCATAAGGTTGCAATCAAGCTGTAGGATCACCTGAAGGCTTGGCTCTGTGTACAGGATGGGGAAGCAGGATTTGCTTCCAAGCTCACTCATGTGGCTGTGAGCAAGTCTTGGATCCTCAGCACGTGGGATTCTCCAAAGGGCTGTTCACAACATGGCCTCTTGTTTGTTTGTTTTTTCATTTCCTTCCTTCCACCAATGGCTTTTTTTAGGTGTACAATTCAACGGCTTTTGGCATAGTCACAAAGTTATGCAACCATCACCACAATCAATTTTAGAATATTTCATCATCCTAAAAAGAAATCCACTACTACTTATTAGATAAATGATTTGCTCATACCGAACACTGGGGAGCATGTAGACAGGATACCAAAAGAAACCCATATGCTGCTGGTAGAAGAGTAAAATAGCACAACAACATGGGAAAGTAATTTGGCAATATTTAGTAAAATTACATATACACACATCTGACAAGGAGAAACCAATCCTAGGTGTTTACCTCAGGAAAATGGAAACTCTTACACTTGGAAAAAACCAACATGGATGGAACCTTCGGAAAAAATCAACATGAATGAAACACGTAACCTAATTATAAGTGGAAAAAAGTCACAGAAAAAATCTACATAGCATGATACCATTTACCTAAAGTTTAAAAATATGCAAAACTAAACAATGTTTTGGAACGGTGTATAAACATAAAGTAAAATTATCAAGAAAAGCAAAGAAATGGTAGGCACAGAATTCAGTATGGTTGTTACTTTTGATGGGAAGGAAGAGGGAGTACAATCAGGCAGGGGCACACAAGCTTCAGTGCTATAGTAAAAGTCTATTTTTTGAGTTTTATGTATGCAAATTACACATTTTTGTATGTATGACATATGACATAAACATCTTTCCAAGAGCTATACTGACACCTGAAGGTCCTTCTAATATAGATATACAGTGAAGCAGTTCCACAGCAATAAACTTAATTTGATATGATACTGAGGAGTATCATAGTGAATCAAAAATTGCACGTAAACAATATTATCAATTATTTTCAATCCAACAAAGTGTATGCTTTGTGGAACTAAGAAGATGGACTCACCTGCCCTTTCCTGCTTCTTCCCATCTTTCTGCAAGCCTATCTTCCTGGCCCCACCTAAACCACCATGCCCTGGATTAAACACCACCTCCTCCAGGAAGTTCTGCTATTCCATGTCTCAACCTGAAAGGGACTGATCCTTTTTTTAATTTCCACAGCAGTTCTATCACTGCAAGGCCTTCATCACATTATCCCTGGATTGCATGTGACTTAACTCCTCTATCAGAAGAAGCACCTGAAGAACTAGAATACTGATCACATCATCCTCGCTCACAGAAGGCACTCAGGTTTTTTGCTGATTTGTTAAATGAATAAATGAATTCGAAAGTTCAGGAATTGCAGAGTGAGCTGAGCAAAAAAAACTAGATCGGGCCTACTTAAAAAAAGAAAAAGAAAAAGAAAAGAAAAGAAAACCTCAAAACTGAAGAATTAAAAATTACACTCCTTGAGAAAGAATTTCAACATTGAAAATCTTCAAAATATAACAAAGACAGGATTGACAAATGTTTATACTGTATATACTGGTCATTTCTATATTCACAGGTGGCCAAAGCAAAAGGCCTAAGAAATTCCTGAAGGATTATTTACCATCAGAACAGTCCACTCCTTTAGAAAATGTCTTGAAGTCAATCATATAACTGAAGAACAAGGAGGGTTGTAAAGTATCTTTTATAGAAAAAAAAATAGTATATGCCATTTCATGACCCAAATTTTCTACTTTTATAAAGTTTGGCAATTTTTTTCTTTCAATTATTAAATGTGTAACCACCAAAAGTATAAACCTAAATATTGTATGATTATAGCAAAAAAGGAACTGCTATTTGTGGGCTGGGGAGGGGGGAGATCACAAATGAAGGCTATGCTTCAAGAACTAGACACTGCTACTGATAACAAACAAGGGGTCTTGACTGGGTGAATCAATTCATCCCATCTATGCATCTGTAATATCTTCCTGGAGCTATTTTAAAGAAGACAAAAATGCTGGAGCTAGGGTTGCCAGATTTAGCAAATAAAAACACAGTAGGCCTGGAGAAGGGTATAGCTCAGTGGTAGAGTACTTGCTTAGCATAAATGAGGTCCTGGGTTCAATCCCCAGTGCCTCTGTTAAAAAACAAGTAAGTAAACCTAATTACCCCGCCCTAAACAACAACTTAAATTTTTTTTTAAAAAGTAGGCCCAGTTAAACTTAAATTTCAGATAAAGCAGTAAAGCATGACCTATACAATATTTATACTAAAACCTTTTTCACTGTTTGCTAAAGTTCAAATTTAACCGAGTGTCCTGTATTTTATCTGGCAACCCCAAGGGAAGCCAAAATCAATCCAGTGTCCTCAATCTGTAGCAGAAACTGAGATCTGAAGAAGGGAAGTGACTTGCCCGAACCTAAACCAAAGATCAAGGAAGTGAGTTTGCTTTGAAAAGAGAAAACACTCTGCTACAGTCACCCTGGGTTCCACTCAGTCTATTAGACCTCGGATTTTCACTCACCTCACAGGAGAACCAAGCATACAAAGCTGTCAAGGGGTAGGGCTTTCCTATTTTAATATCAAACTGTGAATTTTAGTAAACTTATTAACTCTAGTCTTCAAAACCAACAATTAGGAATCTATGCATTTCTCTAAAAAAGAAAAAAATCCTCCTGATAATCTTTTTGCCTGTACACCACCAACTTCAAATTCTGTTTATGTTCACTCATTACAGAAAACAGGACCTCCTTTTCTCCCAAACCTAGTTCTCTCACAATCCAAAACTCTCCTGCTCCAGTTTCAATATTTGCACATTATTTTCATATTATTCCATGGTTCTATAAGTATTTTAGATCATACACTCTCCCATCTTTCCTAGTTTTCAGAGGAAATGCCCTAATGCATTCACTTGGCCTCAAATAAAAGTCTTGCAAAAAGCCTTCCACTCCCATTCTGTGCCTGAACAGCTAAACCAGCAATGAGGCACGAAGTCTCACTATTACAAACACATTTACTTCCCCGGGACTGGGATGCAAGAAAAGATGGAAAAATAAAGGTCTTTCTAGGAAATTTGGGGGCCTACTTCCTTATGGCATATACTGTCTCTCTAACTACACGATATACAGTCGGACATAATCAAAGGAAAAATCATAGAAAACTTCACATATGCAAAAGATTCACCTTCCGGATCCTATCAAATTAACAAATACACGAAACACTCTCTAACAGCACTTCTCAACCTGCGATCTCTGGAGGCCCTTAGAGGCAGTGGGGGGGAGGGGGAGGAAGATCATGAGGCAGGGAAAGGTTTTCGGTTTTTGTTTTTGTTTTTGACAAATTGGGCTTCCAAATAAGGTTTTAAGTATGAAGGCTCCGTTGCATTTTTTAAAGCTCAAAAAAAAAAAAAACTAGTAACATAAAACATCATGACTTTCTCTAATGAGTTTCTACAAAAAACTTTCACCCCAGTGAACAACTGAATCGTGTCAGATGGAAAAATCAAAGACACACGGAAAGTCAGCAATTAAAGGATTAAATATCTACCTGTGATTTCTTCCCTCTGGCAGCTTCCAGTGTATGCAGATCTCTCTCGCGATCACACACGTCAGAAGGGGAAGGTCCTCACAAACCGCCTAGTCCAGACTTTCATTTTACAGCTGTGGAAACTCGGGCCAAGGGGAGGGCTGACTTGCCCAAGGTCTCACAGCCCGTCGTGGGCAGGACTTCAACTAGGACTCCACGCTGGCAGCCCGGGGCCCTCAGCGCCCGGCGGCGCCTGCGGCCCCCGCTCGGCCCAGCTCCAAGGGCAGCCTCGAGCACCGGGGCGGAAGAGCCCACGGCCCCGGGGCGCTGCCGCCTTTCCGCCGGCTCCGCGGCGGGGCGGTGCGGAGCCCGGGCCTGGGCGGCCACCTCCGTCCAGCCCACCTGTCGCGGACCGCACAGCCAACAGCCACACCCCCTGCCGGGGCCGGGGGGCTCGGCCGGCCTCGTCGGCGGCCGGCAGCGACGGCCGCGCGCGGCACGGGCTGCGCCGGACCCGAGGCCGCCGGAGTTGTCTCAGGTGGGCGCCGAGCTCGCGGCGGGGCCGCCTCCGCCCGCCTGCAGCATGCCGGAGACGCGGACGCAGCAGGGCAGCAGCTCGGCCGCCGCGGCGCCTGTTTACACCCCTCCGCGGGAGGACGCCGACCGGCCCGTCACGTGACGCATGCGTCACGTGCTCGCCCGGGTTGGGGCGGAGGCGTTGCTCGGCGACGACAGAGTGCTCAGGCTGGTGTTGGCGGTGGTGGTGGCGGCGGTGGCGGCGGCGGCGGCGGCGGTGGCGGCGGTGGCGGCGGCGGCGGCGGCGGCGGCGAGGTCCTTCCGCGCTTCCACCTCACGGGTGGCGGTGCGGAGGCGAGAGCCGACGCGCCCACACCAACCCGGGCGAGGAAGAGCACAGACTTCCACTACCGCGGCGCCGTCCTTTAGTGACCCCCGGGCCTGATCGCATATATTCGTGTTTTGGAAGGGAGACGGAGTTCGGTCCGGCATTATGATAACTGAACTTGGAGGGGGTAAAAACAAAAACAAAACAACGAAAATACTTCCTTACCCAAAGCTAGCAAACGAAGGGAGAGCAGGAGGAATAAGAAATAACGGTTTTGTTTGCATTAACACACACTTTTGTTTGCTTTTGCTCGCTAATGTGGAGTGAAGGTTTATGCCCACAGCCTACCCTCCACCCTCAAAGAAGGGGTGTGAGGAAGGCTCATGGGACTTCCAATTTTTATTTTAAATTATATTATAATTTTCTTGGTTAGGCTTTGTATGTATAAATACAAATATGTCTAAGTAAATATTTCATTTGGAATTCAGCTTTTTGTCCGCCTCAAACTTTCCTGATTATAACTCTGTCACTTTTTTTGTAGTGACTGTTTCTGCCAAGTCTAGTTTTCCTAGATCAAACTTTGCAGAAGTAAAGTTTTAGCCTCTAACAACTTCTCCCATAATATTCATTATACACTGCATCAAAGACTAATAGTTTGCATTATTTCTCACTAAATTCATAAAAGAATTCTAAGCAAATACCCTTGAACATTCCAGAATTGCCCTGTTGTCCAGGTGTTATATATTGGATAATCATGTTCCTCCGTACAATTCCAATCACTCTGCACACTTGTATGTCTATGAGCAAATTGACAGGGTCAAAACAGGGGACTCAAAGTATCTTTCAGGTCATTAAGACAAGGTCAAATATCCTCTTCATGTGTATAACACACCTAGAATGCATCTCTACAAAGAGTACAAAATATAGTGATGAATTTTCTCCACACGTCATCTTTTGCTACGGAAAATAGGTTACAAGGCCAGTTAACACAACCTGGTTGACCTTTTCAGATGTTCCATGAAGGCAGGAAAACTTACCTCCCATTAATATACCTTATGCCTAGACCACGTCTGGGAAGCAAAAACAGCTGGATGATCTATGTTTGGATGTGGAATCCTGCCATCCTTCCATAGGAAGTGGAAGAGACCCTTCCTAGATCCAGAGGGATCTGTGAATTAGATGGTACTCACGGAGGCAATGCTAGGCTGAGTCCTGGCTCACCCATCACTATCTAGGCAATTTACTTAATATTTCTGAGCCTCTTTCTCCATCTAAGTAAGATAATATCTACTGAACAGAATAGTTATGATGATGAAATGAAATAATGCTGGCGTAACACTTTACAGGGCCCAACACATAGAGTACTCAATAAATGTTAACCATACAGGTCTTTGGCAAGAGGGTAGTAGGACAGGTCAGAGTCCCAAGGGGTTGGGAGCTGACACCTTGAATGTGTCCAGGGCCTGGGCCTGGATGCTTGCTGCCTGGACTGGAGGTGAAGATAAGCTTGCTAGCAAGGAAACTAAACACAACTGGAAAAAAGTCTTTGCATTTAGAATGAAAGGCTGCTGGTAAGGGAATTGCTCATAGGTGATCCGGTGCTCACTCCAAGGTGGGGTACCGGCCTTGAGGCACAGGTTAATCCCAAATCCTGTTTGTGGTGCTGGAGACTCCTAATAGACTACCTTTTCATTGCCTCAGCCCACACAGGGAAATCAGCCACCCTCTTGTAGATTTTGTGGGGAAGATTGTCAGGCCTGAACCAAATGGCCAGTGTTCCCCTCAAGAGCCAGTCAAATCTGACGGTCCAGCAAAAGGTTTAACATATTTAACCATTTCTAGTTTAGTGTCTCACTGCAAATAAAATGTATGATAAGATACACTGCAATTGTATAGAACTCTATAATGGCATTCCATCTAATGACAACCCGGTGGATATACTAGAGTCCCACCAGAATAATGAATGTAAAGGAATAATGGGGGACTTGCAAACAGAGAAAGTGGTGAACTATAACCCACTAAGGTGCTGCAAAGCTATGATGTGGTAACGCCAGCCTTGAATTTATGTGTCCTGATTCCAAGTCTAAGTCCCTTTTCCTTTTAATTAATAATCAAAAAGTTGTGGCTTACCTATACCATTTGCTTATTCTTTCTTGATTTTGGCCTTCTTGTGCTACACTGGCGACTATTTTCTTTCATATGGTGTTTGGTGTAGTTCAAAAGTAGAGTCAGCAAGATTTGCAGACAGGCTAAAGGTGGATGTGAAGGACAGAGTGAAGGTTTGGGTCCTGTACAACCAAAAGTACAGAATTGACATTCAGATGGAGAAGGGACATGTGCTCTTTGCAGAAAAATCAATCATTTGATTTTGAACATTTAACCTTTACATACCAAACAGATATCCAAATGGACCTGCACAATTAGCAACTAGAGAGAAGACACTGGAATGCCGAGGAGACACACAGAGATATAAATTGGTCAGTGGATTCAATGAGATCACACAGAGCAGTAACTTTTATACCTTTTGACCTCAACCCAGGGTACAAAATACATTTTCCATACTGACAAATAAATGCATACAACTTAAAAGTTTCAAGAAGCAAATTTACCCTCCCTTTCTCTTCTACTTTATTCTGGTCCATTTTTTAAAAACTTCTGCTCCCAACTCAATTGATTTCTTAACTGAGTAATGGTTGTGGCGTAGAGTTTGAAAATCACTGAAAGTTGCTGACCTAGGACATTAATTGCATAATTGCTGGAGAGAGAGAGAGAGAATGAGAGACAGATCCAAAGGCCAGTCATGTGGGGCTTTAGAGATTAGAAGACCAGCAAAGAAAATTTAGGAGCAGCCAGAGGTAAGAGGGAAAACAAAACAGGAGTCCAGAAGGCTAAGGGATGAAGAGGTTTCAGGGAGACGGAAGTGCCTGATTGTGTCATTGGTACTGAGAAGCTGAGTGAAATGGAAACTGACCTTTGGGCTTGGTGGTTTGGAGATCACCTAGAGCTGGAGAACAGAGCAATGAAGACAAAGTGAGAGGGATACAAGTGTGATTTTAGGGCTAATGAGCTGAGACAACAAGTAGATGTGTTGCTTTTTGCTGTGAGCAGCAGCAGGGGATGGGACAACAGCAGGCAAGAGATGTGGGCGGAAAGGTTTTCTGTTTAAATATTTATATGCTAAGAGAAATGGTTCAGTGATGAGGAAAGATCGATGCAGAAGAGAGGGACAACTGTAGAGAGTTCTTGAGAAGGCTGGAGGGATCGTCTGCAGACAGGTCAACAAGGGGCATGGGCAGTTCTGAAACAGATAGCTTGGTAGGCTTGGTAGATGCATGTGGAATTTCTTTTCCAAGTGCTCACAGTTGAATAAAATAAGCTGAGAGTGAGGAGAGGGAGAGAAAGACGCTGCTGGTGGTTTGGGGAGAGAGGGAGTGAAAATCATCCAGGAGACAGCTCATTCCAGCCCCAGCCCCAGCCCCAGCCCAGCCCCCTGATTTTCCACATGGAAGATTGCTGTACCTTTCTGCCTCCTGACTTCCATCCTTGCCTCCTACCATCTTTTTTCTACACAATCACCAGAGTGATTTTTCAATCAAGTCCAACTATGTCAGCCCTCAATATTTTCCCAGTGCAGAATAAAGTCCAAAGTTCTTGCCTGTAAAGTCTTCCTTAATGTAGCCCTTCATTTCCTCCCATCCCTCCTCACTCGCTTTGCTCGAGCCACCAGGCTTCCCTGCTATTTCTTCATTTTCTCAGGCATAGAGCGCTTGCCCCCATTTCCTCACTTCCTTTGTGACTTTACTTAGATGTAACTTTCTCACAGTGGTGGGGTTTGAACACCCTTTCTAAAACAGCACTCATATCTGTCACCCTTCTCTGCTTGGTTTTTGTTCTTAGCACGTATTACCATCTGTGGCAGAGACATTTACAGCTCATTGAATATCCATTCCCCACCCCCATAATGCTTGCAATTAGGTAGGGCCACATGCCTAGCTCTGACCAATGGGCTGTGAGCAGACAGGCGTACCTACACTTCCGGGGAAAGGTTTCTGAGAGCCAGCAGGCAACCCTCCAGCTCTTTCTCCCCCGCTGCAGCATCTTAGAGACCACAGGTTGCACTGGCAAAGCCACACAACAGAAAACAGCCTGCATCACTGAGTCACCTCATCAGGCAGCTGCCCTGGGAAGTTGTCTGGCTTACTCAATTTTGCAAGAGTGAGGGATAAACTTGTGTTAAACCACTGAGCTCTTGGGGGTTAATGTGTTACCAGAGCAGAACAGAGCATCCGTTATGGTCTGAATTATGTTTCTTTAAAATGTCTAAGTCCTAAATTCCAGTACCTCAAAATGTGACTGTATTGAAGACAGGCCCTTTAAAAAGGTAATTAAGGTGAAAGGAGGCCATTCAGGTGGGCTCTAATCCATTATGACTGGTGTCCTCATAAGAAGAGATTAGGACACCGATACACACAGAGGGAAGACCATGTGAAGACAAAGGGAGAAGGAAGCCATCTGCAAGCCAAGAAGAGAGAAAAGTGACCCTGCCAGCTCCTTGATGTTAGACTTCTAGCTTCCGGAACTGTGAGAAAATGAATTTCTTGTTTAAGCCACCCAGTTTATGGTCCTTCGTTATGGCAGCGCTGGTAAACGAATACATCCTAACACCAACACTCCATCTGGCACACTTTTTATTGTTCCCTCCTCTAGAATATAAGCGTGCACTGGAAGCAGAGATGATGTTTAGTTCGACACTATAGCCACAGCATCTGGAGTAGCGCCTGACACCTGACAGATACTCGATTAGTATTGAATGACTGAACGCTGTATTTAAGTGAAATTTTTTCAAAGAAAAACCTTTCTGGGGTTCCACTTTTTTTGCTAACTTTCCCTAATATTTTTAAAAATTCTTCTGAATTAAACTTCCCTTTATATTTCTAATTTTACTGACTTAATTTTCTTTCTTAAGGTCATGTTGATATAAATTTGGCTGAAATATTGCAGGATAAGTGCAATTTTATTCAGTCTCCAGTATTCACTTTCTTCTTTTCCTGATTTCCATTTTCTCTTTTTCTTTGGTTCTCTGAGTTCTTTTCCCCAGTTTCAGATTATAGTTTGTGTTTTTCTCTTTCTTGGTAACAAACATGTCTACCTTATTTCTAGAATAAAGAATATAGCACTATTTTCTAGTAAATTACAATTTTGACTGTGTTGTGTAAATTTTAATAAGTACTATTTATAAATGTTGGTGTATAATATATTCTAGGATTTTTTGAACATGTGTGAATAATTTTTTAGTCTTCAATTATTGTTACACATTTTAATGACATCATTTTACAACCCATTAGTTCTAAGAATGTAGTGTTTAAAGTTTCTACTTTTTTATATTTTACATGGATTTTCCTGCCCCCAAAGTGAACTTTTTATAAAGGAATCAAATACTTGAGAAAACATGTTTTCCGTATTATTTGTCCCATTTTATTGTCTATAAAAATATTAAATCCATCTTGCTTTTCACTGTTGACTTGTCCTGCTATGTCTACAGTGGATATTAATGCACGTACTAGCTAGTCTGTTCCACTTCATTTTGCACATCTTTTTTTTTTTTTTAGTTTTTAAAAATAAACTTTTTAGAATAGTTTGATTTACATAAAATTTGTAAATAGTTTTGATATAGCCCACACCAAATTTCCTCTATTAACACTTTATGTTAGTGTGGTGTATTAAAGTTTATGCTTTTTCAGATTTCCTTAGTTTTTACCTAATATCTCTTTTCTGTTCCAGCACCCCATCCTGGACACCATGTTTAGTCATCACATCTCCGTAGGCTTCTCTTGGCTGTGACAGTTTCTCAGACTTTGATTTTGATGACCTTGACAGTTTTGTGGAGTACAAGTCAGGTGTTTTCTAGAATGTCCCTCAACGGGGAATTGTTTCATGTTTTTCTTATGGTTAGACTGGGACTGTGGGTTTCAGACAGGAAGATCACAGAGGTAAAGTGCCATTCTCACTACACCTTATCAAAGGTACATTCTATCAACATATCATTGTCAATGTCGACCTTGAGCACCTGGCTGAGGTAGTGTTTGTCAGGTTTCTCTTTCACTCTTTTACCCCCTTTCCATACTATACTCTTAGAAGGAAGTCACTAAGGAGAGTCCACAGTTAGGGTCTGGGGAGTTAAGACCTTGAGGGAGGACTATCTACAGAATTCTTCTACATGGGAAATATATCTCTTCTCCATCGTTTTAAAATTTATTCAATAGTTTGCTTATATAAGTGTAGACTTGTGAGTATTTGTCTTGTACTTTGAGTTTATAACTCAATACTACTTTAGTTTATTGCTCAATTGTTCCAGATTTGGCCTCTGGGAGCTCATTTATGGTATCAGAAACCAAGACCTGGGTGCTGGATGTGTTCATTGTGTTAGGCAGTTCAGATAGAAATGAGCACTGGGCAGGGGGAGAGGAAGCGGAAAGGAACAATTCAGAACACAACGAACCTGAGCAGTCAATCAACCAGAGCGCAGGGAACCTGAGTTGTCAGTCAATCTATCAATCAATCACGAAACCAGGATATAAAAACAAGATAAACAAAGGAATGGCGCCATTTTTCCTCTCTTGGATTGGCCCGCTCCCAATTCTCAGGAGTGTATATCTTTCACTATTTTTTTTTTTTTACTTCACTAATAAAATCTTGCTCGTTAAAAATTCTTTTTTTCGGGTTACTAAGAACTGAGGTAATTCTTATTTTCCTTTTCCCAGTAACAATTGTTACTAGGATGTTATTGCTACTAGGCCCTATCTGTTGACACGGCAATGAAATACATCCATACAATTAAATGTTAGTAAGCAATAAAAAGAAATGAGCTAAAAGTTAAAAAGCGGCCTAAAATTTGTATCTTTCTACTTCAGGTATTTCCTATACGGCGAGGTGTTGGACTTTATTTTTTTATCCTACCTGTAACTTTTCCTTTTCATGACTTAAGTCTATTAGCATTCATTCCATCCTTTGTCAACTTTTCTCCCCTTAATGTCTTTGTTTTAAATGTCCACTTTAAGTATTTCTATTGCTAAACATTGGTTTTGGTAAAATAAGGTTGAATATATTTAAATATTAAGGACGTGATCATAAAAAAAATTATGTGGACTAAAATCTTAACCTTATCCTTTTTTCTCCTTATTCTTTGTATAAAATAAAATGCTGGACTCTCTTCTTGAGCAAATTGGATTTTAGTTTTTGGGCTGATCTAGTGTCCCTGAATTCTCTTCATTAGGATTTTATTTGAATATATATATATATACATACACACATATATATAAAATACATATTTTTACATGTATATGTATGTGTGTGTGTATATATATACGTATACACACACACACACACACACACACATATATATATAGGAGGCACTGGGGATTGAACCCAGGACCTCATGCATGCTAAGCATCCACTCTACCACTGAGTTATACCCACCCACCTCAACCTTTATATTTTGCTGCTACCCCAACAAACCTTAAAATCTCATCCCTTTTGGAATCTAATCATTGTTTTGGAGCAGAAACTACAGGTAGCTGACCCAATCTCCATTTCCAACCTATGTCTTCCTTGCTTGAAACTGCTATAATGGAAAAGCCAAACTCTTGATCTCCCAGCTACTCTTATAATAGGGCTCTGGTCAATTAAATAAAGGCTAAAGTCTCTGAGCAGGGCATACCTTCCTGAATGAAGAAGTAGAGCCCAACTAGGAAGGAAATCTTTATGAGAATGTATATATTATTTTCTTTTATCCTAGGCCTCTCCCCCATCATTTCCCCCTTTTCCTAGGTAATTATCACTTGTTATTCTTCGAGAGGTTTCAATTTAAAGAGTACTGACTTAGATCAGGTGCTTCTGTTGCATACTTACATAGCTTCACATATTTTTCCTTTATATTTTAAAAATTATAATTAAATAGTGACATAGTTGTTCAAAGTCTGTCTGCATTGCAATGTAAACTCCCATCTGTTAAGTTCATACTCCAAACAATTAATTATAATTCCTTGCACAGGGGAGGCATTCAATAAGTGTTTGAATGAATGAGTTTGCAGAAGAGGATTGCCTGATAAATCACATTCACCAAGTACACAGAAATAAAGCAAAAAATACTTCAACTTTTAGCTTTGGCCCCTACCCACACTTGTCAGTCACATTCTGACTTCACAGCCATGGACAAAATCATCAAATATTTGAAAAAAAACTCAATAGCACAAAAGAGTGAGGTGGACACTGACAAATAAGCCAAGAAAATAAATTGAAAAAATTCAACTAAAACCAAAAATTTCCGTTTCCAGAAATAAATCTGACTAGGTTCTGTGAGCCACTCCGCAAGCTGAAGCTGCTGGGCAAAAAAATTTTACAGTATATCAAATACTGTAAAGAATCAAAGAAGTGGTCTGATTCCCAAGAATCACTGGGCTAAAATCTCAGTGAAAGCATGCCTCCAAAGAGATAAGCAGAGAGTCAAAATCCCGTCTATATTATCTGCACGTGCCAAACCAGGCCCTGCAAAGCCAGGGAGACAGAAGTCAAAGCTCAGTACCATCCAAGGGTGACCCTTTCCCTTCCAGTGCTGGGATCCTACTCCGCCCCTCCACCCCTGAACCTGCAAAGAAAGGTACCTTGGAGTTGGAGCTGGTGGGGAGGGAGGCTGAGAGGGGCAGGAACGTGTCCTGTGGGAGAAGTAAAAAAAGCCAATCACTGGAATGAGTAAAGGAGAGGTAGTAAGTACTGGTAAGGATGTGAAACACAGGGGAACTCTCAAACTGTTATGAGTAGAGATAAGTTGGTAAAATCCACTTTGGAAAATTCATTAGTATCATCTAATAGGTTGAACACACACAATAATCACCCATGATCCAGCAATTCTACTCTTAGGTATAGACTCAAAAGCCAATGTGTATACACATGCTCCAAGAGACATGAGCACAAGTGTTCATAGCAGCGTTGCATGTAATACTCAAAGCTAGGAACAACCCAAATGTCCATCAACAGTGGCTCAGTCATATAAAATAATACAACACCACGATAAAAATTAAGTGCAACTACATGGAACACAAATAAGTCTTGAAAATCAACACTGAATGAAAAAAGCCACAAAAAGAATACATGCCACACAATTCCACAAGTTAGTTTTTAATTTTGTAAAGCAAAACTGCAGGGATACATGCTTAGGTGGTAAACGATTTTAAAATGCAAGAAAATGACTATCACAGCAAGGAAGAATGGCAGCTACCTTTACAGAAGAGAGAGTAGTGACTGGGGAAGGGTCAGAGGCAGGAATGGGTTCTGGGATGCTGGCAATGTTTCATACTTCTTTTTTGCGGGTGGAAGAGGTAATTAGGTATATTTATTTATTTTTGGAGGAGGTACTGGGGATTGAACCCAGGACTCTCTTTATGCTAAGCATCTACTCTACTGTTTGAAATATACTGCTCTCCCTGTTTCATATTTCTTAACCACAGCAATAGTTCCATAGAGATTTGCTTTGTGATAGGTTACTGAGCTGTACATATTCTGTGTATAATCATTTTTTCTGTATGTGTTTTAAAAATTTTTAATGCTTGAAAATGGGGAAAAAATCCCAAATGAAGGATCTGTCTAGGGGATCAAACATCTAACAGAATTTTCATTAAAGAGAATAGAGGCAATGGAGAGGAGATATCCATTTTTTTAAATAAAAAAAATCCCTGAGCTATAGAAAATGTTGAGACTTCAGAACAAATAGACACACCAAATATCAAGAGAAATGAAAAATGAATGAAATTTCAGATGTCTAAAAACTAAGACAAAAACTTTTAAAGTCTCTAGAAACAACCAAACAAAAAACAAACCACCTTATTATCAAAGACCTAAGTATCAGACTGGCATTAGGGGTCCACCAGCAACAGTGCATACAGAAGTCAGTGGTTCAGTGCCTTCAAACTTTTGAGGGAAAAGACTTCTAGACACAGCCAAACCACCAATCAAGTGTGAGGGCATATAAATGACAACTTTATTTATGCCAGGAAGAACTCAAAGTTTCTATCTCCTAGGCCCTCTGTGAAATTTTGCTTAAGGATCCCGAACTGGTTAAAAAAGAAACATTGTTGTAGAAGTTGGTGAAGTTTGACTGGGATTTGTAAGACTGGAAGCTTGTATTCTAGCAGTCAGTATTGATTTCCATTGTCAGAGGGTTGGATGGAAGTTGTACAGGAGAGTGTCCTTATTCAGAGGAAACACACGCTGGAATATGTACAGATGGATGGGCACCATGTCTGCATGTTACTCTCAAATGGTTCAGGAAAAGCCTACTGACAGTGGTTACATACACTCAGAGAGAGTATGAATATGATGAAAGGCAAAGGAATCTGAGTGAAAGGTCTATGGGTGTTTCTCTTCCTGTGCTTGTAACTTTTCTGTAAATTTTAAAGTATTTCAAAATAAATTAAAAGGTAGTTAAAACAGACTAAATTAGAACAGAAGGTAAATGATTATGTGAAGAATGTCTTCAAGAAGAATAATTCCCAACAAACTATATAATTAAGAACCTGAACATTCTAAGAACCTGAACATTAATCTGATGATAAAAGCAAGTGCATTTTCTTTATTACATTAAAAAAGAAAAGCAACTGGAAAGAAAACAAAACAAAAACTCCATGAGCTGTACAGAAGGAATAAAAATAAAATGCAGCATAATTTTGAGCAAAAGAAAAGAATTACGGGAAAATCCATTTTATCTGTATTTAGTGCCATTGGATTATGGAAAAGAAAATACACTATCATACTATTTGGATCTTCAATGAATAATATTTCTATAAATGTAGTATTTTAACTTACTTATTGCCTTCAATTTTTAAATCAACCTAAAAACAAGGCAGAAAAGGCTATAAGAGCAGTTTAAATTGACAGATCCCTAAAAAGAGTAATTCTTAAAGGTTTTTCATTCAGTGAGCAGTCAGTTTAATGAGGGTTTACATGCAATGCTTGGGAACAAGGAAGGACAGATGGACGGAAGGGCAATTCCTGCTGTCATGGACTTGCCATCTTGTACAATTCAAAGTCTCACACAAATGTCAGAACAATACTATGGTAGATTCCATCAAGCAAAAGTGTAAGAGGAAGGATGCTAACTTAGACAGGGAAACATCTGGGAAGGCTTCCTTCAAGAAGGAATGATGGAGCTGGCATCTGAAAAAAGACTGAGTATTAACAAAGGAAAACAGGCTGGCAAAACTGAAAGTAAGTAAGTGGGCAAACCCCAGAAAACATGGCTCAGCAGTGCACTATGAGGCTTGAGAAGTAGATGGGGGCCAGACCACAGGGGCCTTACTAGGAAGAAGAGTGAAGGATTTGGGTCTTTGTTCAAAGAACACAAGAAATCACTG
Source organism: Camelus bactrianus (assembly GCF_048773025.1). Classification (NCBI taxonomy): domain Eukaryota; kingdom Metazoa; phylum Chordata; class Mammalia; order Artiodactyla; family Camelidae; genus Camelus; species Camelus bactrianus. Next base: position 81,058,012 of record NC_133549.1, on the reverse strand, counting down.
ATATATTTCAAGCGTTGACTGATGTGCTCAGTTTTTTGGCTCTGCAAGCTCACTATAGCTGAAGTGTAGAGAATGGCTTATGAAAGGCATAGAACTAATCTGAGGAGCCCAGTTAGGAAGCTGTTGCAATAGCTCAGGTGGAAATTCTGGTAACACAGACTAGGTAACTGCGGAGGAGTTAGTGAATTTGAAATAACTACTATAACTAAAAATAACGGACCATTATGGACTGAATGTATTTATCTACTTCAAACCCTAACCCCCAGTGGGGCTGTATTTTAAGTAAGGAAGTAATTAAGATTAAGTGAGGTCATAAAAGAGAGACCCTGATCCCATGGTATCAGTGTCCTTATGAGAAGAAACAGCAGAGTTCCGTATATGCACACTGAGGAAAGGCCACAAGAGGACACAGTGAAAAAGCAGCTTTCTAAAAGCCAGAGAGAGATCTCGCCAGAAACACACCCTGCTGGACCTTGATCTGGGACTTCTAGCCTCCAGAACTGTGAGAAAATTAATTTCTGTTGTTTGAGCCACTCAGTCTGGTATTTTGTGTTACGGCAGCATGTGCAGACTAATGCACTAAAAAATTGGGAAGTAAAGTATGGAGGTGATGTGTTATCATGCTAAGTTCCTCAGCTATAATAAGGGGGTATCAAAAAATAATGTTTATTTACATTGGCTAGTGTTCTGATGGTAGCTACCAGAAAAATGAAAATAGAAATTAAAAGAGATTGGGGGAGGGCCTATGGTGAAAGCAGTACTTTCATTTTTTATCCTTATATAGTTCTTCTAAAACTATGTAATTTACTTTCATCAATCACTCAAAAAGTTTAACATATTTTTCAAAGAAAAATGAGATCCTGCCTTCTTTCCTAAATTTCAGTCATTCACATCTACTTTTATGATTTCTGTTATATGTACCCTTGCTTGTCAATTTTCAATCAACTTTTTAAACCTGTATCAATTTATTTTCAGCTTAATATACCTGAGTTGTATTTTTTTGTTACATATTAAAAATACATAATTATTAAAAAATGTTCATCCATGTACCATTTAAAATCATCTCATGTTCCAGGAGTAGTATAGGGGTCATTATCTGAGAAACACTGCTAGATAATAAGACTGAATTATCTATCATGATGGCTTAAAACCATATTAAACATACATCAGAAAAATAATTTGTCTTCTTTTTTATAATTAGATAACTCCACAAGTTACAATACTGATACAATTTTAAAACACCTGAGTATTTAAAATTCCCATATTAGAATGATTAATATTCACTCAACTTGAGAATGTTTCATATAGCTAGAAGTTAAAATTTTTCAGACCTTTAATGTTGCTAAAACCAAATGCTTACTGTTTTTAAAAAGACCCAGAAACTGGATTTTATCTTTTAAAATTAGTTGAGTTATGTAAACCAATCTAAATGGCTTTGTTTTTAATCATGATTAAGCTGTCTATACAATTAATTTATTTAACTAATAAACAATGTTTAACATGTCCCTACATGCAAGGCATTCTGCCAATTACTAGCAATGCAAAGACAGATCTGAGATCTCTAAAAATTATGATCACTTCTCTATAAGAATTTAAGGCATAAAGAAATGCTTCTCAATAATGATATAATTTCTTGAATTAAACTGGTTTCTCAGTGACTTAGAAATTAGTAAAAAAAATTCAACTTTGACCAAAAGCTTTGCTAACCTTAAAGCAAGACTTATTTCTACATGGTCTTCGTTTAAAAAGCATAGTGAACTAAGCATATATCAATCATGTTCTAAGCATCCATATTTATTGAATATGCATGTTTTGGTCTATTTTTTCAGCAATCTACCCATGTAATAGAGTTCTTATACTTTAAATGTCTAAAGCAAAGTTTGTCTTGATAAAAGGGAGGAAAGATTGAACCACTCAGCACAGATGGAAATATTTTTCTTTGGCCTGTATAGCCCCTCCTTAAAAAGTTGCATCACTACTCCACTAATTTCTCACCTTTCCCTCTTGTAAATGTATTTCCTTCTTGCTCTGAAGAAGCATGCCTTCAGAGATGAAGGCATCTTCCTCCACTCAATATTTAACCTCCTATAGGATGTAGAGGAAGGGTAACAGAACTCTTCAGTTCATTCAGCCTTGCATGAAGGAAGAGCCCTGAGGAACACCTAAGTTAGCCTTCTGGTACCCATGCAGATCCCACTAGGGTTGGACTTGGGTTGCCTGCCAACTATGTACCAGGGTTCAGCATCAGATTCAACTAAGCTGCCATAAAGCAAGTGGCCTCCCAAATGTTTGAATGATATATTAGCTACATCTGGGGAGCACAGCTCTTATGCCCTAAAAGAACACTTTTATACTGACAGTCACTTTTTCCAAATAGAGTAAATTACTGATTTATTTGATTAAATGGTTTGATTTTTTCAAAGAAAAATTATTGTAAATAATCAAATAATCAAGATCATAAAGAAGTTGAATATTTATTTGAATATCTCCTGGTAATAGCACTCAACATATAAGAAAAACAAACCAAGCTGTGAGATTTTATTTTAAATATAGCCATTTTTCAAAAAGTGAAAAGTAGAGTTCTGTATTTAATGGCAACAAGTGAGAAATCTTCTATTTTAAAACTACCATTCAAATAGTAGTATTTTAATAAATATATAGTATGAGTAACATGATGTATTTTATAGAATGGACACATATCTGAATGAAAATCTGAATATGGAAGAAATATATGTTAAAACCACACTGGAAAACCAAATGTTCTTTTCTATAAAAAGCTTGAAATAAAAAGGAACTTGCCAGTAAACTCAATAAACTTTCATGTATGGGATTTTTTTTTAAATCCCCTCCCACCCGACTCCCACAAAAAAATTTTAGATCTGAGTAGAGCCATTACATGACAGCTCATTCAATGTGGAAGCTGGTTACATAGTCAATGTTAACTTCTTAAAGTGCATCTTTGGAAGACTTCGCTAGTAAAACTGCAATATCAAATATAAAATACTTAACACAAGACATGCAATAACACAGCTAAATCATCATAAAGTTTTTAAGACTACTTTTAAAACTTTTGATTCACCAAAGAATAAAGATGTCAAATACAGTAGCATTCTCATTCTCCAGCAGTATGCATTATATGCTTTTGTTATTTGGCAAATCTTTTGGAGTCGAACAAAAATAGTGCAGTCTCAACAGTATTTCTTCTGTCATTATAATACGATTCCTTGGGCAGAAAAGATAGGCGCAGAGCAAGAGTTAGATTTTTGGAAGTTTTGGTGCGTTAACCACAGGGTTCGCCTCCTGTAAGTATCTCCTCCCTGCACTCTTGTAATCATAGGTACAGCTGTGAGCTTCTGCATAGCGGTGAGACGCACAGAAGTTGTTTCCACATCTAAAGCACAAAAAAAGTTTATGTGAATAATCACATTTCTACACGAGCCTCATCTCTTTGGGAGATGAAATCTTGACTGCAGGTAGTCCAACAGAAGCCCTTTGGTTCTCACCAGCAATTTCAGGGCTGATATTTCCCTTCTGCTCATAAACAAACACAAGCACCCTGAAAAAGAACAAGTTAGCTGTCCATGACTGTAAGAGATTATACTAAGGAATCTATTACGAAATGAAAAAGAGTGTAGACCTTTATGAACTAGTCAAAATGGAAAAGCTGATAAATATGTGTCTACCACTTCTCTTATATCTAGTAAACCTCAGAGAACTCTGAATTTCTGATAAATTCAGTCTCATAAGAAAATTATGAAAAAAATATGAAAAGAATGTATGTGTGCATTCATATATATATGATTGGGACATTATGCTGTACACCAGAAATTGACACATTGTAACTGACTACACTGCAATAAAAAAAATAATTTAAAATTTAAAAAAAAATAAAGACACCATCAAAAATAAATTATGTAAAACCTAACTATGCTATGAAAGGATTTTAAATTATTTCTAGCAACAAGATAAGCTGTTTCCATTTGAACAGAATACACTCTAAAAAGCAGCAGCTTTGTTTAATGCCTGGCCTCTACCTAGGGGCAGATACCATCCTTGGAGCATATTAATCAATGATAATGAAAGAAGTATTTATAGGTAGAACACATTCATTATTTTTGTAAACATATTATTCATTTGTTCTGAAATAAAAAGGTGTACCAAGCAATCTTAATTTATAGTACATTAACTTTAAGTTGAGTTCTTTTCTGTTCAAGCTAAAACAGAATCTTGGAGGAGCGTTCTTCCAAGCTACATTCAAAGAAAAACCAAGTATATCTATTATAAGACAAAGAAGGTCCACTCTTTCACTGATTTTTATCTTCTACTTTAAAGGGCAGCGGGGGATCTCATGAGTTTGGATACTCATAAGCTATCTATTTGCTCTTTACTTCAGCCAATTAGGAGTCCAGCTGAGGGCTGCTATTAGACCATCATCTTAATGATCTTATGAACAGGTGAGTTAAAGAACATTTGATATTGTATCCCCAAGCTGGGTCACCACAAAGAAAGCATCTCAGCTTTTCCAGCTAGCCAACCTGCCTGCATTCGTAGCTAGTAGCCAGTCCAGTTTTCTTTCCACAAAGAAAACAATGCTTTGTTGTTTTCTTCTTTGTTTGAATAGGGGCTTTCACAGGTGGGAGGTGATGAGTACATTCTCCTGTTTAGAGAAAGGACACCTTGATTAATACAGACATAAAATTCTAAATGTTAAATACTATTAAGCAAGACATAAAACACATTTCTGTCACAGCAAATCTCTATGCCAGAAAAAATTAATTTGTGCTTTTTATACCTAAAATTATTCACAGAGTCTGCAATGGAACAGAATAGACAGCCCAGAAATGAACCCACAAATTTTTGGTCAACTAATCTTTGACAAAGGAGGCAAGAATATAAAATGGAATAAAGACAGTCTCTTCAGCAAATGGTGTTGAGAAAACTGGACAGCAGCATGTAAAACAATGAAGCTAGAACACTCCCTTACACCATACACAAAAATCAACTCAAAATGGATCAAAGACTTAAACATAAGACAAGATACAATAAACCTCCTAGAGGAAAATATAGGCAAAACATTATCTGACATACATCTCAAAAATTTTCTCCTAGATGAAATAAAAGCAAGAATAAACAAATGGGACCTAGTGAAACTTACAAGCTTCTGCACAGCAAAGGAAACCATAAGTAAAACAAAAAGACAACCTATGGAATGAGAAAAAATTTTTGCTAATGAAACCGACAAAGGCTTGATCTCCAGAATATATAAGCAGCTCATACGACTCAATAAGAAGAAAACAAACAACCCAATCCAAAAATGGGCAGAAGACTTAAACAAGCAATTCTCCAAGGAAGACATACAAATGATCAATAGACACATGAAAAAATGCTCAATATCACTAATTATCAGAGAAATGCAAATCAAAACTACAATGAGGTATCACCTCACACCAGTCAGAATGGCCATCATTCAAAAATCCACAAGTGACAAATGCTGGAGAGGCTGTGGAGAAAAGGGAACCCTCCTACACTGCTGGTGGGAATGCAGTTTGGCGCAGCCACTGAGGAAAACAGTATGGAGATTCCTCAAAAGACTAGGAATAGACTTACCATATGACCCAGGAATCCCACTCCTGGGCTTATATCCAGAAGGAACCCTACTTCAGGATGACACCTGCACCCCAATGTTCATAGCAGCATTATTTACAATAGCCAAGACATGGAAACAGCCTAAATGTCCATCAACAGGTGACTGGATAAAGAAGATGTGGTATATTTATACAATGGAATACTACTCAGCCATAAAAACCGACAACATAATGCCATTTGCAGCAACATGGATGCTCCTGGAGAATGTCATTCCAAGTGAAGTAAGCCAGAAAGAGAAAGAAAGATACCATATGAGATCGCTCATATGTGGAATCTAAAAAACAAACAAAGTATAAATACAGAACAGAAATAGACTCATAGACATAGAATACAGACTTGTGGTTGCCAAGGGGGTGGGGAGTGGGAAGAGACAGACTGGGATTTCAAAATTGTAGAATAGATAAACAAGATTATACTGTATAGCACAGGGAAATATATACAAGATCTTATGGTAGCTCACAGAGAAAGGAATGTGACAATGAATATATATATGTTCATGTATAATTGAAAAATTGTGCTCTACACTGGAATTTGACACAACATTGTAAAATGATTATAAATCAATAAAAAAATGGTAAAAAATAAAATAAAATTATTTACAGAGTCTGCAAGAGAAGATGCACTAGAACTGTTAAATTTTTTAAGACGTGGTGGGTTTCTACTGACTGAGACTTTTATTTCTAAGACTTACAGTTTTGTATATACCAACCCTTTTCTGATTATTTCTAAGGGAAATCAGTATATATAAAGTACACCAGATTTGACAGAGTCAAGAAAAATGTCTGGTTCAAAATCGTATTTATGAGGCTTCTGAGAAACAACATAATATGCATTACAATCACCCTGTTCCTTCATACCAAGAATGAGCACCTGAATATCATGAAACTGGTCTTTCAGTCCTGATTACACGACAGAAAGGGAAAGGAGTGAGAAGGAAAATGGCAGAGTGTCAACAGTACTGGTACCTAATCTCCACTACTGAGAAAGGTTTGAGAGGCCTGGGCTTAATGTTTATCCGGCAGCTGAAAGTTTCCAAAAATCCTTCAAGGGTTCCAGAAGTTGGAATTACAATTAATGGGCACTATTCTTTTTGCCACAACCCAGGCTGGGTGCTGGGTAACAAGCCTAGCAAACTTAAGTATGCTTTATTACCAGTCTAAAATACATTCCCAGATCCTGCCCAAAACAGAAAAAAAAATTTGCCAAAACCTGGACACTAACTGAATGACTCCTAATGGTGGCTAGGCACCAACTCAAGTTAATGAGCACTTTCTTCTTCAAGTGTACTTTAAGTTATTAAGAACATTTCACAGAGATGATGGGATACTTTCCTCTTCTTACACAATAAAAACAAGAGAAGCACTTGCACAGGACACGGAGGAAAGGCATGTACTACCAAGTATCCTCTGAAGCTCAGCTAATAGCAATTATCTTTGAATTCAGGCCTAAAATATTCTCCCTTAAACAACAGAGGAAAAATCTGTTGATGAAAATTTAGTTCAGTGTAGTCATATTTTCATTTTTGAAGTTTCTTGGGAGTGCTTAATTCAATGTTTCCCAAACTTTTTTTTAATTTAAGAACTCATGAATGTGTAGAGACAGAGAACATAGCAGTGACAAGAATGACGTGGCACAGAAACATAACTGCAATCTTCTCCTATGAGAATGGTTTCCATATATCCTTCCACTCACTAGAGAAAAAAAATTATCAGTCATATAGTGCAGGCTAGGAACCAAAACTAATATACAGGTTTCCTACTACCAACAGGAAAAATTGAAATTCCATGGACTGGCATTCAAGGTCTTATATGTCCAATATGATATCTTTCTAATTCCCCAGAGTCATTTTCTGTCATTTGCTGCATCACACCCATCCTAAATGATGCTCCAGATCATTTACATGTGCAATCTCTTCCAAAATGCTCTACTCACTTTGTCAACCTAGAAAACTTCTACTTATCCTGTAAGAAGATACTATCAATCTTCAACTCCTCTCTGAAGCCTTCTCTCAAATGTGCAATGAACATATAACTAAAGAAAAAGTCAATAAAATAATGCTGATGTGAGAGTTGCTTTTCAGAATCAGATTAAAGATATCTGAATTAACTCACTTGTTTGGCATGTCTAATATTTAATCTAACACAATATTCTATAAAAATTCACTCAGCAGAAAAGGCAGCCAACAAAGTAATAAAGCAATGTTCAAGATGCAAGTTGGTAATCATCTGCCTAAAAATGGTGACTAAAACTATGAAGATGGAGAAGATTTCCAAAGGAGAGCCTATAGTGAAAAGCAAAGAGGACAAAGGAAGGAACTTGATTAAGTCAATTTATGACTTAAAAATTATGCCAAAACTTTCACAGACCCTTCTAGGTAATTCAGCATGATACAGTTATTACCGAAAGGAAATGGCAGCAAGTTACACAGCTCTAGTTTGGGGAATCATCACTGCAGGTAGCAGCTGATGACCTGACCTAAGGGAAACCAATCAAAAGAGTATATACCTGGGGATAAGCAGAGGGCTGGTAAAACAAGTAAAAAAGAAAACTGAAAACTGAAGGTAAAAAAAAAGAAAACCAGAAACAAATAAAACCCAAAATCTACAACAAGGTAATAGCTTAGAATAAAAAAAAGAAATAAAGAAAAAAGAGAAAGGAAAGGGGAAAAGAAAAACTATTTCAGGAAGGAAGGCCACAACAATCAAGTCAGATAAGGAACAGAAGCATCCACTGGATCTGAAATTACAGAGATCGTTAGTGACCTCGGCAACAGCAATTTCAGAGAAGCAGTAAGAAAAGAAGAAAACACCATAGCCGGAATCAGAGTTAAGAGAATAGAGATAAGAACAACACAAACTTCCAAGAGACTAAGATGTCCGTTAGGACAGGACAGACCTGAATACGTGTTAAAGAAAAATAATTATAACATTAAAAGTAGATACATTACAGTAATAAAATAACAGTGTGGTACTGGCATAAAAACAGACATATAGATCAATGGAACACAATTAAGAACCCAGAACTAAACCTTCACATATATAATTAAATGATTTCTCACAAGGGTGCCAAGACCATTCAATAGGGAAAGAACAGACTTTTTTAACAAATGGTGCCAGGAAAAGTGGAAATCCACACAGAAAAGAATGAAGTTGGACCTTTACAGTAGACCATAGATAAAAATTAATTCAAAATGTATCGAAGATCTAATTGTAAAACCTAAAACTATAAAACTCCTAGAAGAAAATATAGGGGAAAAGCTTCATGACACTGGATTTGGCAACAATTTATTGAACACAACACCAAAGGCAAAGGCAACAAAAGAAAAAACAGACAAATTGAACTTCATGAAAATTAAATACTACTGTGCATTGAGACATTATCAACAGAGTAAAAAAGCAACCTACAGAATGGGAGAAAATATTTGCAAATCATATATCTAGTAAGGAATTAATATCCAGAATATACAGAGAACACCTAAAACTCAACAACAAAAAGCAAACAATTCAATTCAAAACCGGAAAAAGGATTTGAACAGACATTCCTCCAAAGAAGATATGCAAATGGTTAAGCACATTAAGAGATGCTCAATATCACTAATCATCAGGAAAATGCAATCAAAAGCATAGTAAGATACTACCTCAAACCCGTTAGGATGCCCACTACCAAAAAAAAAACAAAACCCAAAACAGAAAATAACAATTTTGGTGAGAATGTAGAGAAACTAGAAACCCTGTACACTGCTGGTAGGAATACTAAAATGGTACAGCTACTATGGAAAATAGGATGGCAGCTCCCCCAAAAATTAAAAATAGAACTACTATATGATCTAGGAATTCCACCTGCGTATGCACTCAAAAGAACTGAAATCAAAATCTCAAAGAGATAATTGTACACTCATGTTCATAGTAGCCTTATTCACCATAGCCAAAATGTGGAAGCAAGTCTCCAACCACAGATGCATGGGTAAGCAAAATGTTGTGTATCTATATAATGGAATATTAAAGTATGGGAATTTTGATCCACGCTACAGCATAGATGGAACTTGAGGAAACTATGCTAAGTAAAGTAAGCCAGGCACCAAAAGACAAATACTGAATGATTTCACTTATATGAGGTACTTAAGAGTAGTTAAAATTACAGACAGAGAAAGTAGAATGGTGCTTACCAAGGCCTGTGGGGGGAGGGGAATGAGGATTAGTGTTTAATGGGTAGAGTTTCAGTTTTTCAAGATGAAAAGAGTTCTGGAGATGGATTGGTGGTGTTGGCTGGCAAAAGATGTGAATGAACTTAATGCTACTGAACTGTACACTTAAAATGGTTAAACTAATCAATTTTACGTTATGTGGATTTTACCAGAATTAAAAAATTGAAAACGGTAGATATATTAAGATTTTAGGACCTTGGACCTTACATAGTAGTGGAAACCAAACCTAGGTACCTCTTTGAAGACATAAAACTCTCATGATAACCATAATATATAAAGTACCCTTTAGAACCTTGGGGCTAGAAGGGTGGTACATCTTCGGTAAGAGCTTCCATGTCTAGTCTGGGCATTAAAACACAAAAGATGATGACAGTAATAGCTTCTTTGGAAATAATGGCTGGCCAGTGCATCTTTAAGGTGTTATTGGTAGAAGAGAATGCTAACAATACAGTCACTTCTGCTACTATGCCTTGGAAAGGGCTAGTTAAAGAGACTGACTGTCCCTTTCTTTTATCCAGAAATAATCAGTTCAACAAATAGAACTCTTAGTACTGTCTTTGATATTGGACCATGATGTTAAGAAACACTTTTCTAGGGTACTTCCTCAAAGCCCATCCAGCACCCAGCATGGCTCTAGAGTGGCCAGGGAGGGTTGTGATCTGCATGTTAATTTGCCACTTATCTTGTCTTTTCACATAGACCATATCTCTTCTCAAGCAACAAAGACCTCAATTTCAATTTTTGTTTTATTATTCAAATAGGTCCTACTGTCAGTTCTTATAATCATTTTCTTAAGTGGAACAAAGTTTAGGAAGAATTTTCCCTGTACGTACCAGAGAACATTCTTATTTCTCTTTGAAAATTCAACAGTATGAATAATGCTATAATTATTTGTCTTACATGGTTTTCAAAATTATCTGTAGCTTACCTACTCTTTTCCCTGCTGCTGTATTATTTCCATTCATTCCAGTACCACGGGTGGACTACAATTAAAGCACAGAACATCTAGAGAGGTGAGTTAATGGCGAACAGAAGAAAAGATCACCAAACATGAAATACTTGTATTTTACTACAAAAATGATATTGGGCTTTCATTTAAAATTATTTAATCTATTTTTAATTAAATTTACTTGGAACCTGATTCTCACATCCATCAACATTATACTTTAAGAGAGTAAAATTTGATGGCTCAAATAAAAGTTCTTATTTGGAAAAAACACTAATAAAAATATTTAGCATTTAAATGATAAAGAGAAAAAAGAAAAAAGAAAGAAAAAATATGATATACTATTTACACTAATTATTATCAAATTAAATTTCCCAATTTAGGACTAAAAATTATTTAAAATTCAACTGTCAAAAAATTTTCTACAAACTAGATAAACATTTTAAGAGAAAGTTATGAAAAGAATTCAACTTTAGGCCTCCTTATGGATTATCCAAACAAAAAATCAACTTTATGTTGAATCACTACAAGGATAACTAGTAGAATATATTGAAAGGCAAATACTTACTAGAAAAAATTCTGTAGGTTCTAACTGGGGAGAACTTCTCCTAAGGCTTTCCCCCTGAAAATGTTGGAGGTTTGTAGACAGCCCAACTCCAGAGGTCCGAATCCTGCCTGCCCCACGGGTGCTCTGTAAGCCGTCTCTGCTTGCGCTCCGGGCCAACGAAGCAAGAAGACCTATATTATTTACACAACCAACAGGCTCTTTGGAAGCCTTGTTGGCCATTTCTGTGATATTCCGAGCCTCAACTTTAGAAATAATATCAGCTCTTTTCCCAGGTGAATCAACTTTAACAGCTCGAAAGCGAGTAATCCTAGAGAAAGAAGAATCACTTATATTTCGAACATCCAATGACCGAAGTGCATTTTGTGAAGCAGAAGACTGGAGGTTCCCAGATTCAAAACATTTGGACTGTCTCTGTGGTTTCACCAGAGAATTATGGAGTGACATCGGTGCAGAACAGCGAAGAGGTGATAAGAGTCTATTCTTGTGAGGACTTAATTCACGGTGGTTCAGAACTGTGGTCTCCACTGGTTCACCACTCAACACTCTTGCAACATGTTTAAGATGCTTCTCTGTAGCTTTCAGCCCTTTATCCCCATTAGTGAGTAAGAACTCTGGATTTCCCTTCCGTGTGCCTTCTAAGCCACTGCTCTGTTCGTCAGTGTTTCCTTCTGTAAATGAAGCAAATGAATCCACTTCAGGTAGAAGCGATTCTTCAGTTACATGCTCTTCTGAAGGGGGAAATAAAGCAGGGTCATCCTCATTATTAGATGACAAATTTCCTGCAAAGTTTTTTGTCCGTCTAGGTAGGGATGAGCCAAGATGGAGAACAGAATCAGCAAGCTCTTTGTCATTTTTGAACTCCATAAGGGGTATCTGAGGTGGTGGTAGTTTGAAGCTACCATTGGAATGAGACAGTGTGTTACTCTCCCAGGTATCATCTTCCTTTAGAAAATCACTAGCGATAGACGACATGGGCCTATCAGCAGGGGGCAGAGTTGCCAAACTTGAAATTGCATTGCTGATGGAGTCAGGTAGACACGTGTTCCCAGGAGAAGGTAAACAAGACTGCCCAATGTGGGGGAGAACCCTTAACAATCTGTGGCGAGCAGCTGCCGTGGAACCACTCGAAGGTCGGGGAGCTACAGGTGGACAAGGTTTCACCTTGACAGCTTTCTTAGGCTAAAAGAAAAGAGTGAATATATAATTCCTTTACACAGTCACTTCCTCTGCCCATTAACAAAAATTAATGCAGGAAGAAAATTTTACTTACTGTAACATATTTCAATTTAAAATGTTTAAAAAGATTAAAATCTTAAGCTTATGACTGAGAATTTTGCTATCCTGCTTCACTGAGTATAATTTTCTGAGAATGCTAAAGAAAAATAATTTTGTTTCATTTATTTTCATCACTATTATTTGTCAGTTTTGCTGAGAAAAAAATCAATTATATTAGATTTGGCATTGCTGAGCTAGATATATATTAGATACATATTAGACATGACATTGGTGACTTAGGTCCTGAACAGCTTTTCCTAGTAAGATGAGCAGTGTTTGGCTAGGTAGCTATTGCAGAAAGGAATTAACAGACCTAAACTGCTATCCTTAAAAAGGCCTTTGGCTGCTTTGAGGAAAGTGTATTTCAAGGTTCCAGCCACCCTAACTGATACGAGTGGCTCATTGTGCCTCATCTGTTTCCGCAAACAATATGGTTTATGTTGAACACTGACTTTCCTTCTGGGAGTCTAGAATCTTGGTACGTGCTTGGCAGAGAGTGCCCACACAAAGAGCTCCTAATAAAACACCTGGGTGCAGAGTCTCTAATGAGCTTCACTGGTAGGCAACATTGCACATGTGCTGACCCAACTCACTGACAGAGGAATTAAGCACATCCTATGAGACTTCACTGGGAAAGGACTCTGAGAAGCTTGTGCCTGGCTTCCTCTGGACTTCAGCCTATGCACCTTCTTCCTTCGCTGATTTTACTTTGTACCCTTTTTCTGTAATAAATCCTACCCATGAATACAATGATATGCTAGTCCTGTGAGTCTTTCTACCAAATTATCAAACCTGGGAGTGGTCTAGGGGTCCCCAATATAGTAGGTTTTAATAAAAGTATCACAACAATTCATGACGTTATGGATAAAGTTGAAAATTAAAGATATAAAGCCTTAGCTCTTATCTTTAAGCTATGAATAATATGAGAACCACAATGGGATGGAATACCTGATGACATGACTGGACACTCCCAACCTAGAAAGATGAGAAAAGCTGGATAATTCAGTGGATAGCAATTGAGGCAAGAAGTAGAGGGTAGCTAAAAAAAAAAATCCAAAGAAAGAAGAAATATGGCAAGATATGCCGGCTCCTGTAGCTGCTTTTACCCTCAGGCCATTGTCTTGCCAATCTGCAGTTTCTATACTCAGCAAAAAATACTCTTCAAAAGTGAAGGTAACGACTTTATGGTTGTAGTGAGTAATGGTGATTGCCTAAATTTAAATTTCTTCATGTATCTTCCAAAAAACCATAATAGATAACAACATAAGCAAATATAATCAACCATAACCCATGTCTTCATCAAAACTAGGAGACAGATAAAATTAACTTTGAATTACCCCTAAGTAAGAAAATACCCAAATCCAGGAGATTCATCTGCAAAGCCTATGACTGTGGTAAGAAACAGGCAAGTGTGTGGAGCAACAGAGAAAAGAAGGGAGGGAGGGAGGGAGGGAAAGAAGGAAGAAAAGATGGTAGGGAGGGAGAGATGAAGGAAGGGAGGGAGAGATGAAGGAAGGGAGGAAAAGAGAAGTGTGGATAACCTAGGGCTGACAGAACAAAGACAAAATCCACAAAAGAGAAAACATACACGGTTATGAAATACTGACAACAAGTTTAAGATCTAGGATATTAAAACGCAGGCTACTAGGAAATCAAAAACAAGTGGCTTGAAACTGTTCAGGATGTGAGGGGGTAGCTTCAAAAAAGGCACCACTTCTGTGGGAAGAAGGGGTAAGCTGGAAGGAAATGGCATCCTATTGAGAACTTGATAGTGAAAGTAAAGAGGGCAGCAAGAAAACGAAAGTAAGAATCCTAAGGACACAAAAGAGAATCACAAAAATCAGAAAACACACAAATCCTACCCTCCAATAAAAGAGTGCCATTGATTAAAAAAAAAAACTGCATTTCACTATACTGAGAGAAAAAGATGCTCTTGAAATAAGAAAATTTGCAACACAAAATCTTCACTTTTTACACTTAACTGTTAATATTTATTCAAGTAAATAAAAATTACCAAAAAAATCAGAAAACAAACAGAAAAAGGTAGACCAAATTCATACAAAGCTACTAAAAACATAAAATGAGAATCAGAACATTCCAGCTGATGAAAATCCCCCACCCAAGAACAATGAAGCAAAACAACCCTGTATCACAACACTCCAACCTTAAGTTAGTATTTGCAGATATTTTCTGAAAAGTCATATCACATCCAAAATCTAAAAACTCAAGACAAAATGGACAAAAAAAAAAAGGGAAGATATAAAAAAGAGAAATGGCCAAATCAAGAAAATAATAGGAAATACAGACTAAATTACAAGGTGCCCAAGGGAGATTAGATTCTACTAATCATTTAATAAAAAGTACTGAAGAAAGTATGAAAATGCCAAAAGAATGAAAATAAAATAATTAAAAAGAATAAGGGAGAAAGTGGTTGTATAGAAGAAAAAGAAGATCCAACAAATGTAGAAAGGAAGTCTCTTTAAAAAAAGAAACATATAGAAGGAACATTTTAAAAAATAAAAATAAACTATAAGAAATCATCCTGAAATAAAAGAAAGTTTGAGTTTGCAGTTGTATAATGAAAACTGATCCAGAATAGTTATTCCAAGACATATGCTAATATAAAACCATTAGACTTAAAAGGAAAAACAAACAAACAAACAAAAAAAACCCTCCTATTTTCTCCAAAGAGATTCAGTCATTCACAAAGAACAGAAAGTCAGCCTGGCAATTAGATTTCACAATGGCAATATACAGAGCAGCAGAGCAACATTTCAAAGAAATTCAAGGGAAAAAGTGTGAACCAAACATTTTATGTCCAGCCAAACTGTCCTTTAAGTGTTAAGGCTAAAGAAAAAGTTTTAAACATCCAAGAACTCAGGAATTACTGTACTTACAAGTCTTTCCTGAGAAATTTATTAGAGGTGAGCTTCTTATAACCAAAAAGCATGGGTAAACTTCAGTAAAAAAAAATTGATAGTAAGCATGGGATATATTTAATTAAAGATCTAAAACTAAAATAAGAGTGGGGACAAGAGTAGAAAAATGATTTATAAATGTTATATTTTCTAAAAAAAAGCAGAATTGATACAAATATTTAAAATGGAAGGAGAAAGAAAAGAGAAAGTAAAATAAGTTCACTGATTATAACTTAGTTAATAAGTAGGAGTCAAAAGGTATCTTTTAAAAATAAAAAATAAAAGAGTAGAAGGTTAAATAAGGAAAAGGCAGATAAGGACATGAGAAAAGATATTAATATAAAGTTAAACAATAGAACAAAAAGTTAAAGCCTTCTGAAGTACCAAAAAATACACACTCACACACTCATATATCCATACACACACACACACACACACACAAACAGACCATAAAGAAACTGTAAATATAACAAAATAATAAGAAATTAGAGACCAAATATAACAGTCATGCCAATAAATGTAAATGTGATTAAGTTGCCTATTTTCTTAAATTTCAAATTGGTTCACAAAACAAAAACAACTCTATACTGTATATAAAATATATACCCCAAAACATTAAATCAAAAGTAAATAAAGATATGGGAAAGAGCACACAAAACAAATTAAAACAGTAGGATATCAAAGGTTATGGCCCTGATATCAGGCAATGAAAATTCAAGCTGAAAGTCAGAGATGAAACACTTACAATATCTAAAAATAGCAGTACAGTGAAAATGTAACAGTTACTAATATTAATACACCAAATCACACAACCATCTTCCTAAAGCAAAAACTATGAAAGATGGAAAGAGAAATACACAGAAACCCACTAATAACAGACTTTCACATATCACTACTATCATTCTAACAGAAATCAAGCTGACAAAAAAAAAATGAAATAGAGCACCAATTAATAAGGTCAATCTTACAGATAGTTATCAAACTTTTATCCTGATAACAGAGAATAAACCATTTTCTGAAGTATACATGGAATAGTCATGAAGAGTGATATTAGATCACAAATAATCAAACTCTATTAAGCAGTTATAGAAATAACATTCTCTGATTTCTATGCAATAAAAACAGACTGAAAACAGTGCAAAATTTAAAAACCTCTCTTGCCAGGAATTTTTCAAATTCTATGAAACAACTCTTGGATAAAAAGGGAAATATCAAAAATGTTAACTTTCTTTTAAAAATTAGTAAAAATACTACAAACTGACATTCTGTGCTCCCTCTTGTGTTGTAATGAAAAAAATACATCATTTATGGGATATTCCTGCCCAAAACGTTTAACCTGCATCTAATCATGATAAAACAATACAACTTCAAATTGAGGATATTCCACAAACTGGCTTACACTTCAAAAATACCTGACATTAATGTCCAAAAAAAAGGCTAAGGAACAGTTCTGTATAAAAGGACACTAAGAAAATTTGATAACTAAGTACAACACATGATTCTTGATTGGATCTCAGATGAAAAAAGAACAAAAATCAAAACAAAACAAAATGCTATCAAGTACATTACAGAGACATGGAGAACTATGAATACAGATGACATAATGTGTATCAATGATAAATAATGTGTGTGCTAACTGTATTGTGGTTATGTAGGAGAATGTTCTTGTTCTTATGAAATATGTACTGAATTAAATATTTAGGGAGAAATGTCATGATATTTGCAACTAACTCCCAGAGGAATCACGTTAAAAAAAAAATAGGAAGAGAAAATAAATGTGGAAAAATGTTAATTGGTGGATCTAGGTAAAGTGTACATGGGTGTTCATGGGTATGACATAACATTTCTTAAGGACTGGACATTTTCCAAAACAAAAAGGTAAAATAGGTAAGTTTTTAGACAAATGCTAAGAGGCTTAATTGTCAAGAACCCCAAATGAAAAAGAAAAAAAAAACACTAAAAAATATGATTTAGACAGAAAGAAAATAATCCTTAAAGGAATCACAAAATTGGAGGAAAAAACAAAGAACAACAGAAAAGGAAAATATGTAGGTAAATATAAATAATAATATTGGCAATATAAAACAACTTATGGGGTTCAAAATGTATGTAAAGTTAAAATGCATGACAAAGACACAAAAGGTGTCTGGCTATATAAACGGAGTTAAGTGTTCTAAGATTCTGGCATTAACAGGAAAGTGGTAAGAATCATTTTTATCAGACTATAAGTAGTCAAGAATGCACATATAATATCTAGAGTAACCATCTGAGAAAAACTAGTATAATAATGCATAACTAATAAAGTAATGGAGGACAAAAATTAAATAACAAAAAGGAGAGAAAAAAACGTAAAACAGGAGGTTAAATAGAAAACAAATAGTAAGATGATAAAAATCCACATGTATCAGTAATTTTACTAACTGTACTAGAATAAGACTGAAGCTTGTCAGTTTAGATTAAAAAATACTAATAAGGCCAACCATGTACTAATTACAAGGATAAACCTTAACTACAGGAAGATAGACTGAAAGTAATAGACTGGAAAGGACATACAGTAGAAAGATAAACTAAAAGAAAGCTAGCTTAGCTATACTAATGACAAAGCTTTTAAGACATATGCATTACACGAGATAATTTCATATAATATTTCATAATAATAAAAATAATAAATAATACTTTCTATAATAATGAAAACTACAAGGAAGATATCTCAATTCCTTGGATATGATACAAATCTGTACTAGGTCAAATGACAGAGTTTCAAAGTATGTAAAGCAAAAATAAACATCTTAAAAAGGAGAAACACACAAATCCACAATCAAAAAGGGAAATTTTTAATAACCCCCTCTCAATAACTGATAGAAAACAGACAAAAAAACCCAGAAAGGATACAGAACACTAGAACAACACAATTAACAAATTTATCTAATTGATATATACAGAACACTATATATAGTGATAGACTACACAGTTCTTCCAAGTACGTAAGTGGCATTTACCAATATGCTTAGCCACAAATCAATCCTCTACTAATTCTGAAGGCCTGAAATCATTTAGAGTATGTTCTCTGACCACAATGAAATTAAATTACAAATGAATAATAAAAAGGTATTCAGTATTCACATGTATGGAAACTAAGGGGTCCACTTTTAAATAAGCCATGAGTCAAAGTGATATAAAGATTTAATGTAATTCCTATCAAAAACGCAGTGGCATATTTTTGCAGAAATAGAATAATCCATCCTGAAATACATGAGGGATCTCAAAGGACCCCCAAAAAGCCAAAAAAATCTTTTTTCAATTTTTTTTAATTGAAGTATAGTCAGTTTACAATGTTTATCAATTTCTATTGTACAGCATGTTTCAGTCATACATATACATACATACCTTTTCATATTCTTTTTCTTTATGGGTGACTACAAGATATCGAATACAGCTCCCTGTGCTATACAGTAGAAACTTGTTGTTTATCTATTTTATACATAGTAGTTAGTATCTGCAAATCTCAAACTCCCAATTTATCCTTCCCACACCCTTTCCCCCCTGGTAACCATAAGTTTGTTCTCTATATCTATGAGTCTGTTTCTGTTTTGTAATAAGTTTGTGTCATTTTTTAAGATTCCACATATAAGTGATATCATATGGCATTTTTCTTTCTCTTTCTCCAAATAGCCAAACAATCTTGACAAAGATGAACAAAGTTGCAGGTCTCACACTTCCTGATTTCAAAAGTTATTACAAAGTTACAGTAATCAAAATAGTGTGGTACTAGCATAAAGACAGACATATTCACCAATAGAATAGAATAGAGAGCCCAGAAATAAACCCTCACAGATATGGTTAAATGACTTTCAACACGGTGCCAAGACCACTCAATGGGGAAAGAACAGTTTCTTTAACAAATGGAGTTGGAAAAACTAGATTTTACATACAAGAGAATAAAGGTGGACCCTTACCTTATATCATATGCAAAAATTAACTTAAAATGTGTAGATCTAAAATGATAAAATCTTCAGAAGAAAACATAGGAGGAAAAGCTTCATGAAACTGGATATGGCAATGGTTTCTTGGCTATAACACCAAAAGCATGGGCAACAAAAGTGAAAATAAATAAAACTGCACTACATCAAAATTTAAAACTTCTGTGTAGCAAAGGATACTATCAAAGGATTCAAAATGGGCAAAACACTTGAACAGACATTTCTCAAAAAAAAGATATACAAATGGCCAACTAGAACATGAAAGGATGCTCAACATCACTAATTATTAGAAAAATGCAAATCAAAATTACAATGAGTTATCACTTCATGCCCATTAGGATGACTACTATTTAAAAAAAAATAACAAGTGTTGGTGAGGATATAGAGAAATTAAAACCTTTATGCACAATTCATGGGATTGTAAGATGGTGCAACAGCTATGGAAAATAGTATGGCAGTTCTTCAAAAGAGTTAAAAATAGAATTACTATATGATCTTGAAATCCTGGGTACATTTTCAAAAGAATTTAAAGTGGAGTCTCAAAGAGATATTTGCCCACCCAAGCTCCTAGCTGAATTATTCACAATAGCCAAATGCGGAAGCAACACAGGTCTCCACTGACAGATGTGTCGGTAAATAAAACGTTATATATACATATTTGCTCAACCTTAAAAAGTACGGAAATTGTGACGTACAAAAGTATAGAAATTTTCTAAGTAAAATAAGTCACAAAAACCCAAATACTGTAGATTCCACTTATTTGAGGTTATCAGGAAAGTCAAATTCATAAATAACAGAGAGTAGAACTGTGGTTGTCAGGGGCTAGGGGAGCAGGGACATACGGAGTTTCAGTTTGCAAGATGAAGAGATTTGTTGCTCAACAGTGTGAATGTACTTAACATTACTGAACTGTACATACACTTAAAATTACTAAGATGGTAAATTTTATGGTATGTTTACTTTATTATAGTTAAATTTTAAAAAATATATATTTAATATATTATAGAATCTAGCTGGCAGACAAATGGGAGTTCACTGTAAAATTCTTCCAATTTTGCTGTATGTTGGAATGGAAAGAAAAATTACAGACCAATGTCTCTGATGAACAAAAATCCTAAATGCAAATTTAATCTAAAGACATAAAAAGGAAAATTCATCACAACCAAGAGTGGTTCATTCTAAGAATGGTTTCAGATTAAAAAAATAAATTCATCACATTATCAGAATATTTTTATTCAGTGTAATTTTAAATTTCCCTTTGGATTTTTTATTTGATCTGTCAGTTACTTAGAAGTTTGTTATTTCCAAAATATTAGATTTTCCAGGTATCTTTCTGTTATTGACTCCTAATTTTATCTATTGTATTAAGAGAAACTTTTTTGTATGATTTGAATCTTTTAAAATTTATTGGGACTTGTTTCATAGCACACAATACAGTTTATTTAATTTTATTTTTTATTTATTTTAACATTTTTTATTGATTTATAATCATTTTACAATGTTGTATCAGTTTATTTTAGTAAATGTTCTGGATGCACTTAAAAAGAAGGTGTATTTTGCTGTTGTTAGGTGGAGCATTCTTTAAATGTCAATACAGACAAACAGGTTGATAGCTGATCAAGTCTTCTTATATCCTTTCTAATTTTCTGTTCATCTTTCCTGTCATTTTTTGACAATGCAAGTATAGAAAGCTAATGTGACTATGGATTTGTCCATTTCTCTTTGTAACATTTGCTTCATGTATTTTGAAGTTGTTATTAGGTACATAAACATTTAGGATTGTGGGGAAAGGATTTTTTTCTTTTTAATAGAACTAGGCCAACTGCACATCTTCTGGAAGAAAACTGTCTTCACTCTAATTCACGTTATACATTTTTTTTTTAAAGTTGTGGGGCTTTTTTCCCAGATGGATTATAAATCTTAAAGAGAAAGTAAAAATCATAGAGCTTTTGGAGGAAAAAAAAATGCAGAAGCATGTCTTCAAAACCCTGTGGTAGGAAAAGACTTTATAAAAAGTTAATAAAAAGTAGTAATCATAAAAGGAAAACCAATACGTTAGAATATGTTACAATAAAGAATATTTATTCATTAAAAGAATAAGAAAGTGAAAGAACAAGTTGCAAGTGTCAGAATATCTATAAATCATATACCTGTAAAAGGACTTGTATCCATAGTATATAAAAATGCCTTCAAATCAGTAAGTAAAAGGCAGACAACCCAAGTTTTAAAATGAGTAAGACTTGAATAATCACTTAACGAAAGTCAGTATCTTTAAAAAAAAATGTTGTATTTAAACAGTGTGATTCACGTGATATAAAGACTGTTGGTACAAAAGTCAGTATCTTAGTGGCCAATAAGCATATGAAAAGCTTAACATTATTGTTCATTAGAGAAATGTAATTTAAAACCACCACACATCCACCAGAATGGAAAAAATAAAAAAGACTGACAACGTCAAGTGTTGGTGAGGATGTGGCACAAACTGGAACTTTCCTGTTGCTGATAGGAGTGTAAACTGTTCAGGCACTTTGTAAGGCTGTTTAGCAAAACAACAAAAGCTACACATACACCTACTCTATGACACTACGAGTCCATTCCTAGCTATGTGCCCAGAGAAAAGAGTGCGCGTGTCCACCAAAGACATGTATAAAAATGTTCAAAACAGCTTTGTCAATGAAAGCCAAAATCTAGAAACAACCTAAATGTTAAACAGAGAAGGAACGAACGAAGTACAGGCATACCTCATTTTATTGTGTTTGTCTTTTCTGTGCTTCAGATACTGCATTTTGCTTTTTTTTTTTTTTTTTTTTTTTAACAAATTAAAGGTTTGCGGCAACCCTCTGTTGAGCAAGTCTGTATCAATGCCATTTTCCCAACAGCGTTTGCTCACTTTATGTCTCTGGGTCACATTTTGATAATTCTCACCATATTTCAGACTCCTTCATTATTATTATATTTGTTATGGTGGTCTGTGATCAGGGATCTTTAATGTTACTGCTATAGCTCACTGAAGGCTCAGAGGATGGTTAGTATCTTTTAGCAAAAAAGTATTTTTAATTAAAGTATGTACATTGTTTTTTAGTCATAATGCTACTGCACACTTAAGAGACTATGGTACAGTGTAAATATAAATTTCATATGCACTGGGAAACTAAAAACTTCATGTGACTCACTTTATTGTAGTGGTCTGGAACTGAATCTGCTGTATCTCCGAGGTATGCCCATATAGTCATACAGTGGGTTAGTACACAGCGGTAAAAGAGAACGAACTGATACGTGCAACAACATGGATGAGCTGCAAAGGTATTATTTTGAGCAAAGGAAATCAGACCAAAAAAGAGTATATTCTATATGATATTATTTATATACAAAGTTGGAAAACAGTAAAAACTAATTTATGGTGACATGTAAGAATAGCAGTTATTTCTGGGAGTAAGGAAAGGCAGGAATTGACTGGGAAAGGTTACAAGGAAACCTGGAGAGAAAGACAAATCCTATTTTAATTTGAGTTTTAAGTACATGACTGTATATAAAAGTAAAAATTCATCAAGCTGTACACTAAAGATTTGTGAATTTATTATGTGTACATATTATATTTCAGTAAAGAAAAAGAGATGAGCTATAAGAGTGAAAAGCAAAGTAAACAGAGTAGTGATATATACATGACAAAGAACTTATATCCAGAATATAAAAAGACCTCAAAAAATCAATACGCAAAACATATACAACCCAATAAAAAAAAACAGGCAAAAGTTGAACAGGCATTTTACAAAAAAGAGATATCTAAATACCCAATAAATACATGAAAGGTGCTCAACTTTACTAGTCAAAGAAATACAAATTAAAACCATAATATGATGATGCCACTACATACCAATCAGAACAACAAAAATTTAAAAGATTACCAAATACTGGTAAGAATGCTTGAAAAATGCAACTCTCATTCACTATTGGACAGAATTCATTCAGTTACTTCGGAACCACTTTGTAAAACTGACAATACCTAGTAGAGCTGAACACTCCTTATAAACACCCAGATAGAGGAGATATCCATAATAAATAAATATTAACAGAAGTTTTTAAAGTAACTATTGCAAAATTAAGGTTAGGCTACCGTTTATTATCCTTCTTAGCTCTAGAAATATGAAATTTTTAAAAATTAGGAATTATCTTAAGTTCAGTATTATCACATTAGATGCATTCCTGGCCTAAAAAATCAATCCATCACACTTAACATCTCCGTAAATAACTGACGCCAGAAACTTGAAATGAGTAATATTTTATAAATCTTTTTGTTTCCATAATTACCAACAGACTTCAGGGCTGTAAGCCCTGCAGGGAGAAACTGAGAAAGACCTGGCCAAGCTTCACCTTTTTGCTGAGATGCATGTTCTCCATCTTAGCCTTCAGCAGCTTCATCTTATTCATAGTTATTGAATTTTCAATTATCTGTTGCCCAGAAGGAGAAGGCTCAACTTCCTCATCTTCATCAGTATACAAATTATACACAGAACCACCACTGCAAAGAAAACAATAATTATTATTGAAATGTGTCTGATGCCCACCCGATGACTAAAAATATTCTACGGGCAATAGAAACTACAGATGCTGCTAATGATAAAATAGTAAGTCCATCTTGTCAATGTAAATTCAAGGCAAATGTATTTCAAACATGTATTTCTTAGGAGGGAAAAAATAAGTGGGGATAAATATCATGACCTAGCATTACTGAAAATCCAGCACAGCTGAGCTTTTCTGAAGTCAGTGTACCATAAGTGAAGATCTTTTATATGAAGTCAGTGTACCATAAGTGAAGATCTTTTATGTGTGGAAATGTATCCATCCATTAAAGCATAGGTTTTAAAATGAAAAAATACACCCTGATCAAGGCATGACACAAATTACTAAACAGGTAAAACATTTCAATTACTGGTCAATCACGACATTTATTCATACCTTAACATTATTATTTGGAGACCTCTTTGACTGTGTAATATAATGGCACTTACCACACTATCCTCATATTTATTCTTACGTGTCTATCTTTCCCTCTTACTCCCCCATTTGTAAGCAAGTTGAAAGCAGATATTACACTTCATTCACCTTCCTAGTCTTAGCACCCGGCACAGTGCTTGGCACATATTTAATAAATGTTTGCTGAACTGAATACAAACATGATTGAAATTTCATTCTGCTTTTTCAATAATGGGAAAATTAGAATGGTAAAGGTTTGAAAAACACACAAGCTCAGCATATTTGAAGAATGAATAAAATTTTAAACAGAGCATAATAAGAATGTATATTAGCCACCATGTCCAATTTACTATCGGAAAATTAAAGTATGAATCTATGCTAAAGTAGTATGAGAATTAATAAGGCTTCCTGTTCTATATGGTTGTAAGAAAATGGAAACAATTCAAGATTACCTTAACAGAGCATACTCCATAATGCTTGTGAAGGACATACTACCACCACACGAAGGCAAAGTTAGAGAGTGGAGAGTCCCATTCATAAACTTTACATGGTGAAACTGATGACATTTTGAAATCATGGGTTAATTACATTGCACAGCAGCCATGGATACCAGGAGGGAGAACAGCGGCAACTGGTCTCCATAACTTGTGGAGACTCATGTGTTTGACTCATGACAATCGTTCTCTACCTATTATAGGTGCCTAGTACGGTATGAAAATTAACAGTTGGCACAACACTAAATTAACATTGCTACCATTTAGTGAATGCCTACTCTGCCAGGCACTTCCCACATATTATTTCTAATCCTCACAAAAACCATATAAGGTGATATATTCCACCATTTTATAAATGAGGAAGCTATAGTCAACTCGAGAGGTTAAGTGATTTTGTTTAAGCCAGAGAGCTAGTAAATGGTGCACCTAAGAGTCAAATCCCCTGTCCATCTGGTTCCAAAGCCTGTTCTTTATACTACTTCATGTTGCTTCCCCAGGCACCAAACAACAGCTCTTACTGCGTCATGCTCATGTACCCAAATAAGTGACAGAACTTACAGTATGTGAAGGTTCTTGTCTTGAAGTTAACCATACCTGAAAAGGAGGGTTGAGTGAAGATTTCTGCCAGTCCACCCTTGGAATTGGAAGAAATGACTCAAGTGTATTCTATTCTTGGTTACCTTATTATATTTTAACTTCAACTGCTCCTCTGTTATATCCTGTGGCATTTTAAATTTACCCATATTAAATATTAAAAGAGTTTTCTAACTCAACTTTCCTGTCATTAAAAAACTGGTCCTTTACTGTTTTCCCATAGAGAACAGTGTGTGTATATACATGTAAAAAAGTACAGTCATGATAAATATTTCACTAGATGCATTTTAGAGGATAAAAAGCACTTAAATTCACCTAATTTTTTCTACAAGTATCACATTATTGTGTTTTCTCTCACAATGCATAAATTCATGAGATCAGTTAGAAACCAATCCCAACTTTTTTTCTAAATGGGAAAATGTAACAAAGACTAGGATAACATAATAACTTATAAAATTAATCCCCAAATATCTTTCTTTATAGTTAACTATTCTAAATATTTTCTTGAATGATTGATATATTTAACTTTCTCTAAATTTTTTCTCTAATAATATCAAAGAATAAGAGATGGGCAAATATATTATTTGTTTCAACACAAATACTGTTCATCCTGAAGCCAAGTCCTCATGTGACTTTCACAGATAAATTACCATTTAAATGTTGCAATGCCTCCTTCCACTTTAAAAAAAAAAGTAAAGTAACACAATTAACTAAAAAGATTTGAGACTAAAAATGATGATTGATACTGGATCCTGCATCAGAATGAATCAAATACACACCCAATTCTCTGTTTCTTCTTAGAGCAGGAGTCGGCAAACTATGACCAAGGCCAAACTCAGTCCATCGCTTATTTTTTTCCAGCTTTCTTTTATTGAAGTTATAGTTGATTTACAATAGCATTAATTTTTGGTGTACAGCATAGTGATTCATTTACATATATATTCCTTTTCATATTCTTTGTCATTACAAGGTATTGAATGTAGTTCCCTGTGCTAAACAATAGGACCTTGTTGTTTATCTATTTTATATATAGTAGTTGGTATCTACAAATCCCAAACTCCCAATTTATCTCTCCACCCTCCTCCACTTCCCCCCAGTAACATGTTTGTTTTCTATGTCTGAATCTCTTCCTGTTTTGTAAATTAGTTCATTTGAGTCCTTTTTTTTTTTTAATTCCACATATAAGTGATATCATATGTTATTTTTCTTTTTCCTTCTGGCTTACTTAGTATGATGATCTCCAGGGTCCATCCATGTCGCTGCAAATGGCTTTTTTTTTTTTTTTTTGGCTGAGTATTAAGTAGTATTCCATTGTATAAATAAACCACATCTTTATCCAACCATCTGTTGATGGACATTTGGGTTGCTTCCATATCTTGGCTGCTGTAAATAGTGCACTTACAAACATTAGGGTGAATGCATCTTTTTGAATTAAAGTTTCCTCCAAATATATGCCCAGGACTGGGGTTGCTGGATCATAGGGTAAGTCTATTTCCAGTTTTTTAAGGAATCTCCATACTGTTTTCCATAATGGCTGCACCAAACTACATTCCCACCAACACTGTTCCCTTTTCTCCACATCCTCTCTAGCATTTATTGTTTGTGGACTTTCTAAAGATGGTCATTTTGACCTGTGTGAGGTGATACCTCATTGTACTTTTGATTTGCATTTCTCTGATAATTAGCAATACTGAGCATTTTTTCATGTGCCTATTGGCCATTTGTATGTCTTCAATGGAGAAATATTTGTTCAGGTCTCCTGGCCACTTTTTCACTGAGTGGGTTGTTTGTTTCTTGTTATTGAGTTGTATGAGCTGTTTGTATATTCTGGAAATTAAGCTGTCAGTTACATCATTTGCAGTATTTCTCCCACTCCATAGGTTGTCTTTTCATTTTGCTGATGGTTTCCTTTGCTTTGCAAAAGCTTTTAAGTTTAATTAGGTCCCATTTATTTTTGCTTTTATTTCTATTGCTTGGGTAGACTGCCCTAGGAGAGCATCGCTAAATAGCTGAAAAAAAATCAAAATAAAATTTCACAATGTGAAAATTATATGAAATTCACATTAGTGTCCAATAAAGTTTCACTGAAACACAGCCACACTCACTTGATCACATACTGTATTCTGCTCTTGCACTACAATGGCAGGACTGAACAGCTACAACAAATTGTAAGTGGTTCTCTCATTGCTTTTCACTGTGGCTTGGGACACTATAAATCACAGTGGCATAGTCATAATTCAACAGCATTTTGAGTGCCATGTGTATTGCTATGCAATGACACTTTACTACCAGTATATACCCAACATGTCAAAACAAGAAGAGAAGTATGGACTTTTAGGGCACAGGAGAGAGCAGATTGCTCTGCTAACAACTAGATATCAAAGAGCTGTATTTATTATGCAATTTGACACTATAGCTATTCTAAAGGAAAACAACATATTTGGACAGTATCAGTCAAAAGATCATGACATTTCCAACTTGCAGGAAAGCAGTGGTCAAAAAAGCAGAAAATTTTACATGGAGTACCTCATCACAACAGAATCTCTTCGCAAAAATAAAAACTGAAAATGAGAGTGCAACCAAAATAAGTTTCCAAGTGCCTTTTTTATTAGCCGAGCAAGGAAAGGCTTACGACTGTGAACTGATTAAACCATGTTTGGTCATAGCAGTTGAAGAAATGGGTCCAGAGAAAACAAACCTTTTTAAAGACTATTTCTTTGGCAAGAATAATTTCTAGAAGAGTTGAGAACACTGGAAGCAACATCAATAGTCAATTAAAAAATAAGGCAAATGATTTGAGTTGTTTTCCTTGGCTTTTGATGAGTCAATATAAGCTACTGATACCACTCAGTTGTCTTCCTTTCTTCATAGCATCAACACCAAATTTGAAGTGACTAAAGAACAGGCTCCTATGTATGGTCTGCATGAAACAACTACAGGTAAGAATATTTTCAAAGAAGTTGCTAGAACACTAACTCAGTACAAACTGAAGTGAAATCTGCTATAACCGATGGAGTAAAAATATGTGTGGAACAGAAAAAACATCTTGTTGGACAAATTTACAAACTGATGAAAATGCAAGGTGTTTAAAACCTATGGTTACTCATTATATTATTTGTCAGCAGGTTATCTGGAGTAAGAATTTCAGCCTATCATGTATTACTGAACCAGCAGTGTCGATAAATTTCACGTGTCTGATGAACTTAACCATTAGCTCAATGGCTTGGCGGTAGCAATTTTATTGATTTTTTTGTTTTTAGCTCAGGGCTGACACCGAATTTTTCTGAACTGTGACCACTCTCAATCACTAATATGCAACGCTAAACGCCTTAGGAACTTTGCTTTTATTATGAAGTTGATAATATTTCTTAATGAATTCCACTTAAAATTACAAGGCAAAACAATATTTATATGAGAAACTTACACTGCAGTAATGTCATACTGACAACTAGCATTACTTGGAATCACACGTAGTAGAATGTTTTCAAAAGTTAAAAACAAAGCGAGATCTCTATTCCCACACGAATTTGAAGCAGACACACTTTCTCAACTCAAATTTAAAGTCCAGGCAGCATTTTCATACCTCATTGTAAGTTAGAGGAAATGTGCAATTGAAAAGTGATTAATCTGCATCATAATGACATACTAAAAGCCAACAGCAAGAGAAGACTCTGACAGAATTCTATAAATGCCTTCCAAGTGAAGAATATGCTCAATTAAAATCATATGCTCAAGGACTGCTGTCACTATCTGGCACTACCCGTCTGCATGAAAAGACGTTTTCAAAGATAAAATACATAAAATCTCATTACAGATCAATATTAACAGACGAAGTTTAAAACTGATTTTGTAAATTTGATAGGCAACACTATCTTTCAAGCTCAATTAAGTAAACTATTACTCCCACCAAAAAGAATTCCATTCTTCTCATTAGTAGACCTGAATTAAACATACACATGTACTTAATTATTGTTTTTATATTTTGTATTTTGTCTCTAAAAATTTTGTGGAAATTTACTTTCTCTTGTCATGGAAGTACTTACATGGTATCCTTAGTTTTATCCCTTGGCCTGAAAATTCTAAAACAGTTACCATCTGGCCCTTTACAAAAAAATGTTTGCTGCCCTCTGTTGAAGAGTAAGAAAGCTCTCCTAGAACAGGCGAGATATGGTATGAACAGAAAGTTTTCTGCTCCCCTTTCTCATCCACCCTATCCCATATTAACCAGTTCTGATAGGTGAATGGAAAGGAAGAGAAAAATAAACAAAAAAAAATTATCTTAAGAGGAACAGTAATACAATTTTAATCGAAATCCATGGCAACATTTGGATTATGTCTTAAACACAAGTAGAAGTTGAATAGGGAAAAAAAAAAGGGGTAAAAGGAGGAAATGACACTTCAAGTGAAGGAAAAAAGATGTACAAAAACATGGCATGATAAAAGAGACCTGAAAAACTGATGATGACAGGTTGTAAACGGCCTTCCATGCTAAGCCACAGAGCTTAGATTTTTTTCCTTTAGGAAAGGAGAGTCAAAAGAGGATGTTCTATGGAAGAAAACCACCACAACAGTTATCTAGCACATGGAGAGGCTGGTATAAGGAAACTCTATTCATCATCTAAGTGAGAGACACTGAGTAAAGTTGCAGCCCTCACTGCTCCCTCTTCTCTACTTCTAGCCCCTATGTTTAAGCCACATTTGCAGTGCTAACCAAGTCCTGACACGTTAGAGCCAGCGGTCAGCACCCGTTGTCACAGTCTGCTCTCTGGCAGCAAAGAATGAATATAATCCCTCTTCCACATAACACTCTATAATGGGCAGAATCCTAAAGGAACCCCCATGATTCCCAACTCCTGGTGCTCACACCCTGTACGCTCTCCTAGCCTTGAGGGTGGGCATGACCTACGACTTGCTTTTATTCAACAGAATATGACAGAAGTAAAGGGATTTTGCAGATGTCATTGAGGCCCCAAATCACTTGATTCTGAGTTAAATCAAAAGGAAATGAGGGCGGCCTCTACCCAAGAGCCAGCAAAAAATCAGGGTCCTCAGTCACATCACCACCAGGAAATGAATTATGCCAACATGAGCTTGAAAGTAGATTCTCTCCCCCAGTCAAGCCTCCAGGTAAGAGTACACCTTTGCCAACACCTTGAATGCAGCTTTGTGGGACCCTGAGCAGAGCACCTACCTAAACTGTGCGTAGACTTCTCAACCCACAGAAACTGATCTCCAGACTACAAGCTGTTTTTCCTACGAATGGTATTGCCACTAGGTTTTTACATTGCGGAATTAAATTTAGTTACCCGGAATAGCTTCCCTTTCTTTGCCTGTCTTACTCCTCTTTTAAAGTCACTTTTTCTCAGAGTTTGTCCCTAACACCTCATCTTTCAGGCAACATGAAGGCCCTCATCTGCTTTTCCAGAGTTGCTGATGTTGGTGTCTTTTCATAACAACTGCCAATATTGTATTTTAGATACTATTTATAGCAGATTGCATGTCCCACGAAGGGAAGGACAGTAATCTTTTTAACCCAAGGCTTAGTGTGGAGACTATAAAAAGTTCAGTACATGTTTAGCGACTTAAAGGAGGCAAAGGAGACAAAGAATCATAGCAAGGCAGAGTGAAACTTAAAGGTTACCTTGTCCAATTGATTCTCTTGACTAGCTAAGTACCTTAAAGTTGTTTCCTTCTGATTTTAGAATACAACAAACCCTCTTCCTGTTAGAGTAGGAAAACAAGACTAGAGAAGAAAGGAGATTTATCCACCTTTAAGCAGGAAGTTACATTTTGGAAAAACAGAGCGATTTTCCATTATGCCACAGTTATATAATAACACACA